>NC_136617.1:16258494-16413494 GCF_933228915.1 Telmatherina bonti | reverse complement strand
AACAGTCTTAAAGAAAGATGTGTATTCAAGTTCACACTGTTTCTTCAAATTTTAGGGACACATTCACAGTTAAAGTGAAGTCCTAAATGGGACACCAACAGGACACATACGATTCCAAACAAACATTTCTGTGATCCATTGTGCCATTCTCCAGAAGTTTGGGAATTCTCCTTGAATGAAAACATGGTGTAATGTTACACTGTGATGTTGCTCAAATCTTAAATCATAAGTTTGAAAATGAAGAAGTACAAGGCAAGGAGGAAGAAAGGGGAGGGGTTGGAGAAGAGAGGAGTCTTCCAGAGGGAAGTATACAGGGTGCGGTCATGTATAAAGCATCCTTCACACCCACCTCTGCATCACTGCAGCTCCACTTTTTACCCACCAATCTCACTCAAAGTCAGCCTCGGTGAGTAGAAAACCTCTTAAATTGCCTGTTTTGTATGATTTTAATTCATGTCTTTGGTACAAACTTTTCTTATATTGATTAAATTAATCTAAAAAAAAAAAAAAAAACTTTAAACAAAAGGAAATTAACTGAAATATGGCCATTTTTGCATTTGAACTTTATTGCTTAAAATGAATTTTGCAACAGATATTACTTATTTTGCTTCAATGCCAGCTATTTACCAAAATCAACCAAAAAATTTAATGTTGATGATGAATGGCACATAAGTCAAAACTAATCAACAACTCCAATTATTAATTGGAAATAAATTAAACATATAAGCAATAGCCAAGTACAAGTTATGGGCTCTCTCTCTCTCTCAACAATTCCCATTTGATTACAAATCCTATGATGCCACAGTTTCCTCCACTAACCACACTCCAGGGAGGGAACAGCACCATCTGAGTCACAATGCAACCACAGCTGACTATAACATTTATGGAGCCAATGGGTGAAAAAAAAAAAAAAAAAAAACAACTTTTTAGACACACTGAGACATCACCTAACCCATGACCCGCTTCATGTTGAGCTGAGTTTCCTGCAGAGATAAAACTGTTTCCAAAACAACATGCTATGCCAACCAGTGGAGATGTTGCATTAGAGACCCACAACAGTAACAAAAAGGAACAGTGGGGCCCAGGTGGAAACATGGGCTTATTTTTATCCATCTCCACTGAAAAACATGAGAAAAACACACTGGCAGAGATAAATACAAAAATATAATATATTGATTTCTACTATAACAAAACAACATGATAATATCCCATTACAAAAAAAACATAAAATTATATTTAAATTGTTAAAAAGCAATAATTTATTGCCATTTTTTAAAATGAAAACCATGAGGCCCTTTCCTTTTTACTTCCCATATAACCACACCCTACTTGTGAATATAAAGCATGTTTGTTGTGAAGATTCCAGTCTTGACCACAATACCACAAGATTCATTGCCACCAGTTAATATTAACAGACCAAGGCTTTGTCTCCAAATGGAGTCATAACAACATCAAAACAAAATAGATGGTTTAACATACCAAAGCTTTCCTCTTATTATCTCAAATTAAACAACAAGTATCTGCAATCTGGGGACAGAACAAATCTCATTACATATCTCACTAATGTCATTTTGTTTATGTAAACTAGCCATCACCATGTCTGACATCCAGAAGGCTATGGCCCTCCTCATCACCTCCTTTACTAAATATGCCAGCAAGGAGGGAGACAAGGACACTCTGAATAAGGAGGAGCTGAAGGAGCTTCTGCAGAACGAATTTGGAGAGATGCTGTGTGTAAGTTACCTTTAGCTTTAGTCTATTTGGATTCTATACAACCAGTAAAATCTGCAAATTAAACCACCTATTGACCTGATCTTAGCACTGAGGATTGAGGAACTTAACAATGTGGTTTGTGCCTATATTTGCACATAATAATACCATGTGGCAATTATTCTTTGTCTCAAGTGATTCACAGAATTTAACTAAATTTATTCAAATAAGCTCCATAAAATTGCAGTAATGTCTTTTATATTTTTCCTACAGAAAGCCAATGACAAGGCCGCAGTAGACCGCATCTTCAAGGACCTGGACACAGACAAGAACAATACAGTGGATTTCAGTGAGTTTGTCAAATTGGTCTGCTGCCTCACTCAGATGTGCCATGAATACTTCATTGGCAAGAGATAAGGATCACAGCGCCACCTTGAGGCCATTTGCAAGAGCTGCTTTCAGATCTGCAAAAAAGAAGACCTTAAAGTCAGAAAAACCATCTTGTAATGCAAAATGAAATAAACTTTTTTTCTCCTCGGAAATACTGCAGTTGACATCTTTTTTCTTTTACAGCACTGATTTATTTATATTGACTTATTAGTTTGCATTTTTACTCCATAAGTCAGGTTGCTCAACACAGCCTTGTAGCAGGATTCAGTTTAGGAAAGATGCCATACAATGCAGGTCATAACTGTGATTAAGTCATTGATGTAGCTTATTTCATATCAAATCAAATTAAAAATACGTTATTCATCCCCGAGGGGAAATTCAGAGTTCAAGCCAGCTCGTCCAAGGTTTGGCATACAGACATGTAACATTAATGATATAAAATATAGATGGTAAATATAACACTACAATATTACTCATCATTAGCACTCCTTTTCAGACCATTCCCTGTAAATCCTAGAAATGGTTGTGCATGTAAATCCCAGTTGATCCGCAGTTTCTGAAACACTCAGATGGGCCCATCTGGCACAAAAGTAATTTGAGAGACTTAAATGCCCTTTTCGCCCCATTCTGTTACTCAGTTTGAACTTTAAAAAGTCTTTTTGATCATGTGCACATGCCCAAATGTATTGAGTTGCAACCATGTGATTGGCTGATTAGTTATTTGTGTTACCAAGCAACTGAACAGGTACATCTAAAAAAGTGACTGTGACATTGAATTTTGCATGTTTTCTTGTGTGTGACTGATATTTGTTCATCTAGCTCTATCAAAAAAAAAGTCTAAAGATTAGCAGTTTGCATGAATTGTAAATTATAAATAGCCTTTAAGCATGGTTCTGGATGCTGTCATGTCTTTGCGAGCTTTTGAATTGTTTTTTTTTTTTTATTATTATTATGAAATTGCAAAAAGAAAGAAAGAAAATATGTAATTTAGGGTATTTTACATCTTATTAAACCAGAAACATACATTCCTTTTAGAAGACATTTAATATAATCAACTAACAGGCCATACAGGTGAGCAATGAGGTTCAGCTTCTTGCACAAGTTTACTGGGACAAGTATACTGGGGACGCTGGGGACCTCACAAGCAATTCTTCAAATGAGAGACAACTCCTCAGCTACAGTCATCACAGAGGATACAGATTGACAAGATGTGCCTCCTAGTGTATTTTTATTTTAGCTTTTGGTACAGAGGACACAGCTTGACTCTTACTATGAGGTCAACTTTTAGTCATTTATGGATTCATTTCAAGCAAACAACTGATGTGTTGTACGAGGTGCCATGTGTAACAAATCAGCATTAAAAGTTAAATGTCCTAAATATGAATAAAGCCAGATAAATAATGATCATGTGTTAGCAACAACTTTAATGCTGAATGTTTACACTTGGCACACCATAGTTGCCTATATTGCGAATACATTTGAACACCAATATATCAATTTTATCAGGGCCGGATCAAAACTGCACAGGCACCTGGGCCCAGAGTGTTCCAGTGGCCCCTTCCTCATGCCAACATTGTAAAAACTGTGAATGATACACTATGAAACCACATTTCTAACATCTCTCAGCCAGTGGTGCCAATAGTAATACATTAGACACTGTGGTGTAGCTATCTGGCTTCTATGTACATTTTGTTTCATGTCCAAAATGCTGGTGCATGCCCTACGTGGGCCCCACTTGGGCCCCAAGTTGGCGTGGGCTCCTGGGCCTGTGCCCATGATGCCCATTGGATAATCCAGCCTTGAAATTTATGCATCTTATTTATGGGAGTGGAATTAATATAAAGTCAGTGTCACCAACCAAATAGATTATGTTGGTTTATTTTTTATCAAACTGACAACAAAAACAACACATAAACATTATGTAATGTCAAAGTCATGAGAAACAGCGCGTTGGAGAAGGGATGTGAAAGCATAGAGCAGACTTTCAGAGACGCTTCCGGTCGGTCACGTTGCGTGGCCGTGTCCCGTGACGCTGTCGAGGGGCGGGTTATTGCCAACAGAATCGGTCTGTGTGGAGCTAACGTAACTGAGGAACAGAGACCGAGTGTTGTTTTGAATTTGCTAGAAAACACCGACTGGAGGAGGGGGGTTAGTGCCTGCTGAGAAGATGGCGGATGTAGGAGGCGATGAAACTCGGCCGGCTCTCCCTACGGCGCCCCGCAACAGTCCGGTTGTCGGTTCATCGACGGGCCAGAACGCGGCCACGGTAACGTCAGGTCCGCGGATAGTCAGGATCGTCAAGTCGGAGTCCGGCTACGGCTTCAATGTTCGCGGTCAAGTCAGCGAAGGAGGGCAGCTCCGGAGCATCAACGGGGAGCTGTACGCTCCTCTTCAGCATGTCAGCGCTGTGTTGCCCGGCGGCGCTGCGGACCGAGCCGGGATAGTGAAGGGGGACCGGATCCTGGAGGTGTAAGTTAAAGTCTCTCCGTCCAGTTAAGACGAGGCTTAACAAGTCCAGCTAGCCACAGTTCAGTCCGTGTGTTGATCCAGTTTCCAGCATGTGTTAACATTAGCCGAATTCAGTGCTACGTGACTTGTGGGTCAGGGACAACAAAAGCAACAATTTAACCGAGCAGATAGTTCGTGGCTAATTTTACACACTCGATGTAAATACAGTAGAAATCGGTCAGACAGAGGTTGCGGTGATGAGTTAAGTGAAAGGCTAACCAGCTTACATAAGTTGGACAACAGCCTGTGCATGTTGATTAGCTTTAGCTAGCTAGCAAGCCAGGTAGCTGCTGGTCTGACGAGCTACCTGCGCAGTAATTGCTTGTTTATGTAAGTTTGGATTACACTGAAACGAATATCCAGTTGACATATTATTGTCATTGGTTTAATTGGGAGGATTTGTGCTTTCCCCCCATACGAGGACAGTGGGTGGAATGCTGTTCATCAGCATCATTGGGAGTGCTGGTGCTAGTTGCCTTGATGAGACCTTCACAGCCGTCATGTTGTTTACGGTTTCACTATTATATCTTGGTTTCGGTCTTAATCATAATCTGTATCCTTGAGTGGCTGTGATCTTGAGGGTTTTATCCTGGTTATAGTATTTTGCAGAGTTCATATTGTGCCACCAAACTGTTATTCAAGAGCTGAAACTATTACTGGAAAAAGGAAACTGTCTTTCCTTAAGGAGCTTTTTGTTTTGAACATTTTCTATAGTTTCCTCTGGCCATTTCTCTGTTAAGATATGTTTAAAAGTACATTTTTAACATGGAATGTGCCCCACAGTTCTGCTTTCTGTTCCTGATTGTAGACAAGACTCAATAACTTAGTCTATGATTAAACCTCCCACTTGAGTTGCAAGCATTGACCCTAATAATGGGAAAAACACTGGAATAAGTTAAATTACTTCACTGCTACAAATAAATAGCTGCAATCAGATCCTATAGCTGCATAGAAATGTTTTGAAGGGCATTGTTTTTGTTTTGTTATGCTCAGCATTTAATCAGCATAATGTTTGAGCTGTTAAAATATGTTAATGTTTAAACATGATTATAGGCCTAAGCTAAGAATAAGGAAGAACAGAAAATGAGGAACACTGGTTTACTTGTACTTGCTGAGACATCAGCATGTTTTTAAGCTAGTCTGTTTTGTGCATTTAAGCATTAAATCTCTTGGGTCATATGATGGAACCAGTATATCACGTGATCTATTAACTAGTTTGAGCCTTTCCACAAAAAATCATGTGCTTGAGTGTGACAGATGTCAGCATGTCACCTCACAGGATTTACACAGAACAATTTATCAAAGGAGGTAACATGTCATGTTGCTTTTAAACCTTTTTAGACTGTAATACTGAAACATCTTTCTGACATATATTGATGTGGGTCTGTATTGGGTAACAAATGTTGTGATTAGATAAATGTTATTTAATCCTCTAAACTGAAATATGTCTGTCACTATTTATTTCACAAGGTTCAAAGCATAAACATCTGGATGGCTGTCCAATGATCTGTTAATGATCTTCCTTTATATGTCACCAGTTTGGTATCCAGATTGATTAAATTTATCAGAATCTGTCATATCCTACGAGAATCTCCATTTTTATTTTCCATTTTTTCGATGGCATGTATGTCATAGATCAGCAATGATTAAATGAGAGTGATACTTTACTCTGTTTTTTATCACTCAAGACAGAAATAAGGGTTGAAAATTGAATTAATTATATTAATCAAACTTAATCTGCATTGTAAACAGCCTAACATAGTGGAACATTACTTTGCTTGTGCAAAAAATTCTGTTTCCTCTTCTTTTATGTTTTATTTTAGCATGATTAATATATTTTTAATTGATTGCTGAAATTTGTCCGTCTGACATGTTATTTTAAAAACAGCATTTATAAATTGTATTTTATCATAAGAGAAAAGACAGTAGCGCATTATTGTATCAGTCCTCAAATTGTAATGATAAATTGTCAGCACCAGCCATTAAAAATCCATATTTGTCACGTGGACAGTACCAGTTTTAGCCTCCTACTTTTTTTCCTTGAATCCCCCTTGTCCTCAGATTTGCTGTTCAATTGAACCATTGAGAAGAAATTTGCCTTGTTGGTATTTAGTTCCACAACAAACTAGCATTTATACAACTGCTGTCATTCACTGTGTTTTCACTTTGCCCCCTGTATTCATTTGTCTTTCTTCTTGGAGACATGTTAATATGCACATATGCATTTATTAGCAATAATCCTGTCATGGAACATTATTAGACTTACACACATGCTCTTGCTTTTTCATTCCTTCCCCATGTCTGTCCAACTGTTCTCAAAGGAAGATTAACAGAGACACCTGATGCTGCTGCCATCTGGCTTCATCAAAGCCAAGAAGGGAGGTGTCTCTCAGCAGCAAAGGAAAGGGAAACAGTAGAGCTGACCTGACTACTCCCAGCTCTTGAGTTGATCATTGCAGGACAATGCCACTGGCATTTTCCGAATGATGCTTGCAGTATTTATAGGAATGGTTTTAATGCTGCAAAGTGAGATTGCTGTTATATTCACAGATGCAAAGATCAGTAGTTCCAGCAGCGCTTTAATTAGCAGGTCTGATACAAACAGACTTTCTATTGAGTACCACTTTAAACTAACAAGGGATATAAAACTCTCTCCTTATTTTCTGCATGTTTCTCCCATCCCCTTCTCCCCTTGTTCTTTTCTTGTTTACGTCCAGTAATGGTGTGAGTGTGGAAGGTGCAACGCATAAGCAAGTGGTGGACCTGATCCGTGCAGGAGAGAAGGAACTGGTTCTTGCTGTGCTATCTGTTCCACCTCAAGAAGCGGATGGATTGGAAGGAGGAGAGGACGTCCAACCAAACTACGATTACAGTGACAAGCAGGCTGTACCCATTTCTATTCCCACATACAAGCATGTAGAACAGCACTCTGAGAGGTTTGTGGTGAGTATGGATACTTTCATAAGATTTTTTCAGAAGAAAACATTTTGTTTTTCCAGTGTGCATGTATTAAAAATATAATCAGTTTTTTTGTTTGTTTGTTTGTTTGTTTTTTAATGCCATCTCAATTTTTTTTTTTTTTTGTTTGGGCCATAGGTGTACAACGTGTACATGTCAGGTAGACAGCTGTGCTCAAAACGCTACCGTGAGTTTGCCATTCTGCACCAGAACCTGAAGAGGGAATTTTCCAACTTCAACTTCCCCAAGCTTCCTGGTAAATGGCCCTTCTCTCTCTCCGAACAGCAGCTGGATGCTCGTCGTAGAGGTCTGGAGGAATATCTGGAGAGAGGTAGGCTTATGTGGAAAAGTTGTTGTATAAACCTGTTAGAGCTTAACACAAAAGAAGGTTCAACTGGAATTTATCATTTGATACTAATTCATATACTGTGAATCAAGAAGTCGTACTGCATTGTCAAAGCTTGTGTTAAGTTACGACTAAACCATTTTAAATTTTAAACCTGACTCAGTATAATGCGGTTTAGATGGAAGCCCATCGTGCACCAGCTGACAATTTTTGTTTTATAAGTAATTTACTCTAAACCTATCTGTTTCCCTCCGTCTTTCCCCTTATTTATTTTTAGTGTGTTCTGTCCGAGTGATCGGGGAGAGCGACATCATGCAGGAGTTTCTGTCTGAATCAGACGAGGTTTGTAATATTCCCCACCCCAACTCCCCCACACCACTTTTTTTTTGTTTGCTTTTCTTTTTACTATTACATGGCAGTAATAGCTGTATAACTTTAGGGTAATAACTGTAATCGGGCTCTTCCTCAGTTGACCTGAAAAATATTTTAACAGGGTCATCTGAAACATTATGCTGTGTAGATGATAGCTTACATTGTTTCAGCTTCGTTGGCCTACGGTAGCGTTAGGACCAATTACTTAATGCTGCATAACTTTGCGTTTACTGTTAATCACAAAGCAACTTATCAGCGGTTACCTGTCCTCTCTGCATGTAATAAGGTTGTTAGATGCATTCGAAGTTTACCTTGCCTGTGGGCTTAACTAATGAAGTTTAATTAGGTCCTGCCCCTCTCCTCATTGCTGCATTCTGCATGCTGCGTTCACATACAGAGCAGATGTCTAAGCAGAGTATCCAACTGCTGCTGCAGTCCCAGAGGCGGCAATGCATTTCCTACAATTAGGAAATGTTAACGTTGTCCACATGAAACCTTTTAATTCTTGGCAATTTGAAGGTGTACAAAGCATTATTACAAAAAAAGAATTTTCGTGCTTTCATTAGCTCAGAACAAGCTAGTTCAATCAAGTGATGCTATGGGGGTCATTCTTATCCTTTCACTATGTTACTATAGCAACCCAGAAGGGACAAACCAAATCGTGCCTAAGGTGGACGTATTTTTGTTTTGTCACACAACAGTTTTAATAATCAGCGAACAATAATAATATGTTGCTTCTTCAAAGATGGGTCAATAATTGTTGTCATCAGCTGGAATAGATCCATTTATGGTTTTTATAACATCAGTTTTAAACACTTTATCCACTTCAAGCCGTCAGCAGGATGTTTTACTGATTACTATGTGGATTACAAAGAATTCCTACTGTTGATGTTGAAAGGCGTGTCATTGGAAAAGCAAGAGTTAAAGTTGGTAGTAGCTTCGCTTTTCTTGTTAAAATTGGTACCATTTAAAAGTCCTGGTTCTGGTCCTCTTCTCTAATCAAGTTCAAACGCTTGACCCTACGTTTGAATTCACCAGGAGGCGTCTGGCGTGAATCAGAAGTTCCCATCTAATGTTTTTGCTAAATTCCTGGAGCAAAACAAATTCATTGCTATTTAAGGAAACACGTTTTGATGAATGAGAACTTCTTTTTTTTTTCTTTTTTTTTCTTCATTGCAGTAATTTGTTTATGGTCTGTTCAAGGACTTAGTAGTAACTCAGAAACAGACATGCCTTTTTGCTCAGGGAATTGCACAACTCGTGTTAATCCACAGTAGTAAAAATAGCTCTACCTGCATGCTCATTTTGTTTTGTTTGTTTATACAGAATTACAATGGAGTGACAGACGTAGAGCTGCGGATAGCCCTGCCAGACAAGACCACCATCTCTGTCAGAGTCCGTAAAAACAGTACCACAGACCAGGTGTACCAGGTAAGACCACATCTCTGCTGTGTTGTGATGTTGTGGATGTTTGGTTTTACATTCAGTTCCTAATGTTAATTAGGGTCCGAGCTATACGCAGTGTCGATCGGACCCTGTTGTTGTTGTGATTATCTTTGCAGTTGTGTGTGCTGGGAAACTCATAACCAGCTTTATACGACTCTTTTCTAGGCATTAGTGATGAAGGTTGGCATGGACAGTATTATGGCGAGCTACTTTGCTCTTTTCGAAGTCATCAACCATTCCTTTGGTAAGAAATACATTTGTATTCATTTAGTCTTTCAAGGGGAAATTTTTCACATCATGAGAAATTCTCTCTTGTATTTCATTTAAAGTCCTCTCGGGGCGATTTTGTCACATGACCACTAATTTCTAAAAAAAGAAATGTTTCATCCTGCTGGTGAGCTTTATGCTTTTTTTTTTTTTTTTTTTTTTTTTTTTTTTTCCTTTCTACCTAAGGGTATGTGTGTAATGTTGAACATCAAGGTCAGGTAAACTGGTATAGCCACAGTTATGCGATGCGTTGTACTTCCTGTTCTTCAGTCTTACTTTTTTTTCCCTCTTATTTTCTGTTGCAGTGAGGAAACTGGCACCTAATGAGTTCCCACACAAGCTTTATGTGCAGAACTACACGTCAGCTGTTCCCGGTACCTGCTTAGCGCTCCGCAAGTGGCTGTTCAGTATCCAAGAGGAGGAGTTACTCAGAGATAATCCCTTGGCGCTGCACTACTGCTTTCACCAAGTAAATACGTTTTTCTTTAAAAATCCAAATATCTTGATTCGAAGTTTAGCACAGATCCAATATATTGAATAATTCTTAACATTTACCCCAACCTCTTAATCTTAACTACTCACACTTGTAACATTATAATGCTTTTTTCACTTAGTTAAAAAAATGACCTCTCTCCTGTGGCTTTGGAGCACTTCCTCTATCAGCATAAATACTTCGAAGTTCACTCACTCAGGAACAGTATGCATGTTTATACTGTCCAGCTTTCATTAAAATCTAATTATACAATTTTGCAGAAGTATGTAACTGGAATACATACTAAAGCAGTAAAGTACAACGTATTTATCCAGGAAGACAACCTTCCTTACGTTTCAACAGGAAAAAAAATCACAATAAAAAAATAAATTGTTTTTTTCTTTTAATATAGTATGTTTAAAATAAACCCAAATGCAATCATATCCTCCAAGGCTCTGAAAGCTTCCACCACTGTTGAAGTCATACGGATGAATTTAGGGAAATAATCCTCTAATTTAAACAGACTTTAATAAGCTCCTGCAGCAGCCCATGGCCTATCCACCAACCAGTGTAGGTCATTGCTTCAAGCATGGGAGGTTCAGCATTGTCCTTGCTAAGCAAGTAAAAGCACAAAATCATATTTATACAGAATAATATACTTGAGTTATTGGCTGTGTGGGGCAACATTTTGGACACATAGAAAATGTCACTGACCCCTTTATTGCATGAAATATTTCCTTTTTTGAATGATTAGGTTCCCATATATTTTTGTTGTTGTTTTTGCTGAATTACTTTTATGTTTTAATCATTTGTGTCCTGTGACCTCAACTGATAAATGTTGTTTTTCTTCATGCCCCCCCCCCACCCCCACCCCCTCCTCCTTGTCTGTCTAGGCACTGGATGATGTGAAGAAGGGATTCATAAAAACAGAGGACAAATCCTACCAGCTGCAGAAACTGGCAGAGCAGCGCAAGATGGCCACGGTCGGTACCACAGACCAGTCTTTGTTCAGGGAGGGGATAGGGATGACTACACTTTTTGCCTGCACAGCCATCACCAAAACACTTTCACATAAAAATGGACAGAAAGACTACAAACCCTTTCCACTCACACAGTCCTGTGTGGTGTAAACTGACAAAAAAGCCAGTCGGTTTATGTTAATATTTGCGATATCTTATCTGCATTGGTTTAGATTAAAACATTACAGATTATATATTTAAAACTTTTTTAGGGCAATAATTGTAAAATAAAACAAAGTAATATTCATCTTTCTTTATCAGTGGCTTCATTGATTATAAGTGTAAAGAAATATTTATTTCCCAAACAGGACACACATATTTAGCTAATCACATTGTGGCGTTTTTATTTTCTGCCTAGAGCTGGTTTCCTCACTTAAAATACTGACTGATATCTGTCCTCTGTTCTCCCTACACTTAGTACCTGAGCCTGTTGCGAACATGTGAAGGCTACAATGAGGTTGTCTTCCCACATTGCTCCTGTGACTCCAGGAGGAAGGGCCACGTCATCACAGCTATCAGCATCCATCACTTCAAGCTGCACGCGTGCACAGAGGACGGCACGCTGGAGGTGAGCATTAACCCACTGTTTAGTATCACTTTATTATTAAACATAATTTCTCTTCAAATAAAATTGGCTTAAACTAATTTTTGTCAACATTTTACATGAAGACACTCGCAGACTAAAAAAAATACTAGGCTGAGTATTTATAAATGCAGAAGTAAGGATTTAACAGTGAGGAGCCGTGCACTACATGGTTTTAATGCACGATGCAAAGTGTAGTGTAGAACATCATGACGCACAGTGGATGAACTTTTAACGCTAAATGATTGTTGTCAAGCTGCCGCATGTTTCTCTTATTCGCTTGTCAAAAAGCAGCTGATCTGAGTCAGTTGAATAACGCGCTGCTATGATGACGCCCGTAACGGAGCGATATTACAGTGATTTACTTGCAGAACTACGTGTGCGTATATACGAAAATAATGCACGGTAGTTGGCATTAGTATTCTCAGCGACCGTGGTGTACATTCATTTAAGCTGCTGTCAATCTGCCTTTCAGAACCAAGTAATCGCTTTTGAGTGGGCAGAGATGCAGCGCTGGGACACCGATGAGGAAGGGATGGCTTTCTGCTTTGAGTACGCCAGAGGAGAGAAGAAACCTCGCTGGGTTAAAATTTTTACCCCATATGTAAGTGTGATTATACGTCCTCTGCGGTGTGATGTGCAGCAACGTTTTGGGTTTTTTAGTTACAAGTGTGATGTGATTGACAGCCACACTTTCCTTCCCACGTACTTAAAGTTTAGTTGGAATCAGCAAATGCAAATAATATTAGACTGTGGTGTACTGGAGACCTCAACAACAATTTTGTCTCCTCTTTTTTTTTTTTTTCCCCCCTCCCAGTTCAACTACATGCACGAGTGTTTTGAACGTGTCTTTTGTGAGCTGAAGTGGAGGAAACAGGTAAGGACCACTCCTTTCCTCTCATTCTACAAAATGTATGACTCAGTGCCAGCTTTGCATGTCTAAACATAGCAGTCTCATGGTCTTCTTCATAGACACAGACGACACTCGCATGTTTTTTGGGGTATTTTGTTCATTAAGTTCAGTGTAATGATTTGTGTGTACTTTTTTTTTTTCCTTGTCTTAGGTCGAGGAGGAAGCATCTGATAAAGACAACAAAAACTGCAGTAACAATGGTGAGCTGCTAGGAGTTTTACTTGTTTGACATTAGATTGAAAGGGATGATATTCTTTTGAACATGTGATAAATATTTATAGATTTTTACCAGTGGCAAGTGAAAAAGAGGCGCATGTGTAGATGTGCTACTAAGCCCTGTTTTAACTGATGGCGCCCATTAAGCACCATGAATTATGGAAAACCTTCCAGTCTGAAAAAACCTTTAAACGTCAAGGGCAGCTGGATCATTTCAGCTATTTTTCCTCAATTTTGTGTTGGAAAGATGGGCTTGTTTCACACAGGACGACTCAAAGTGCTGTACATTAAAAATATTAACCCTTCATCGCCCCAGCTTATTTACAGTTACATGAAAACAAAATAGAAACAGCAGAGAAAAATGGGGGGAAATCACAAAATATTAATAAATGTCAAATTAGTAATGAGGATTATATGATTAAGAATAATATTTTGATATTAAAAACATGAAATAAAAGCAAATTTATAATATAAATGAGGTACATAAGTAAAAAGCAAAAGGCCACAAGTGGTTTTTTTTTTTAAATTAGGAACAGCAGACGTCAAGCATTACAGCAGGGTGCTAAACACACTGAGCAGGACAATAAAAAAACTAAAAAGATCAAAAGAAAGAAACAGAACAAGTTGAAATAGGTAGAAACAGACAACAAAATGCACACAGGGACGTACACATTCAAACTGATAGCAGTGGGAAATTCATTTCTAACATATATTTTGTATTTCCCCTTAATTTAAAAAAAAAAAAAAAACTGGGGCGCCAACGATTTATCCACCAGGTGATTAAATCAGTCAATTATAGCCATTTTCAAAATTGTCATCATCGTTGAAAAGTTTTTATTTATCGGCGTATCGTTACACAGTGAACCTCTGACAACTCCGCAGAGAATATCGACTCTATCAGGAAACAGAGGTGGTGGAATATTTTCACTTATAGGAAAGACACTTTAGATTTATGTGTGAACATGTGACTCGGTATCAGCCATCTCTAAGAGATCTACATATGTTGTAAAAGTTTAAACTATTTGCCGTGTGTGGGACATCATGCTGTCATCGGTACAAGAATGTGGTTAATCAGCTACAAGGTAGGAAGAAGAGTAAGAACACTCTTAGAGCTCCAGGAACAAAACAAGTCATGAGCACCTGAGGACTGAGAGAGAGCATTTTAGGACATCCAGATATAAGGCAAGGTCTTCAGCATGTAATAGATGGCCTCGAATGATTATAATAATAATCAGTAATTAATTCACGGTATCCTCGGGACACGACTGCACAGACTGTGTTGTGATGTTGGAACCTTTTTTTTTTTTTTTTTTTTTTTTTAAACATAGTGACTCATACAGGCAATCTTTCCAACTTGTACCCTTGAACTGTTTTGTGTTCCAGAGTATCTGCCGCCTTTGGAGACGCAACAGAAGGGATGGCGCCACCTAGGGGGCGAGATTGCAACTTCCTAAAACAGTCTACCATCACTGGAACTCAAACTGGTCCACTTGCATCATCACAACCACCCCAGAGAGCGTCCATCGACAAACACGGAAATGAGTGAGAGAGAGAGAGAGAGAGCGAGGCATTCCTCTACCCCAGAAACCAACTGGAAATCAGCAGTTTGGGGAAACTGGAGTTGTCCCACTTAACCGAATTCCAGGGATGCAGGGAGTGAGAGGAGCGATGAAAGAAAAGAAGCATAAGCCAGCTTTCATGTAATCTACTAGATCTCCATAGCGTTTTCCGTTGTTTCCTCCATGCATCTGCCCCACGACAAGGGGCACCACACTAGCACACGCTCACCGCTGGATGGGATGAGACATATTGGTTCTGTGCATGATTGGACAGGGTTGCCACGGCGCTGCAGGAGCCATTTATGCAGAAAGAGCACCTCATTGAAGCACCGTGAAAGAGCTGACTTCTGGAAATGTAACTGTATTCCTGACAGACTCACTCAGCTCAAATCCCACAGCATGGGCCTTGAGTGGTAAACTGAGCTGACATTAATAATACAAGGGGACGGGCACATGATTTTATGTTTTTTTTGTTTTGTTTTGTTTGTTTGTGTGTTTGTTTGTTTGTTTTCACTGTCAGTGATAAAGGAAGACGGCATAATCATGCTTTACACTGATGCTGGACATTCACACAAAATGTCTCCCATCTCTGGGGTTCTCAGTTTTCTGTCATTGTTAGAAAATGTTGGCAGCACAACTGTAACAAAACGGATGTTCAGAACTATTTGTATGTTTAACAATCAAACGTCTGATGAAATATAGTTTAATATAAGAGCTATAAAATATAGTTTGTTGATCTAACACGGTGAAACACTAGCTGAATTTATTTTAAGATGCTCTAACCAATCTCCATTTTTCATTTTGTCTCATGGTCCAACCCACACTGCAGAGTGATGTCTGGATGTTTATCCCCATGGCAAATGTTGTATTGTGGCAATTTTGCTATGCTTGGAACTTGAGCGGAGAAGGCTTTGTCAGTTTCAGTTCTGCATGCATAATCTCTTCAGGAGAAGGTTGATGAGCCAGAGCATTAATGTTGAAATGTCACACCTGACACATGGGAAGACTTACCAGCAGATTGTTAGTATAAACAGGTTTTATATGTATATGTGTGTGTGTGTGTGTGTGTGTGTGTGTGTGTGTATGTATGTGTGTGTGTGTGTGTGTGTGTGTATGTATGTGTGTGTGTGTGTGTGTGCTGAGCTGCAGTTTTCTGAACTGGCAGTAGGGGGCAGCAGAGAATAAACTGACTTGAGCCAGTGGACTGAAATAGAAGTCTTCTTAGTGATCCCTCTGGGTCTGTAACTCACCCAAAAGTATCTCTCCCCTGCAGTTTGTCCATTAAGCAAGTCAGGAGGAAAGATCCAGTGTGTTGTATAATAAGTAACGATGCACGGAGTTGTGTGATTGCAACCACAGCTGTCAGCGTACAATGCAGCTGCTTGTCTGCCTTGGGCTGCACATGCATAGATCCAGTATTAGTTGTGTGCATTTGCACATAATGTGTGGTTTTACAATACACTTTTTTTTTTTTTTTTTTGTGTGTGAATTTCATTTTTCTCACCCAGAAAATGGATTGTGTATCTGGTTTTTGTTGCTGTTAAAGTTTAACGTCTTTATGTCATTTGAACGATGTAGAAAACAGGTTTATATACTGAGGAAAAAAAACTTCTGAATGGAGTCTGTGTGCACAAGTTGTATTGATTTCAGTTTTGCCCTGCTGCAGGAGCTTTGTTTATCCTACTAAGGTCTTGTAGTTGATCTCATTCATAAATGACACATTCATTTGCATCACTTACCATCTAGCAGTGCCCTAAAACCTGAAATTGAGAACAAGGTTTTTTTTATATTCACACTGAATTTATGAGCACAGGTTCAAGTTTCTTCAGAATCTTTTTCTTAATTTCTTTTTTTTTTTTTTTTTTTTTTTTTTTTTTTTTGAGGTTAAGTTTCAGCTCATTAAACGTTTGTCACGGCTGAATTTAGTCATAATGAGCACTCAGATAGTTACTGCGGAGGATGCTCCTGTGCATGCGTTGTGCATGTCCTCTACTTTTGTCAGTGACATTGCTGATAAGCTTTTAGACTCTTATTGGATGTGTCTGATGAGCTGCTGGTGTGAGCGCCAGCAAATGAAGATGGGAATTTGTATTTGTAGGAAAGCAGAGACGGCAGACAGATTTAGACAAATGGGAAATGTCCCCCATTGTCTCACAACCAGTCACAGCGGCTCATTCTTTCTCAGCTAAACACACACACACACACACACACACGTCGCCTCTACACTGATAGTACTGTTAACTGTAGCGCACAATGTCATCCAGTTTTCTCTGTGTATAACGATACATACCATACAGTAGTAGTGTGGTGGTGTTTTTTTTGTTTTGTCCACACATCCAGGAGCGGGAAAGGAAACTGCAGATGTGCAGATTGCTGGATGGTCATTTGACAGCTGAAGTAATGAACAGCTTCTAGATGGATGATAGAAGAACTGAAGCTGTTCAACCGTAATAGTATTTTTATTATTTTTCCTTTTTTTTTTTTTTTTTTTTTTTTCTCCTCATGATAAGGAGAATAGCCCGCCAGGTTTGCGATTGTGTGTGCGCCGCCTTGTCTGTCCTCTGCTCTCTCTTCAGGTTGGTCTCCCATCATCACAGGGGGATGCGGTTGCCGTGGCAGCACGACGTTGGTTCATACTCTGTGCAGCTTGGGTTCCTTTTATTCCTGTCAGCCAGCCCACTCAGTCCTTCCAATAATGTATTCAAAGCAGTGTTTTTTGCCGTTTGATGTTTGTTCTCTGTCCTCGTGGCTCGTGCTGCTGTGAATAGGCTTTTAGAAAGCTGCTTCTCTTCTTTTTTATATATCTATTTTCGTGGTCAGATTCGTCTTGTCTGCGCCAGGTGCCATCTTATGCTCAGTCACAGGCAGTCGTGTGTGCCGTCAGCTGTTGTCTGTCTCACCTGTGAGCTAAATGTCATATTAACAAATGTTAAGGTGAAAGCAACGGGGGTGACAGGAATGTAAAGAAGCACGTATTTGTACAAATGGCCTGTGTTTGATATTGTTGGTGTGTGCGTTGCTGTTTGGCCACCTGCGTTTGTGTTTGACATGCCGGGCGACCTGAGCTTGGAACTGAATGATTATTTATCAAAAGAAGAATTTCGGACAGGAATTAAATTAAATGAATGTTGGATAAAATGGCAAATGTTGCGATTCTGAAAGAAAAAGGACACAAAAAAAACCCAAAAGAAATGGTCTTTGTGAGAACCTGCTCACAAGGCTGGAAAAGTTTCTTTTTTCATAGCTAAATGTCACTGAGGTGCTGTTGCTATAGCAGCACGCTTTCCTGTGTCTTCTGTCAAGTCGGCACAGATTCCAATCAAGTCAATCAGTGGCTCTTTAATATTATTTTGAACTTTGTAGCGTTTCATGAGGCTCACACTCCAGTTAATAAATGGTTGCCGTACAAGTCTCTCTACATGGACATGGTTAGTCGAGCCGGTCGCTGCGTTTGTCTCATCAGTTCTTCCGTGTGGACTGTATTCTTCAACCTCTGAAACGCACATCTGGCTCAGCACATTGGCAGCCACCAATTTTATTTTTTAGCTAACATGTCCTACCTTTTGACTAACTTGACGGGTGGATGTAAGTGCTGTTTAAAAGTGTTTCCCTACATGTAATTATTTGCTCACTGCTTTGAAAGATGATGCATTTCCACGGCGGGAAGTCGACAACATTAACTAAAAACCTAAGCCTTGTTTGTTTGTCTTAAGCTTAACCTGTAAAATGTTTTTTGAAAATGTATCCTGACAGAAGTAAATGCACTCTTATTTCTCCAACTCAGAAATTTTTATTTATTAAAACAAATATAAAGATTGGGGAAATGAAAGTGTACAACTTTTAAGACGCTTTTCACTATTGGTTTAGTGCAGAGCATGGCTACATGGAGGAATAGCCAAACAACACACAGTGTTTTAAAAGATGCGGTTTCTCATTTGCAGGGTGTGTAAAGACATCACTTAACTCTTGAGGCAGAAGCTTAAAAAAAACAAATAAAAAAAGGAGAGTTTTATATCTTTAAAAATACCCTTGAAGGTTTACTAACAAGTATTTAAAAAAAAAAAAAAAAGGCAAACGTTTTGAAAATGTTGTGTAGGGTAATAAATTGTAACAATATTTTAAATAAAGTTATATATTGGGAAATATGGTGATGGTGTGCATTTATTTGCTCTCTTCTGCACATTAATCAAACCGCTCTTGAGCTTCCAGGGTGGACTTTTACAGGGTGGTAAATCATACAACTCTCAGGTTGTGTTTATAAGTGTATGGATTCTCTTCCTGTGTGGTGAGACGACGCCTGTGTGAGGACTGCCCACCTATAAAACAATGACACAGCAGCAGTCCTCATGGGAGGCCAGTTAACCTCTTGAAGGAAGACAATGAGCAATTAATTCCTTCTAATTTACCAGGTGCTGTAAAAATCTTACGTAAATCAAACGTATAAATCTTTATTGTTTCATTTGTGACCTGGTAATGTGATGTCATAAGTGAGTTTGCATGCGTCCTGTTGCAGACAAAATTCCTGTAATTAGAGCATGTGTGGGTGGCATTTATGCAAAGCAGTTTATATATTGAGTCTGGTGGTAAATGATAAGTTTGGCACAGACTGAGCTGAGGGGCCGAAGCAGATTCGCCAGCAGTTTTGTTTGCCTCATCACCTTCGGTCTGCACAGCCTGCTGGATGGGAATGGACAGAGGGGGATCGTGACAAGGAACAGATATGACAGCTTGCTGGCAGGAAGATTTTTGCCATTAAGAAGATTTAACTTGAAGAGAAGTGCAATGTCAAAAACTATATTAAAGCTATACTTCTTTTGTCGTGCTTTCCTTTGCTTATTGTCCAGATCTTGTTTAAATTCACATCTCCTGCTTGCAAATATTTCTCAGGAAGGCAGAAGTGTTATGCAGTAGATTAGAGGCCCCAAAGCCATGTATCACAGTTTGCAGGCCCAGAGGCACATTATTCCGCCAGAGGCAGGGGCACGGTGACATTATGATGGGCACACGCTGCACGGATCATGATGTTTGTTGTGCCCAACGCGAGCTGCTGCAACCAGCAGAGAAACCGAGGTTGAAGCATTATTCAAACCAAACATGCAGAGCCGCTTAATGCGCCCTATGGACCCAAGCCCATAAAATGTTGTGTGTGTTGGCACTGCTGAAGTGAAAATACCCATCTCATTATAGCTGTCTCACATGCTGACTGCATACTGCCTCTGAAACTTATCCACCTGCCCTCACTCTCCATTTTTAACAGCCACCATGTTGTTAATACTCTGTCTTCACTAGGATTGACTCTTAGCTCATTATTAATCCCTGTATTACATAAATTGAAACTGCCAGAGTGATATTGTGTGTAGCCTAAATCAGCCTGATAGCCATTTAACAATCATTCATTCATTATCCTGACTGCTTAGTCCAGCTGAGGGTCACAGGGGAGTCCATCTCAGGGCCACACAGACAAACAACCACCCACTCCTAGGGGCAATTTAGAGTGACCACTCAACCTAACATGCATGTCTTTGAACAGTGGGAGGAAGCTGGAGTAAACTCCACACAGAAAGACTGTCCAAACCTCACCCCAGTCGAGAATTGAACCAGTAACCTTCTTGCTGTGAGGCCACAGTGCTAACCACTATGCAGCCCTGTGTATTTATCAGAACTGAAGAGATTTTTTTGTTCTACACTCAAGAATTTCCATGTAATTGTTGATGCGTATAATCTAACCATCATGCTGTAATACTTCTGAGCAGAAGGTGACCTAAGGAGGCAACAATATTTCACTAAATATGTTTTTAAAAAGACCATAAAGCAGGATTTTCCAAGATGATTTTAATATAAATGACTTGGTTTTGTTCTTGAGCTTTGTGTTTTGCTGTCTTCTGATGTGATTTGAAGTTTGTTGATGGATTTGTATGTGAAAAGTTTTAGCGTTTGATACTGCTGATGTTTTGGCTGTAGTTTGTCTAGTGTTGTCTTCACTATAGACAATGTTTAAAGGAAAGAAATGTCCAAAAACAAACTATCAGCAAAATCCAAACGGGCTGTTTTCCAGCTTGCAAAGCATGCCTGTTATTATTTACAAGGACTGAAACTGAGCGCAAGAGCTCTGAAGTGGTGTTTTTGTATTTTTGTCTTTTTCATTCCCTTTTCTAACACACCATTAAGATGCTTCAAAATGAGGGGCTCTAACTGAACCCCTTTACACATTTTTAAAAGTCATTTACAAGAAGAATTTATTGTAGCATTGTTTATGAAAATGTGATACCTTAATAGGGGTTATTAAAAATGTTGTAAATAGTTAACATTAACTTTATTGTAAAAATTCAGGACCAGAGACTAAGTTAATTAGTCCTGTTGATAACCTGAATAGCTATAAGAAAATATGATTCAAAATCACCTCATAAAAAATGAGCTTGCTTTTGCTTGAAAATGAATATTCTCACAGGGCAGTTATTGGATTGATTAGTAAACATATTTCAGTAACTGGAAATTATCGCAACACTATGGATGTTGATAGATGTTGAGGAAAGTTTGACTTCATTTCACCTCACTTAATAAACTCATTAAAGTTAAACACTTTAAAGCTTGTTTATAAATGACAGTGTAGATTTGTAAAGTCTGACTATTTAAAATGAAATTAATCAATTAGGACCAAACTTTTTCATTCTTTTGTCACCCAAATATTTGTCTTGGTTTAGGAGTGGGCAGCTCTGGTCCTGGATGGCCAAAGTTCTGCAAGAGTTGGGAGTTTCCCTGCTGCAACACACCTGACACACATCCGACTTTGATTCGCAGACTTGTGCAGAGCTTTATATTAAACGCCACTCAATTATCCATTGATCAGGTGTGTTGCAGCAGGGAAACTCTTAACATTTGTTTGTATTTCCTTTTCAATGCTATTTAGCCAGGAAGAACTTCACTGAGATTAAAATCTCTTTTCCAACTGTGTCCAAGAGTGTCTCTTTTCCAAATAATTAATACATAAGTAACCGTTTAAAATCCATAAATAAGTTGGTCTGCAATTCGTTCTAGCTAAAAGGGGCGGCAAGAAGCCCCTTTTTCCATCTCAGTTTGCACTCTTGGGACTGAAAATAATAACATCTCCTGTGAGCGGAGACTGTACATTTAGACTGTAATCACTGTGAAATAATCTGGAAATGTGTTCAGTTCTGTTTCACTGCTCTGAGACTCATGCTGTGCACTTTGGAGGCCCAGTTTGAACACAGCTGCTGGCACAGTTGGGAAGAAAGGGTGGTTTGAGTGTTTTATTTACGAGCCTGAGAAATGTATTTGCAGGATTTAAGCTCTTAATTCTGTTTACATCAATGTAGAATTCCCTGAAAACAAACTGTGCTGTTGTTGTCTTATAATGAGTCTTTTATATCTGTTTAAAGTCCATAATGTTGCATTACCATCATTCTACAGAAAGCTCAGGATGGATAAACCACACACAGGCTGCAGGGAGCATCTCTTGTAATTTCTTGGTATGATTTTGAAGTTACCAGAGTGGTTTTTTAAACAACTGGAAAGGAAGAGGTGCATGGCGTGTTCAGTTTGGTTCCAACCTTTAACTTTAAAGACAATAAAATATAAAAAAGCACACAACCATTTGCCTTTTGCAGGTGATTCTTCAGCCATTCAGATTAAAATACAATTGCTTTTACAAATAAAAAATGAATTAATAAGCAGCAAAACACTCTTGCTCCCACGCTCAAATCACCGTACTGGAGAGTGATTTCTGCAGTAGTAAACTGAGTGAAGCTGACAATACTTTAAAGTTTTTAATTACTCTGTAAGATTATACGTTTTAGCATTGTATTTTATTTATTTTATTTCACATTTTTATAATCGCCTGAAGTTGCCACTGTTCAGTTGCAGTAAATCTGCTTTAAATTTTTGAATGAAAGATTTGTAGTTTCCATTTTAATGCAGAATTTTAACATTCTGAAGGCTAATGCTAACGTAAAATATGTTTATTTGACCCATTTTCATTAATATTCTCAGTCTGCATTGAAACTGGCATTTGCAGTGAAAAGTCTAAAGTCAGACAAAAGAGTTAAGGCCTAACATGGATCTACAGCTGCAGTTTGAAGTGTGACACGCGCTCGGGGAGGGGTAGAGAGTGATCCTTTCTTTCTTACAATAAAAACACCTTTCCACTGTGCAGACGAGCCATTTTCCCTGTCAGCTTGGAATAATGACTTCAGCGCTGTAGAGTAGCTGCTTATCTTGCGGTCACACCTGAGAGAAAATGTGTTAAGCCCACTTAGTGTCTACTTGTACTGAAGCCTTATTGAAAGCAGAGTGGGAGTCTCTCCAGCATGCCAGACTCTGCTGTGCACGGAGGTAACTGTGGCAGGCTTTTTCTGTTCGATTCAATTCTCTTCTTTTTTGATGTGTGTGTGTTAGCATTCAAATTTCAAAACCAACATTTTCTGGTTTGTTTTGAGTCTCTTCCTCAGCGTGCAGAGCTGAATGACACATTTTAAATAACTGTCTGATTAGATAAGATAATTATGTAACATATAATTAAAAGGCTAAACTGCAGCACTGGTTTTGCATAGCAGTCTGGATCATCCCAGTTTGTTTATTTCCCTTTTTATTTGCTCTGAATTTCAGAGCAAAGGGGAACACAATTAGACTGTAAAACCCATGTTTTTCCACAAACTGAAGTTGTATTTCATCAGATGTAGATGCAATTTCACAGCTGTTACTTTGAGAAGAAGTCAGACAGCAGCTCGTTGCTGATATGTTTCACCTGACTGCAGAACATTTTCCTTTTCTTTCAGCAGTAACTCCATAACACATGCTCGTTGATGATTCAGCCTCGCTGTTCACTCAGCAGGCAGCTCTGTGACTTGACATGAACGCCCATAACATCTCAGCCGACATGACTTTATTACACTCACTTTGATTCGGCTATTGGCATTATGCTGCACATAAAACGACAGACTGTCATTTTTACACATGAGGTTAACATCATGCATCACATCAGTACCTCTCAGCTATTGGTTAATGTCATCTGAGGTGTGGAGAAATAACTGAAATAATGTCTCGGCTTGTGCTTGGGGCTGTGGTATTTAATCAGAAATCATGCATAACAATCTTTTGATGTGAGCTTAAGCTCATCATTTATTTTTTTCTTGTGGTAACAGATTTGTTGTATTGTTATCTTTAGAAATCAGGCAGATTATTTCAAGAAAAACTAATTTTGTTTGGCTGGAAGTTCATGTAGATTTTCAATAATCTGTGTTTTATATCGTGACATTTGATTTCAGCGTTCAGGATCACTTGAACAGCTACTTAAATAAAGCCTCCAAGCCGGTGTGTCTGCTAAATTAGATCATCCCTGTTTCCATCTGACATCTTTAAAACTGCTTCTAGTTAAAATAGCAGAATAATCTTTTTTTTTTCTTGGATTACAAAACAACTGACTTCATAAAAAACAACCTCTGCAACTGTGAGATAACAATCATATTCTTGTTATGATGGCATTAAATGATAATTTCAGGTGTAGTTGCTCTGGACTCCTGCAGTTTAAAGCTGCCATATGCAGTAGGGGAAAAATAAAATCCAAAACGCTTTCTCAGCATACAGTAATTCAGGCACTCTGCGAGGAACCTAGACTTGTGTACCTCCTCTTGGCTCTGTTTTACAGAGTTTTAAGCCAGTGAGCAGGAGACTTTGACCAATCACAAGTCTTTTCGGAGCAGATCAGGTAAAGTCGCATAAAGAGAAACAGTTTATTTTCATCCCAGGTGATGTAAAATCTATATATAATTTTCTTAAAATGTTCATTTACTGAGTAAAGAATGAAAACAAAAAACCTGTGTAATTATATCATATACAATATATCTGAAGGGCCTAACATTGCAGTGTCCTTATGACATAACATTCGTGTCTGTGCCTGTTTCAGAGGGGAAAGGACACAGAGTCAATAAAAGAGAGATGAAGGAAAAAAATACATCTATTTTTTTGGCCCCTTTTTTTTGCTGGGAATTTCTGCCTATCCCAGCTTTAAAAAGTGTAAGGTCTAATAAAAAAAAATTTTTAAAAAAAGATGCTGTCTGCTTCAAATGGAAATGTTCCAGCCTCTGCTGCTCTAAGTTTTCATCTTTTTTAATCAGTCATTTATGAGACAGTTTTATCAAAGTGAAATGTCAGCCCACTGGAGTACACCTTTACAAAAGGAAAGAACAGATAAGTCTTTCTGCATTATTCAGAGTTCATGTGATGATGTTAAAATGTTTCCTCTGGCTGAAAAGAGGAATAAAATTCATTAGAATAAAGATTCTCGCCTTTGCCAAAAGCTCTGCAATCTCAGATGAAAATTTGTTGAAAGGATCCTCCATGACTGGGGATGTCTGCAATGGCACTTTTTTTTTTTGTCAAGTCTCTATTCTAGTCAACAAGAATTCAGGATTCAGTAAACCTGGAATCACAGAGAACCAATCAGCTGCCATTGTAGAGCGTAACCAGTCACCAATGACTTATTGGACATAAGGGGCTTGTGTTCCTCGGAGTGGACACCTCGTGTCCACTTAACCTTGTGACGGCGGCGGCCAGAGCTGGTTAAACGACAGTGTGTAAAATGAGTGAATGAGGGCTGGCAGGATTAATCAAGCCTAACGACACATGGGTAGGTAGGCTCACTGGGAGGAGAGAGAGCATCAATCAACGTCTGGAGAATCTCCCCCTCTCTGCTTCTCGTCAGCTCTATCGACCAGCGCTTTGGGCCTTTGGTAATTAAAAGGCATTGATCGGCCTCAGCCGCAAGATGCTGGGATACGATCATGCAGTAGCACACCACGCTGGGTCTCATAGCGTAAACAGGTGTGCATGCACATGATTGTTAGTGTGTCTTAACATGGCATTATATATGTAACCGGTATGCTGCAAATGTGAACATGTGACATTTTTTGTCATATATACACATTTTTCACACTCCATTTCCCTTTTATGACTTTCTTTTCTTTCCTCTTCATCTCCACTCTTTGCAGTGATTATTTCATCTTCTCTTAGACGCCTTTGACCCTGCAGCCATAGCGATGCAAAGAACCATACGTCATGCCGGCAAGGTCCAGCTGAATTACCCATTTGGTAAAATCTGACACCAAAGGGAAGCCTTTAGGTCAGCACTCTCTTAATAAATGAGAAATGGGGTGGGGGAGAAAAAATAAACAATAAGAACTGATTGAGGCTGTGCATATACACAAAGCCGCAGGCTCATCTTCCCCATGGACACACACAGCCCTCTTCAGAGTCTCTCTTCTTTTATTCCATCTGAGTGAACACACTAAATCTAAGTGCTGCCAGATTGCTGGCGCTGCACACTTTTCGACCGTCGAGTTAGCTCATCAAACAGGGAGCCTTGGCTGGGCTGAATAAGGACCAGCACAGTACTATAAATACACCGATGACTCTTTACTCATTCTGACACAGTGACTGACTGACACACTGAAGGCCACGCGCAAATTCCAGTCCTCTTTGATGGGTGTGTAGTCCCATTAAGATGTGTCTCTAATTTCTGTTTATTCCGATAGTATTTATTTTCCCTTGCGGTGTGATATAGTGCAGTGACCTTTCATTTGATGCCCATGACTGAGTTATACTTGTCTGAGCGCCCATCTCCTCTGCCACTGTCCCTCATAAATCCGATGAATTACCCAGGATGCCACTCTTTCCTCCATTAACCCTCCCCTCCTCTCTTCCTCCCTTCCCATCCTCCCCCTTCCTCCCTCCTTTCTGAACGAGTGATCAATTAAGGTCCTGTCCAGCTTTCACCAGCACGTCAGCACTTTCTCCTCTCCTCTTATCCCCTCGCTGTCATTTTTTTCCTTCATTTTGGGTGTCAGGGCCAGACAAAAGAGAAGGCACAAAGCAGAGCAAAGGTGGTAGAAAAAAAACAGGAGAATCCTTTATTTTCAGTGTGAGAGGTGCTCTGTACAGAGGTGAGTGTTTGGGTGTCAGTGTGTGCTCAAAGGAGAACAACCCTCTGCCAAGCTTCCACCTCTTTAGATGTGACTTTAAAAGAGAAAGAGACGGAGAAGAAATAAATGAAGAGATGAATGGAGGAGGTCTCTAGTCTCTTTGAAGCAGTTCACAGTCAGAAGACACTTAGTACCATTACAGGTCCCAGTGTGGGTCAGGAATGTCGTATAGATATTTGGCTTCTAGGATTTTTTTGTTCAAAAGGAAACACCAAAGGCTTTCTTAGATCAGTGAGTCGTGATATCATATAGGTATTTTCCTGTCATCAAATCCCACGAAAAGCCAAAGCGTCAGAAAATGTATCACACAAACAAAGCCTGAGATTTGATTTCCATCCTGTGGTAAAATAACAAACAAAAGAAAGCAAAAGAGACATACTCTTTACTGGTTATGTTCTTTCATTACAATGACTGAGAGGTATGTTTTGTTCAGGGTCAGCCCCGTATGCATCATCCTGCTGCTGTATAACTCATCAGAATGCATCTACTCTCTTTTAATGGGACTTACGGACATTAACAAAAAAGTAGAAATTTCAGTTCTTGTTTTGTTTCTCCTAAACCAGAAAGGCTGTATGTCTCTGACTTGCAGTTTGACTACAGTTCAGTGAACAGTTATTTGTTGGATGAAAAATGAATGCAAGGAGATACACTTTGTTCTGGATTTGATTATAAAATATCTGCTTCCACCATGTTCTTCTGAAAGGATTATGCAAAGTCTTGGCACTTGGACAGTATGCAGCAGAAATGAGTCGACTCCTGTGCAATAACTCTTAAATGTCAAATGATTCAGCTTTGTACTGCCTCTGAATAATTGCGATGTTTCTCAATTAATTTAGAGCAATTTCTCCTATGAAAAATCAATAGCAAACACCTAATAAAGTTTTTATTAGAAATACAAAAATAGAAATTTAATTCAACAAAAGTAAGGACAACTGTGAGCCTTGACACACGGATTAGAAAGACTGTTGAGGGCAAAACTGAGGGCAGACTGACCATTTCACTTAGCTTAAACATATGAATGTGGTTAGAGGAGGGTCTGTGTCTGTATCATGACACCGAATGGAGAGCCATGGGAACTGAAAAACCAATGTATATCTTCACAAACATGGAAAAATATGGTGTCCAACTGGAAATCAGTCCTCCCTGTAATCAGGAGAGACAGAGCAAACCATTATGCAACTAATCAGAGTTGTCTTCATCTGATGCTACAAACAGCGCTCAGTTGTACAATCAAGCTGAGATAAACACATGGAGAAGTGCTCTTGACTTTCAACAACAGAAGCGCCACGGAAACAAGAAATCAGAAAATAATTTTGTGAAAAGTGAAAATATACAGATATGAGAAACTCAGCGTGAAAATAAGCACCCAAGTGATAAAGTATGAAAGTATAACAAAATATTCAATTAATTTCATGTTATCTATTCATTTATTTGTTTATATTTATGTATACATTGTAAGTCTATTTATTTATTTTTATTTGTATTTTGTTCATTTTTTAAAAATATATTTCTTATCATAGATATTCTATAACTGTAACATACTTAATTTATATCTATGTTATTTTGCTTATGTTTTCCCTTTCTTTTTATCTGCCATCATCTTAGTTATTTTTGGTTTGTGTTAGCTTTCCTCACTAGCTTCTGAGCCAGTCCGCAAGTCCAACTAGAAACTGGTCAATAGAAATTGTTGTGACTGGTATTTGAGTCACAGAATCAGATGGATCATTGAATATAGTATAACACAGGATATGCAGCAGTCTTTTTAAGCTTTCCTAATGTCTTAAAGGTGTAGAATGGGCCACTATGTTGTTTCACTCTTATTAAAAATTTCTTCAGTAACAGATTTTAATGGGACTTTGAGCTTAAGTAAGTGGAAGATTAAGTTACCTTTTCATGCAACAAGATATCCTAAAGAGGACGATGATAACTTATGCACCATCCTGACTGGCTCAGAACAAATAATGGAGAGGAAAAAAAAAAAACAACTGAAAATGACAGACAATGCAAAATATAAACGTAAAAGGGGAAAATATTGTTTTGTTTAAAAGAGGGAAAATAGAATGGTTTTCATGTTATCCATGAATAAATCCTTGTATTTAAAATATACACAGTGGTAAATTAGAAATGAATGTGACAAGAAATACAACTGCTGTTTTCTTTTTCTATTATGTTTTGTCTCTTCAAGTTTCATCATGAAACACAATGGCAACATCATGTTTAAAATAAATATAAATGAATGGGAGCACATTTTGGGGTTAGACTGACCAAGACAATATGTTTCCGCTCATTCAGGACACACAGTGTTTGTTCTGGACTAGTGAAGCACAGAGGTGGCAGTGTGATGATATGGGTTGTGTTTATGGGAATAGGATATTGGGGAAGTGACATGAATAGATGTCTCCATGAATGCCTATAGACATGCCTGACAAGATGACCCCAAGTGTCCAACCTTGGTTTTCAGCATAATAAACTATAATGCAATAAAAAATCACAAAAATCAGGACACTTTTCAGGTATTTTGAAGACAAAGGCAGAACATTACAACTCCTCTAGAGGAAAAAAATGACAGAAAAATAAGAGAATATCTCGGCAAATGTGCAACATTTTGTCCTCAATCCTGCCATTAAAAAGGGAAAAAAAAAAAAAAAAACCACTGACAGAAATCATAAGCTGAACTAAATGTTCTTGCAGAGTTACAGCTGTGGAGGTTGTAATTTCTATGCAGTAAATCCATCTGTATAAGAACATACGCAACAGTCCAACTTGAAAATAATAAGGTTTGCATGAAGTAAAATCATTTTGAATCATTTGACATTTAAGTAACACTGCACTTTGGTGCTTTTACTTCCTAATAATGTGCATGACATAATAAACTATTACAGCTAATGTTTCTATCGAAATACACAAAATTTAAATCAGATTTTTCCTCTCATATCTTGTCAGCAGCTGTGCAGTTGTATCTGCATGAAACCTCATACTGGAGATGCATAGATCACAGTGAAGAGGAGTCTTATAGCTCCTAGCTCTCGTTTTGTGTGATTCATCCTTCTCCTCCTCACTACCTCATTAACTCTTCCACCTGGAGTAACTTAAGATTTCAGACTTTTGCATCACAATTTTTGCATCATTAAAGTCTCCAAGAGTCTTTAGCAAGGATGGTTGCTAAAGTTATACAATAGATGTTATACGGTGTGCATCAGGCTATCTGACAAGCGGTGACAGATGCATCGTTGAAAGCACCAGGGAAGCAGAATGATAGCTCCATTTATCATACTTTCACATCTCCCTTTAAATTGTTTGTGCATATTTTAACTTGTAGTTTGGCCAATCAAGATAGCCTTCCTTGAAACATACAAGCACTTAACAGAACTCATCAACTTCTGTGTATTAAGCCCAGCTAGGACTACCTTTCATCTAACACAGCGGCAAGCTGAGAGAAAATTCCAACAATTATAGAAAAAAAAAAAACAAATTTAAGCCACATTTTGTCATTTTTATGCCATTTTCCCACGGATGATTTCGAGCTAAACTTTTAGATTGAGAATTTGATCTTTCAGATCATTAACTTGAATCAGTGCCATGAAAATAGGCTTGAACTGAAATATAATCGCTCCTTTTTAACTACTGATGAAGATGTAAACCGCTGAAAAGATCTAAAGAAAAAAATTTTAATGCATTGCTGCTTCTTCATATCACTTTTAGGGATTTGAATAATCACATCCCTTTTGGTGCCTTTCATGTACTTTTAAAGTCCTGACCTCCCAATTGAGTTATTAAAACTTTAATATGAAATCCAATGAGTTTCGCTGGGCCATTATGACCTGCCAGATACAGTTAGGTAAGCGCCGCATGAATTTCCAGCGGTCTCCATTGCGGTCCAGCGACTGGCCGCTGTATCGCTGATGACCGGTTAATTCAGTTTCCCATTCAGGATAAGCACCACACAGTGCAAGCTGCTGAGGAACTTTTGATCTCTTCTGATTGGAAATCTTCTCACAGAGATAAGACCTTGGAAATTTAAAGTGGCTCTCTAGCAGAGAGGGGACTTCATCTCTTAAAACCTTATTAGTCGTCGAGATTATCCAGGGTCTTTCAATTTGACAGTCATTAGATGGATGTGATTGAATAATAGATGAGATCCTCCTCTGTTCCTCTGTGCTGCAGCGTTCTTGATCTTCGGCCCACTTTTGTGCATCTGAGCATCAAGCTGCTTTCTTTGCCTATTACTTGCCAATGTCACAGGGGGATGAAGTGTCAGCCCTTCACAACAGCTCTTTGTAGTGTGTCCTTGTAAAAGTCTCCGTGTCCTCTCCCCACCTTCCTCATCCTTACATCACTTTAAATGATGCAGTATTTTCGCCACTCGTGGGAATGAGGGGCTGTCTTCTCTCCTTGAGAAAATAAAACAGATATCTGTCTTTTATCGGTTCCCTGTCTATCTCTTTTCCCCTCTTATGCTCTCAATCCCTCCCCTGGTCCAAGACTCCTCTTACATCAGGTTGCATTACGTGTAGAATCCCTAGTTTCTGTTCCCCTTTTCTGACTCATCCTCTCTCTTAATTTTGGAGGAAAGTCTTTAAATTAGCAGGAAAAATCTGTTTCACTGCGTCGAGAATCTGATGAAGTACCCTGTTCATGTTCATTTCATCTAAACTGCAAGCTGTATTCCCATTTCCATCAGTTTTCTTCTTTTTTCACTTACAAAACAGAATATATTCCAAAGAAAACCATTAGCTTTTTTTTTTTTTTCCCTATTTACCAGGTCTTTGCCATCACAAATCACAGAGCCTAGAGTTTGCTGGAAACTGCGTTTCCTTGGATCAGGGCCCACTCCATTCTTTATTCTATATTTAATTCCCTTCAACCAACCCTTCATGCTTCCCTTCTTCTTTTTCCTTCTTTGCTTTCAAACAAAGTCCTTTGAAATAGCTTCCACAAAGTTTGGCGCAGACATGAGGATTGAGATGGTGCAAATGATGTTGAAAACGCTAAACGCAACCAAGCATAAACGGTCAATCACTGCACCTGCAAATTTCCACTGGTCAGCCAAGCTTTCGGTCTCATCCTGCTCCCGGAAGCGATCTGCCATGTAACGAACCTCCTCCAAAATAGCCTGCAGCTGGGGGTCTCCTATCCCTGCCGTTGAGCACCCTCCAAGCCCTCCCGGTCCCCCTCCGAAGCCTCCACCGCTAGAGACGGTGCTGGGACACCCTACAGTATCCATGTTAGGAGTAGGAGGTGGTGGGGAGCTGCAGAACTGAGATGGTAGGTGTGGAGGTGGGCTTCCTGCCACTCGTGGAGGACACGTAGAGATATTATTCCTCTGGACAGGCTCTGACAGCACTGAGGAGTCTTCAATGCTCTGGAAACCCATATAAAGAAGGTTTCCATTATTGTTTGTGCTGGACTGAGTGTGCAGATGAGGATGTCCAGCATGAAGGGACCCCGTCTGGAGAGGACCCAGATTCTGTGGGTGCAGAGGGTGAAGAGTGGGGTCTGTAGGGTTGGGGATGCTCCCACTCTGTGAGCCTGAGGAGCAGCGCCGCAAGTGTGGGGCACAGGGGGGCCGTTCTGGGTCGTCATTCTCGCCTGGCCGCTTCATCCGCAGGAACCATGCTACCCACTGCAGCAAAACAAGTTGCACCTGGAGAGACCAACAGATACGCAGAAGGGAGAGGACAGAGCGTTAAAGCATCCAAAGAGGCAAAAGAAAAACTAAGAAAGCTGCAAAGCAGCCATAAGGCACAACTACCCCACAACACCAGTTAGACTGGTTTTATTTCCCTTCTGTTGTAGAGCGATGCCAACTTTGATTCCAACCTTGTGGTTAGTTTTAAACAGCAGGTTGTGTAAATATTAAAACCCTCAATCTTAAGAACCTAAGGTTAAAAACATTGTTTTTGATCCGAATATTCTCTACTCAGTGAGTTGGCTGCGTTACATTCAGACTGAGGGCTTTCTGAGATCAACCATCACATTGTTATTTCACAGACACAACCAGTTTATTTCACCAGTTGCTTCAAACGAAACATTTATTTTTCCTTCCTTTCTCTTCTCCTTTCATCCCCTCACCTCTTCTGAACATCATAAACTGTCTTGTGAAAAGCCGGCACGTCCTCTGAAAGAGCTGGCCTGGCAGTGTCCAGATGGGTGTCTGCCACCTAATGAGACCTAATGTCCAGATGACTGCTCAATTAGTGTCTGCAGGGTATGTTTACAAGCCAGGTAACAAGCCCTGTTGCTGCCATCGCTTATGTTGTTTTCACGCAGACTCTAATTATGAACCGTGCTGGTTTAACACCCTCGTCTGAACCACATCAATTAGCTTGTTAATTGGCCATTGGACTGCCTGAACAGCCTATTCATCAACAGAATGCCCTTGAAATGTGTCGATACGCTCATGCAGCTGAATATGTATCGATAACTGCAGGTCTGCCAGTTCTCTCCGCATAAACCATAAAATGAACACAAATGATGTCAGAATTTCTGTGGCTCATTATTGTATCAAAATAACAAATAACTATGACAACTATGGTGTCAGAGTGGCTGTCCATGCCTTTTTTCTGTGCATGCACATTAGCACAAAACTTTTGCAAGAGATTTCATGCATTATTTCAGTAAACAGAAGGTAAGAAAAAATATGAAGAGGGAATGAGTCGATCCGAATCCGCCCACACACACACACACACACACACACACAGAGTGCTTTGAATTGCACTCCTGTTGAAGTCTGTGGTGAGGCATTTGATGAATACACTGAGGCAGACTGACGCTGCCGATGAGTCACAGTTGAGGAAGTCGGTAAATTAAAAGAGAAGCCGGCAGGGAAGCATACGTCGTGCTAACAGTTCCATGAAGAGTTACTGAAAATGGCAGAGCAGAAGATACTAATAATGGAACAAACATAAACAAAGGAGAAGATGCGTCTGAAACAGGAAGGATAATTTCAGCTCCAACAAGCAGGATAACAAATTGCCTGCCTGAGGCCAGGATAAACCATTTGAACTCAGACTCACCCATTTTGGCATGTTTCCTCCATTTGGATCGTGGTGATGATACTGCAGAACCACCACTGTAGCAATGACTGACATCCCAACGATGATCATTATACTGGCAAAGTATTGACCTGGGGAGGAATTTGAGGCTATGTTACATTCAGTTTTTCTTTTTACACAATGCGAATTTTCCAACAGTCACAGTGGAAACAGCAGTTTGTATAAAAGATCTACAAGGTCATAATGCACATATTCTCACGTGTTCCTCATTGGAGGTCCTCTACAATAACTTCAATACTTCATATGTGTGTAAACACCTCAAGGAGGTTTTTTGCTTTTTCATTGCAAGTACATATGATATATGATAACCTAAGATTTGCTGCTAATATCAAAGACTTCTGGTTTTTACTGTACGTTGTTGGCAAAATCATCAAACAGATTAAGAGGAGGGTTGTTAGTTTTAATAAAAAAAATTATGCTGAAAGCAGCACTCTGATGATCATGACTGCATTTTTTCTCAAGCTTTTAATGACCAGGCTTTGTGTCTTTAGGCAAAGACAGCGTTGCATCTGCTTCTGGCTGCAGTTTGAGCTCACTAAACATAATTTCTAGCCGTGCGCCCACAATCAATTTAGCCTATTAAATTTCAGGGTGAGCAGGTGGCTTAAATAAAAACTGCCTTTACGGTTTTCGGTGGGACATCTTTCAGCTCTGCTACTTTGTAGTTTGCAATATGTTATGATTGTACTGTAGGCTATGTCGTTTCTACATTTTCTGATGGAGGTTATGACATTTTGTGCATATAATGAAATCCTGAGTAATGTGCGAAGAAGAAGGCAGCTGTCAGTCTCTTAATAAGTTGGGTTGATCTGTAAAATGTAAATTAAAAAGTGACCCTATTTCCAATTAGAAGAGTAAAAAAGACCACACATCACATGTTGAAGGACGTTTTTATGCTCATGTTGAATGTGATGGTACACTTGTAGTATGTTGTGTTACATCAGCACTTCTTCTAACACCAGTTTGTCAGAGACCAGTTGATGTGAGGTTCAACTTTTTCCAAATTATGTGTTATAAATTGGGCTGCACAGAGGTATAGTGGTTAACACTGTGGCCTCACAGCAAGAAGGTCAGTGGTTTGATCCCCAGCTGGGGCGAGGTTTGAACAGTGGGCTTTCTGTGTGGAGTTTGCATGTTCTCCCTGTGTAAGCATGGGTTTTCTCTGGGTACTCCAGATTCCTCCCACTGTCCAAAGACATGCATGTTAGGTTAATTGGTTACTCTAAATTGTCCATTGTAGTGAGTGTTAGCGTGAGTGGTTGTTTGTCTCTGTGTGTCCCTGCAATTGACTGGCAACCTGTCCAGGGTGTACCCTGCCTTTCACCCAAAGACTGCTGGGATTGGCTCCAGCTTTCCTGCGACCCTTCCTCGGACAAAGCAGTTAGGATAATGAATGAATGAATGTTTAATATATTTTTTTCAGATGAAAATGTGTTTTTTTTTTAAGCGGAACTGACTGCAAGTGGGAAAGTTCAGCTCCTGGATTCTTATTATAGACAGATATCTTAGTAAAATAACTGTTCTGGCATTTTATTGTTAAAAAGTGGTCTAGTATGAAAAAAAATGGTCACATTATTTCAAAATGTTTTTTATGTCACATTTTTTCCATTATCACAGTTTTCCTGCTTCCCTTTCAGTCCATTTAAAGTTACATAGTAGCTGAGCAGGGAATGTTCTTTATTTGTCTTTTTCTGGGGCTGGAAGGTCACATTGTTGTGTCATTACCACACAAATATGACAGCAGAACATTATCAATCAAATAGGCCATTTATCCATACCTGCAACTGTGACCCATATGACTTGTGTGTTTTCACATCAGCACCAACAAAACACAAGTGTTTCCTCTAACAAGCCATAAAGATCTCTTAAAGATCAAGGATCAAGAGCAACTTTATTGTCCTCAAGGGGCAATTTGTTGCAGAGTAAGCAGTACAAAGCAGCCATCAAACATAAACAATAATGTGACTCAGTGGATACATAAACAGCCTTTAAGGGGCAGTAAATACAAAAGGGGTGTACGTATTAAACCTCCCAATATTTCCTTTACCAAACTAACAACAACAAGATAAATAGATTAAGTGCTATGATATTAAATAAAAGGCATATTTGTGACCTGATCAGATACGAGAACTCAGTTGTCACTGAGTGTCTGAGTTTAACCAAGACAAATTGAGCCTTCTTCAAAGTCCAATAAGGATGTAGGGGGAGAAGAAAAAGGGATGGTACAGTTGTATGTGAGTTTAATACTCAGATACAACAACTGTTTTTCCTTCCTGGTTTTATTCAGTCAAACAAAAGGCAGGAAAATGACTGTGGTTGTTACTAAAATACACTCTTATTACAGTATGATTTCACTTTCATTTAAATGGATAATGTGCTGCCAGCTGTCTCGGTGATACTTCAGCAAAACATATTACAACTAGACCTTCCTTCCTGTCTGGGCTTCAGCACTTGTTCGGGGTCAGGAATCAAAATTTCATGGTTAAAAACATCGAAGTTAAAGCTAATGTGCCTTGTACCTGCATTTGCTCTCATGACTGCTGGAGACTGCATATTCTGTTATCATAATCATCAGCCATCACTGTCTCTATGATCCAACAGTCTGTGGGGTGATTCTAGGAAGAAGTTAAGTCTCAAAGAGCAACATTACTCTTAAAATGACAGGTTTTTAATTTGTTGTTGAGTCTATTTAACTTGCTCATATTAAAACACACACAAAGACAGCTTTTCACATACCTATAAGCGGGACAGAGTCAGATGTGGCGGGCATGATCTCTGCGACCAGCAGCATGAAAACAGTGAGAGACAGCAGCACAGTAATACCTGCAAGCAGACAGATAGCTCTTAAGGCTTTCGCTACATTTAGTTAAAACAATCAATATTGCGGTTTAGTCTCCTCTAGTGAGTCTCCGTATGAGAGGTTCCAGTGGTGTGTTTGGTATTTTGATAAATGATCACACTCATGATGAGATCTGCTTCGATTTATGTAAATGACTGGCTAATGCTCAAACAGTGAATTACCTCTTGACATTCTGTACCTCCACAGCCAAAAGGCATTTCTACGCAGCAGACGCACAACCTCATACACTCCTACTGGAAATCTCTTCATTTATCCACCTCCACATCGTTCCTTTCGTGTGACAGGATTTAAGGAGTGCTTTGCTGGCATAACTGTCCGCATTCAGAACATTCAATTAAACTCCAGAGCAGAGATGAATTATAAATCCTTTAAAGATATTAGGTGAATTAAAAATTCTTTTATGTTACACAAAAATCACACCACTGCTTTTTAAGCGAGCTCCTGTGCCCCAGAAGGCCACTTTGTCCCAGTGTCTGCTCCATCAAGTAAAGTGACAGTGGAGAGTATATTCCTGGAAGGCAGTGTGTAAGCTCTCTGCCCACTAATCAATTCACTAGCCTTAATTACATCAATAGGTTAATTGGCTGCGCGTGAAAGGCTTGGCAATTTTTTCGCCCCTTTGGAGAAAACCAGCATAATACATCCGGTATTGAGGATATGCTTTGACAATGCTGTCGTGGCTTTCCTCCCAATTCCCTCCCACTCAAACATGAGTCAAATAGCATTTACAAAATAAACTATAATTATTTCTCAAATTCATACAATGGATCTAGAAGGGGAGGAACTGATACATTGACAACTATATGTAACTAGAAAAGCACTTGAAGTGTCCAGACCTCCACTAAGCAGATCCTTTCCACCCACATTGTGTCCACATTTCCTTCTACATCACTCCTAAAATTTTATGTAATCTTAGTCAGATTAAGACCCATTCTTAAGGAAAAAAGACAAAAAATCTCAAAAGTCCAAGCAGTAGTATTTTGTGCAAGTTGCTAACAAACAGACAGATAAATGTGGGCATAACGTGACCTCCTCCTCGGAGGTCATAATATGATTTCACAAATACCGCTGCTTTGTAGAGGAGAAATGTAGAAAAACAAGCCTTAACAGGAAAATGTGTGGGATGTGTGGTGAGGAATGAAAAGATCACAGACTTCAAGGTGAAACAAGATCAGGCTGATGGAAATCTGGACAGAGCCAGTGAGCTTGTTTTTTTCACCTCACAGTGACACTTCTCCTTCCCTGCCTCCTGTCACGGAGACCCTGGATCCAAAGCCTCCCTGACACACCCTTACAGTGTCACCCTACATCTTACTAGATCTTAACACAACTCAAATAACACCCCACCACCCCCCATCAGAACACACAGACTTCTGCATCTGCCTGCAGTCTGTCTGTCTCCACCCGTCAGGTGCAGCTGGAGAGCCTGAACCGAAACATGGCTGCAGGTCAGGACCATGAAAGACTACACAGAGCTATGTGGGATTTCACAGCACCTCTTCAACCTTCAGTCAGGTTGCAGAAGACATCCTGCCTTGTTCCAGTGACTTCAACCCAGTTTATTCTCTGCTCAGCTTGAGAATCATGTTTTTTGAGTTGTCTAGTACTTTTCATAGTACTCACCTGCACTGCATGTGAGAGGAAAATACAGGTGATTCCTCCGAAGCCACCTGGATTATTGACTACCTGACAAACAGGTCCCAGTTTGTGAAAATGAAGGGTTGTGTGTCCAAGAAGGTGATCAGTAAGCACTGAAACACCACAAGGGATTATACTCTTGCCATTTTTATTCACACTATGCCCTTAAGGTTTTCAATACAACTCTGAGACCTGCCATCTGCAGTAATGGACCGCAAGCAAAGCAAGGAAGCAAACAAGCCTGAATACGAACAGACAAACAGCACAGCAATGGGTTTCAAAAGCATCAGGAAAAAGGAATAATAACACTATTTCCATCCCCAGAAGAGAAGTGGAGATAGTGGAGGAGTAGATGCCGGGAGGTGTTCACTTGCACAATCGACTTAACGAGAAATACAACACCGGAAATTAAAAGAAGGATAAAAAAAAAAAAAAGATTAATTTTCTATAAAGATGCTACATATCTTCTATAAGTCTGTTGTGAAAGTACAATCTGAGACTAGAACGCTTTTAGTGTCTAGTGACACTAAACACCTAAACAAACTGATCAAGAAGGTGTATGATTCAACTTTCCAACCATCTTCTCAAACTCCAACTTAACCTGTCATCCATGCATTAATGAAAAACATTTTTTTCACATACAGTAGCAGCATGTGTAATTATGCTTTTTATATTATATTTTGCTTTAGTTTAGTGTAGTTTATAAAAGATCTCATTATATGGTGTAAATTATATTCTGTAAGAATTTAGCTTTACTGTGATGGACTGGCGACCTGTCCAGTGTGTAACCTCGCCTTTCGCCTGGTAATTGCTGGGATAGGCTGCACCTTGCCCGTGACCCTGACTTGGACTAAGCTGTAATGAATGAATTAATTAATATAAGTGTATTCTGTAAATCATTGAGGTAAACTTGGTATTTACAATAAACCCCTTTATATTCAATTACATAATATATTTATTTATTTACTCTTCACTGTCCATTGAAGTGAATCATTTACAAAAATCCCATCCTCACCTATGAATATACTAGAAAAAACTTTTAAAGAGGCGTTTATTGTAGTAGCAGTTATGCATGAAAGGGTTAAAACATTCATAATGACTGTACAGCATCCAAGGTTATCTATTCACATAGCTGTTCCTGTCTAAATGGTGTGGAAACACAAAAGCAGTTTACAAACAGTGACTGACTGAGAATAACCAAGAGGCTGAGAGCAGGAGATATTTTATATGTTTCACTGGTGCAAATCTGAAAAACAATTCATCCGATGTAAAATGAATAGTCCTCTGCTTGGTGTTTAATTGTTTTAGTGGCATGGTGTGAGATAATATAGTCTGACGTCTTCAGTATCCTGACGGCATGTACATCATTCTTATTTAAACCGGGTGAAACTGATATTAAAATGTGTCTCAGTCCTGCTTCCCCGCTCTCTCTCTCTCTCTCTCTCTCTTCCTGCTTATTATAATGAGATTTGCTTGTCTCCCACCACCTCATCATCATCAACACCAGTCCTCCCTTTCTGTTATGTGCTGTCCTCTCTCATTCTTTGCAAATTCTTCACCTGCCTTTTTGCCATCTTCACACACCCACTGTTCCTCCTCCTCACATTTCTCATCTGTCTGTCTGATCCTGTAATCCCTTTCCTCCCTCCTCCCGCTCAGCACCCCCCCCCAACCAGCTCCTGTTAGTCTCCTCTGCCACTCCTGTATTTTTTACATTCATTCACAACTGGTTTACTTGGTGTGACTTTTCCATTTCAAACAGTTCATATTTACAACGACAGGAGGGAAATTGAAGAGGAGCATGTGATTGAGGTTCAGGGTAAGTTTCAAACATTTTGAATGTATTTCTTTACTCTGAAGACATCTGCGGTGGAGACTGTTTGGGAAAAGTTTAAAACCTGCACCGCTTGCATTCCTGTTTTTCTGTTTCCTGTTTTGTGTGGCGTCCTTATTTTTTCTGGGTCACTGTGAAGGCAAGAAAAATATAAATACTGTGAGGATGAAAAGGCAGATTTTGTTGGAATCAGCTTGAATTCTACTTTAAACTTTGGTTTCCTTCACCAAGGTGGAGGATATGTTTCGTCTATCTGTCTGTCAGCAATAAAACAAAAAAAAAAAAATTGATATTTGATCAAATTTTCAGGAGCTCTTTGACATTAAATAAGAAACAAGTTATTAGATATTGGGGATTATCTGGATCATTACCTACATCCAATATTCTTTAAGAATTATTTGTGCATATTGGAATAATTTTGCCATTAAAGCATCATACTCAAAAATAATCCCCACAATCACTGGCTTGCGGCTGAGGACTGTGCTTTCTTGCTGCTTTTAGTTTGATAATTCTTAAAGAGTGGTTATCCTGTAACATTCACATTAAAAGCACAACGACCACCCCTGGAAATATCAACAGCAACGAAGCAAAAGAAAACTCACAAAATCACAAAAAAAGTTTGTTCTGCTTTTTAGAATGGAAATGGTGTTAATGGTCTAAACGAAACCATCTCTTCTGAAAAATGTCCTGCAAAAACCAAAAATTTTTCCCAACTCTGAAGCATGCTGGGGGGAGCATATGGTTTGCAGCTGCTATGCTGATGCAGCAGAGATTGGAGCCATGCACACCGAGGCTTTTCAGTCCTTTTAGAAACAACCTGGAAGTCCGTGATCCAAAGAGTACGGTCCATGGGTGAGACAAACCAGGCCTGACTTTTTAACTTCTCGCATTTTGCAGTTGAAAATCAAAAAATGGTTAACGCAAACATACAAATGAAAAGTAAATCACTGAGATCAGAACTGAACTTTGCATTTTTGTAAGATTTGTGCATCTTTGCATTTTTCTCATGTAAATTCACTTGTTTTCAACTTCTTGCAAGTTTGCATCAGCTATTGTGCTATAAACAGTCTTTATGCTTTCCATATCACAATGCTGGATTTATTCCATCTATATCAGAGAACTGAAACATGTCTGACTGCTCATTTGACCTTTCAAAAAAAAAAAAAAAACAGATATTTACGAGGAAGGAAACAACCCACAGCACACATTTAAATCAGCTCCTCATCGTTCTGAACGTCCCAGAAACAGCAGCCACTGAAGATTTCAGAACCGCCTTCTGATTTGTCAGTGAGTCCAAAAAGATCGTGTACACACATACATTACAAATGTATGTGCGCTCTTAGTTTAATCAAACTCTGTTACCTCAAACTCTTTTTTTTGTTACAGCACTGTGCATGTTTTTATTTACTCCTCATGTCTTTGGGACTGAGAAATATTTTTTAAGCCTCTAAAAGGTTTTTTTTTAAGTCCAAACAAAACTATTTCAGATATTTTTTTTTTTCTAACACAAACTGCTTAATTTTTAATCCAGTCCAGTCTTTCCACCTGAAAATTTTCATGTAACCGAAATTCAAGGCATGGCCCCCCTCTCATGACCCTTCAACACTGACCTATAAGTAATTCAAGCATTAAAAAGGCATTTGTTGTTTTGCAAAAAGGCAGAAGAAAAGAATGCGGCAAAGAGCTCCTAAAGGACCCAGGAGATGACCTTCAGTTGTTCTATTTACTGTTCACTGAAGTCTCATCAGAAAGGGTCTCTGTGGGAAGGCGGCTGTCAGGAAGCCGCTCTTCAGATAATGAAACGGAGGGAAAAGACTGAGGCATGTCAAAGAACTGCTGTGAATATCAGTGGCAACAGGTCATGTGGCGTGATCAATCCTCCCCAGAGCCTAGACCTCGGCATTATTGAAGCATTGCGGTATCATCTTGACAGAAAATAGAACAAAAGTCAGCTGACATCCAAAGAATGAAAGAAAGTGACAAGTCTTCAGAAAAGTCTTCAGAAAGCCTGTTGGACTATTACTGAGGACCAATTGAAGGAAAATAAAAGAAAACGTTTCTAAGAGGATTCAGACTGTTTTGAAGAAAAAAAAAATATAGTCATACATATTTTAAAATTGTAAAAAAAAAATCTGTTTTTGCCTTTTAGACAACACTGTGCACGAGTTTCAACATAAAACTTTCCTTATTTCCTGTTTTTTTAGAAATACATAAAGAAATTCAGGGGTGACTCCAGATGTTTGCACAGCACTGTTCTTTAGATCAGTTTCCACACTTTCCCTCTTGGAGATAGAAAGCGAACTAAAGTGTGAAACTACATTAAGAAACTGATGATCCCACTTCTCCGCTTTCTCTTGCCTTCTTGCTCCATTGCAGTTGCCTTTTGTTCATTTGTTTCCTGTTAGTATCTGCTGCACTCACCCAGTGAAATCTTCTCCCCAGAATCAGCTGGCAGCACAAAGATTAGCAAGGTCATAGAAGACAGCAGCACACATGGGATGAGCAGGTTCAGAGCGTAGTACAGCGTCCGCCGCCGTATTGTAATGACAAATGTCACATCCGGGTAGGGCTCCTTACAGCATTCGTAAAAGACTTCATTTCTGGTGCCAGGAACACCTGCAAATAAACAAATAAATCAGGGACTGATGTTTTTTTCTGTATGATCGGATGGTTTTGATGAGGACGCAATGCATATGTTTCTCCCTACTCACCGATTAGATCCCACTCTCCATTGGGCATGTAGCCTGAGATGTCAGCATCAGTCATCTGAAGGTCCAGGAGCCAGCCATCGTACGTCCAAGAGCCAAATTTCAACTCACATTTCTGAATGTCAAAAGGAAACCAGCGAACATCCACATTGCATGTGCTCATGAAGATCCCTGAGAAAAAGACAAGAGGAGGAAAGAGGGCAGGGAGTTCCAGCTGACAAGTAACAGTCTGCTGTGGTGACGAAGAAAAGATACATCTGAGGCTCAGCATCTGTCTTGAATCAAGTTCCTTTCTATGGAGAGTAATTTATTCCTTTTAGGACAATACTCTTGTACAGAAATTAGGGGGAAAATGCTTCATCATAAGCAAGCCTGCACACTGCGAAAGGACTCTGTTTTTTAACATTGTGCAGGTCCATAGAGAGTTTGTTGTTTTGCAAATCAGTTTGGAGGCTTGAGAAGATAAAGCAGAGACTAGATAAGAAACAACATCCCATCAAAGACATGTCTGTAAAGAAAAAAAAACCTGGCAGCAGCATTGTCACTCTTCCCTGCTCTGCCTGCACACACAGCTGTTCACTAAGCCTCAGCAGCAGCAGCAGAGGTAAACAACCATTGTAGCTGAAAAATGAGATTGTGCATCGTGCCGTAATGAGATTAAAATTATATCATGTCAAGAAAATCCCCTCACATATATGCATCAACACACCCATGCACAAATATAAAAGTACACCAGGGAGGCACATTCCTCAAAAGAAAAGAAATCACAATGATCCGTGCAGTGGTCGGCAAACTGCAGCTTTTAATGTACTTACAGGAATAAACTGATTAATCCTGTTAATGAATTCTGAGACATGAACACAAAACTAAATGAAAAGAGATGCTTTTCAGCAGAGATGTTCATTATGTGCATGTCGACATGCAAATCAGCCCTCAGAATCAAATGAAAGCAGAGTAAGGCGGTCAGCAGCTCGATGAGCAGGGGCTTCAAATCCAGTTCTGAATTTCATTTTCATGATCTTTCTGCTTTTTAAGATTCTGTCACCAACTTTCATCTTACTTTCTTTTTTTTTTTTTAAAACAAGGACAAATTCTTCATGAGTGCTTTTGTAATAAGTTTTTCCAGAGAAAGCACCAAGGTAAAAGCAGCTCTGCCTTGATTGTGCACCTCCATTCAAAGTCTGTTTTGTTAACCTGTATCTGAGTTATGAAGCATTCTCAAAAGCAACATTCTCACACAAGGCACTTTTTTTTTGCCTGGAACAATCTCTTTCAGAGCTCATGCGTCTGCAAGAATACATCTACAGAAATGCAAGAAGGCATTGCAAGCACTAGACACATTTTACTTGTTGTCACCCATTCCAGATAAGAGCTAAAAATCTGTTATACTTTATCATCTAAAATGTCATTTTATCCTAATACAAAAAGGCCTAAACAGCCATAAAATGTATTAACAGGACATTTGCAATCTACTATATCTAGATTTTTTTTTTTACCTTCACGTTGTGTTCCCAGCCTTTAACTTGCAGACCTCATGCCTTTTATTTACCATCCATAATCTACACTAACAGCTCAGGAGCAGCAGCCATTCTTCTCTTCATTTTATGGATTTATCTCCATCACTCTTTTGCTCCCAACATTTCTTAAACTTAATATACCACAACAATGCAACATCTTGTTCAATCTTCCTCTTTTTGAATCTGATTCAAGACACAGAGTTAAGCAGCTGTATTTACATTCAGCTGCAGCCTATTAATAAACCTGTCGGCTGAATTGAATTGACAAGGCTGAGCTCGTCGTCTGTGCCTGGAACTGCAGGAGGCCATTTCAGCTCTGCCCCCGCAAACGGCAGAAGGGATTCACTCTCTGGCTACTTTAATCTGGTGCATAAAGAGGAGCCTGAGAAAATACAAAGCAAATCCCCATGAAGACTCAGGGGAGTCATCACTTTCACAGCCTTATGAGGTCTTGTGTTGGGGTTAAGGCAGGAAGCAGAGGAAACAAGTGTGTCCTATTTATAGATGTTTCAGCACTGTAATCAGTGTCTAACCAGGAATGCTGTTTTATACTGATGAAATATTAATGTCAAGTGTACAAACATGCAGACATGCAGAGATTGTGGAATGAGATGCTGCTGTTGTGCTTCATGGAGATGAGGAGGTTATCAAAAAAAATGGGGGGAAAAAAGGAGTTGCATGACGGAGTTTAGATGATTGGAAAAATTAAAAATAAAAAGGAGGCTCCCACCTGGAGGAAGATATTTGGCATAGCCACTGGAGTTCACCAGGATGTTGGTCTTAAAGGTAGAGTCAAAGTCATCATCTGCACTAAGGAAGGACAGAGGAGGAAGTGAGATTACCTCATGTGTGTGCATGAGGTGTCTTTTCAGGTGTGTGTTCTACCTGTTGTAGAGCAAGATGTCTGGTGTCCAGATTTGATCGGTGGTGAAGCGTAGGTTTTTCACACCAGGATGTTCGCTTTGGTTCCACTGCAGATAGTGGTCGAACCAACTCTTTAAATGCACAAACAGAGATTAGCTCTGTGAAAGAGTGGATTAGAGGCAAACCACTTTATCTCCAGTTCCAGATATACAGACACACACCATTGAATTCTCAGAAATTACACCTGTATTTTCATGAGAGGTAAGACCCAACTTTCTTCTCTCTAACATTTAGAGATAAAAATAAAAAAAATAAAAAAGTCTAATATTATGGCATATTTTTACATGTTAAAGAGGATTTAATCTAGTTCACACAAGCATTAACTACATAATTGTTACAGAGAACAAACCGAGTTGCAGGTGTTCTTACCATTTGTAACCACATATTAGAGGTTAACACCTGGTTCTTCTCATCCTGCAAAACATTTAAAACATTCTTATCACATTGCATGAATGATTCAATCTGTAAATCACAAAATGGAGTTGGAGATACATTCCAGCTACAACAAACTACTACTTTTGACTGCTGACAAAAAAAATAGCCCACATCATCCCAGTTTTTGCCTCCCTTCATTAGCTACCAGTAAAATCCAGAGCTGATCTCAAACTTATTCAGCTAAAGAACCCCGACTGTAAAAGCCCCCGTATATGGAGGACTGTTAAGGCAGATTATTCCAGAGTCGACCTATTTGACTTTAGGATTTATGCTTTTTTTCAACCAATTTGCTGTTTCCATTTCAACAGCAGACATTTGAACATGTGGCTCTTCAATTCCCTCAAACACATCAGATCTTCATTTTTATGTTAGCGTCTATATTAAAACTTAATTTCAAAACTGATATGCAGCTAAAACTGCCAAGAAATCGGACTGTCATTACTGAAAAACCCAGGTGTAGCAACAAATACACTTCAAAAACTCAGCCTTAAAAAACAAGAAAAAAATATACAAAAATTAGGTAAACGTTACTTAAAATAAGAGAAATTATCTGCCAACAGAACAAGAAAATTTGGCTTGTCAAGACTTCCCAAAAAATAAGCATATGTGTACTCAATTTAAGATTTTTAATCTTACTTAGATTTCAGTTTTTGCAGTGTAGAGGATGTAACACGGCCCCATCTGTTGTTCTTCAGTCTCATTTTTTTAGATTAACTTCCTTATTGACTGTAAATGAGCATGTACTCTTCCCAATGAAAAACACTTGATGAAAAGTTGACAACGCAGGTAATCTGTGCTTAAGATGCTTTGTCACAAATCATTACTCAACCATCTGTTGAGGCTGAGAAGGGTGGTGGTTTTATGCACTTACCACATCCATGATCTGTATCAAATTCAGGGTGAAGAACACGGTAAGAGGGTGGGAGTCATTGCCCACTGGCCGCTCCATCCGGTTGTAGTCCTTCAGGAGGTTCTTCAGCAGGTTTCTCTGGTGTGGCCCCTGCAGGGACACTGAGGAAGCCAGAAAATGGCCCTTACATCCGGCAAAATTATTATATATGAAGCTCTACAAAGTGAGATGGGAGCCAAATCACAGATCAAAAAATAATAATTTTATAGAGCTGATTAAATCAGATGGCTTAGCCTTGAGGACCTAAACTCCTTTATCATTAAGACGTCAGGTGAACATGAGTAAAAACCAAGATAGACTGGTTGAGAAATTGGAAATTTAATGAAGAAATTAGCATAATGTTTTACCACTATTAGTCACATCTATCTTGACTTCTTAGTTCAAGATCTGCAAATGAAACACAAAGGAACAGTCCAGCTTCTTAGAATGAAATATTCCACATTAAGACGGAAAATCCAAATTAAAAACAGGAGAAAAATTCAAAGGGCTCGCAGAACAGTCAGTAAACTAATTAGTGGAAGTGTGGAGGCTTATCAAGGCATAATTGGCTTAAATTAATCCATATTTAGGTTAGTTTGAAGGGCCCAGAGGTCAACTGAAAATATGAAGACCAATTAAAAATGTAAAGAATGTTTTATAAGTGGGTTTTTTTTGTAAGATTTCTGTCCTTTTATAATATATATTGTGACACCACAGAGCTGTAGCCAAACTCAAAGCAATTTTTCCCCATTCTAATCAAGATCCAGAAGTTTCTCAACCACTGGAAAGCAGAAAATCATCACTGAAAAGTTAAAGTTTCAGTGTAGCAATTAAAGACCATGTATGCAAGTTTAAAAATATGCTGGTGCACAGATAAACTGTACAGAAAAGCAGATGCAGGCTGCAGGGTGCAGAAAATAAAAATAACCAGGTTCAGTGCTGAGCATGTAACAGGGTCTTCCTTCAAAGCAAGTCAAGAAGAAAAGTCTTGGATGTTTTTGGCTTCAGAAGTCAGTCGGCAGAAATGCAGTTTGAAACTTTTACCATCCCCATACTCGTGTCTTTTATGCTGTTCAGTTTTTGATCTACAACTTCCTCTTAAACACAGACCCGGCACTGTTTCACTGCTGGTACTTCTGCCTGTAGGGAAAGTTCACCCGCTCTCCTTTCAGCTCCGTCATCCACCGTCAGCTTTAAAATTCAGCTACTCAAAGCCTGTCATCGGGAGCTGCAGCAAACACATCCTCAACAGAAAAAAACATGGAAGCGCTGACCTGAACGTACCATTACATCTTTTTAGGAGACCCCCTGGTTGGGTCACAAGCATGGGCAGGAAAAAAAAAAGCAATGAGAAATCCTGTGTGCTCTCAATTTTTTCTGCACATTTTATCTGACTACTGCTTTCCTCCATATACTAGATGTCAATCTGTCTGAATGGAACATATGCTGAGGCATCCGAGCCCAAAACAAGTGTTTTCATCCAAACAGGAGGAAAAGAAAGCCAGAGATGTAAACAAGCAAGCAAACAGGTGATCTAGATTCACACTTTTCCTCTCCCGAAATCTTTTTCCCCTTTCCTAAATTCTTTACTGCTTGACAGATGAAGCATCAAAAAGATCGACTCCTGCTCCTGAATTCCTACGAAATGCCACTGCTGCAGCCAGATTCCTGATGGAAAGACAGAGGGAGAGAGAGCGAAGGAGACATGCAGGCAAGCTCACCGTGGATCAAAGCAGAAAATCCAGAGAGGAAAAGAGCCACCGAGTGCCACATCCTGGTGGTGAGCAATGGGAGAAAAAGAGGAGAAGCTCCAGATATCAGAGGAGGAAGAGGAGGAGGAAGGGACAGAGAAAGGAGAGGGAGCACAGAGTCAGGAAGCTGCTGGAAATCCTCCAGTCTGCATCCAGCCGGCATCAGATGGAAGGAGTGTGAGGGTGTGCTTGCTGGAAGAGTGGGAAGCTAAGAGAAGGAGGGGGAGGAGGAGGAGGAGGAGGAGGAGGAGGAGGAGATGGTGGCCGTGAGCTCTGCCGGTCTCTCTGGGAGGTGGCCTAAAATGGAGAGTACAGGAGCGGAGAATGTCAGTGATGGGGTGAAAGGGTGGAAGATAAAGCATGTGGAGGTGGAGGATTTGATTGCTCGAGCGGCATGAGTTGACCCCAACAAAGACAAATGAAACTGATGAGCACAATTTTAAATGTTCCCATCAGCAGAGCAGAACTGATTGAAGATGTTTAAGTGTGAAAAGAGGTCTCCCAAAAAGGTCTGTGGTAAAATACAGAAAGAAGAAACTGACAAGTGGACAAATGTTTCATATGAAACATGCACAAAGAACCAAAAGTAACATGAAACTGCTCGGACTCATCAGACAATCCAGTTTTGGCTTCATTGTGTTTGTTTTTGTGTGCATAAAAACAGCCTTTTTCTGCAATGACCCTCTTTCTAGGTATTCCAATAGCTGGATTACTCTCCAAATCCTTATTAGCTTCATGCTCATCCTCATATTATACATGTCGCTCTGCATCCCAGCTGGTTAACATGTGTAGCACGTCATGCTTCAGTGTGTGCTCCTCATATGATAACACACTACAGTGATGATGGTCACGCACTGCTGAGCTGCAAGCCGTCTGTGTGTGTGTGTGTGTGTATGTCTGCTGTCTTTGTGTGCGTACAAGCTTTCCCCCACGTGGTGGGGGGTGTGCTTTGAATCAGTGGGGCAGATGGACTCCGGTTTAATTGAGAAAGTGCTGGGCTCTGCAGGAGGACAACGGGAATGTGCATAGTTAAACTCTACTTCTCATTTGTCCTCATGAAATGCTGATGCAAGGGCAGAGGCAGCGAGAAACAGAGAGACTGAGGGGAGAGGGAAAGGGAAAGGGAGAGAGGGGCGGGGGGGGGCAAGAAAAGAGGAAGAAAGAGTTGGACTGTATAATAGATTACCCTATTACTTCTACTGCCTTTCGGAATTGCCCCACTCTCAGGAAGCCTGTCACACATCCGGAGCAATCCGGAGCTGCAGATTCATGCTCGGCTGCACACACAGGATGGAGAGTGGCCCTCAGAGGCAAAAAGAAGGATGGCACAGTCACTGGTTAAAGCAGAGAAAACTGCACCAAGTGTGGAATGAGGACAGAAAATGTGCCTCAGTAAACAGAGGAGCACCCTGTTGCTGCTGGATTGCATTATTACATTACTGCTCATATAATGTGCAACAGTGATGTGTTTTTTTTTTTGTTTTTTTTTTAAATAAAAACCTCTTCTTTTTTTGTGTTGTTTTGCACCAAGCACCAGTGTGACACAGAGCCAAAAACAAAAACCATTAAGCATCATAAAAATACAGATTGGAGGCACTGAAGCGTGGGTGACATCTGGTGGTTTGCTCTCCAAGTGCACCCTGGGTGAAGCTCAACAGCAGCAGGAGTGTCTTCAGGGAGGAAGACAGGGAGGTGGTCTTAATTAACGGAAAAGAAAGTGGGGTAAATAGCAAAGATAAAGATGAGACTGAGAAACAGTGGTTAATGAATAAAAGCTTAGCAACAAGTGTATTAAAACTTCATTAATGATGATGATATGAGAGTCAAGATCATCATGTGTAATATGCTGCTAATGGTGTACATTTGCTGTGCTGTGAATCTACTTACTCAGCACCAGCGATGACCATTGCTCTGATCTGGTTTGACCACTATTCATCTCTCTCCCACTCTGCTATAAATGCTAAATGCCATCTTTGACAATGCAGCCATCAGCCATTGCAGCTGCTGTGCTGTGGGTTTTTAATTACTCTGCTGATTGGATTAGGCCCTTTCCTGCGCTGACACGTCCCCTCCAACTAATAGGATCTTATCGACAAAACCAGCACAGACACGCTCTCGCCCGCGATGTTTGATTTTGTCAGAGTGGCTTTTTTTTTTGTGCAGAGTGGAGTTTAGTAGATGAAGTTCTCTTCGGATAGATTTTAGTTAAGTCCTGTCACAGCAAGCCACTGTGGAGAACAAAAGTGGACTGTAATCCAATAAAATATCACACGGTGGGACAGAGATGTTAGCTCAGCAAAGCATTTCTAAAAGTTTGATATTCTCCAAATCTATTCAAAAACATTAAAAATTTATAAGGTATGTTATTTTATCTAACTTTCTTCTTTGTCATACTGATGCTGACTTTACAAAATTAAAGATTTCCTCCAAACTCCCAGTTTATTAGTGTTAATTTATTTACCTATTTCTGGAAGGGGTCAGGCCAATTCCTATAGTTTCCATTGTTTGTCAGAGACTCTCATATAGGCTGCAAGCTGACCAGAATCATCCTGGCAGCTTGTTTTTTCACTCTTCATACTCCTATAAAAGAATTATTCCTTCTCCTGTGGTTTTGTGTAATGTACAGTAGATCACAGAATATGTTATTTGAGTATACATGAGTCACAGACATATTTATCTTTGTGTGGAAATTAAATATCTGTAAGCCTAAAATGTTGGTTTAACCAATAATATTAAATGTACTGCTTTTTCCTTCAAGAGACCTCAGACCAACAGGACCAAAATATGACTTTGCATGATTTTCAACACTTTCACCAATCAAAGTATGGTTGTTTAAATGCGTAACTAATACCAAGTAAAACTCAAATTCAAAGTTCAAAGGAACGCCCTCCGCCAGGTCAACTCCGGTCATCGAGTCCCGCAGTCCTGCAGATGTCAGGAGTTTCCCTGCTGCAACACACCTGATTCAAATCAAGTCTGATAATCAGGTCTGATGTGTGCCAGGTGTGTTGCAGCAGAGAAACTCCTAACATATGCAGGACTGCGGGACTCAAGGATCGCAGTTGCCTATCCATGCGCACCGTACCTGCGCCACACTGATAGCTGCCTTAAGATTTTGACAACAAGCTGTTGGACCCCTTTCCTTTGAATCAGGTGTGGTGGAGCAGGGCAACATCTAAAACCTGCAAGGCAGTGGCCCTCAAGGACCAAAGTTTGGGACGGAGCAGGTAAAGTGATTGTCAACATAAAGCTGCTCCGACCACATCATGCTGAGCTGCAAGAATGACATCCTTCAAAGTTAACCCTTTGAGGTCCTGACCTACTGTCTGGTAGAGGTACCGTAAATCTGCTGTGCCTATGATTAATTTTCTTTTAGAAATCATGGAAATAAACCTGCTGAAGCCACATCAACCAATTATTCTGAGCATGTCAATCCCAAGCTAAGAGTTTGTTTTAAAACTACTGTTTAAAATTTTAAATCTCAACCATTTGGTAAAAGCCAGTTGTTCAGATTATTCTTGTCCAAAAACAACAGAAAAATACAAAGAAACTTTTTTCACGGGCCTTTTTCTTTGTGTGAACTTGAAATTATTAAGTTAGATTTCTCTTCTCTTTTTTATTTAGTGGTCAATAAAAAAAAAAAAAAAAAAAAATAAAAAAAAAAAAAAGAAATGGTTGCTTTAATCATACAAAACATCATGATCCTGCTTTTTATCAGTGAGAAACATGATAAAATCCTGCCTGATTTAATCAACTCAATCCACTGACATCTAAAGATTTATGTATTAATTATCTTATTACACAGTCATTAGAAATAGAGAGAATGACAAAAACTGAAAAAATGAAAGTGTAGAATTGGATATATTAGATCTGGCATCCTTTCAAATTTTAGTAAAGTTGGCTAGCACCATGAGAGCAATAGCCAGTTCTTTATGGATAATCTTACATTATTAACTCCATCCTGTCATATTTGCTTTTACATGTCCTCTCATACAACTCTGCCCCAGTTCTTGTAATGTTCATCACACCCTTAACCTATTAAATCCCTAAATGTTATACCCCTTTTTCCATCCAAGTGGGACATGATCATCTTTTAACTAACAGATTAACAGATTAGACTGAAGCAATTAACCAGACCACAAGATAAACTGACACACTCTGAAGATTCAGGGCATGAAGCAGATTTGCCATTTTCCAGCCCCAGCAATTAGTGGTCTCAAAATATCCCGGATTTATTTCACTTTCTTAACTTTCAGAGGAGGATTTGCAGTAGAGGAGACTAACTGAAGACGGGCTGGCTGTCGGCCACAGAGCCAAGAAGAACTGACACTCAGCTACCAGCTACAGCAGCCTGGATTTACAAGCCCTTGGCAGGAGGCTTGAATTAATTTGAAGCCTTGCAGATGTGCATAATTTAGGACAACATAATTTAAGAACATTTGAGGCTTCTGTAAATCGAGGAGAGAGAGAGACTCGCACCAGTTTTACTCCATTTCAGCAAAGCAAATAGTCTTATTTTAGAGTCCTTTTCTCTGCGAGGATGAGCGATGGCACCAGAAACCATCCACAAGGATTTGTGCAGACAGTTACGCTCAGAGGCACAGACAGAAGCTCACAGCAGAACATAAAGATAAGAAATCCAGACAGCAGCATCTGGCCAAGCATCAGTACACAGAAGTAGTTTTAACATAATTAATAATGTAATAACTACACAAATGTTTAAAAAAGTAAAGAAAAATGTTTAGGTAAGTAAGCTAGAATTAAAATGAGTGATAGGTGTACCAACACAGTGATTCCCCAACTATTCTTTTCTCTCTACCCGTCATTAAATACTCGTTGTCTTCAGATTAGATAATACCGTTCTCTATCCTGCTACTATCTGGTTGTGCCCCCTCCACCCTTTGCTCCTTGGGGTCTTTCCACTGGGAGGGAGTTCTATTATCTGTGGACCCATCTGTCGCAAGGATTTAGATAAATTCGTGATGCTGAGTGTCATTGTTATGACTTTAATGCTTAATACATCATTCTGCTCTGTACATATTGTTCAACGTCGGTGCCATATTTGATATTTCATAAGCTGATAAGTACACTATGTGTTTCGCTTGATTAAACCTCAGCACTAATCTGCTGCATTGATATATCAGATTTTTGTATGATTCAAGTTTATAAACCACACGTTAAAAACAATTAATGAGATTTTAAATTTAATCAAACAGCACTTCTGTATAGCTGGTGAAAAGAAAAAAAATTGTCATTTCTCCATTTTTGGGACAAGTAAGTAGACGCAAACGTAAAAGGAGATGAAGTCTGCCAATCCCAGCTCAAAACATCTGACAGATGACCCCGTCTTTGACATCTGCAACTTAAAGTCTTTGCTGTCATTAAGCCCCCCCCCCCCCCCCCCCCCCCCCCCGCCCGCCCAACTCGCGCCCAGCTTTAAGGAAGATGTCTTGACTGCAGACAGTCACAGGGCAGAAAACACAACAGAAAGAGTGTCTACTAATGTAAAGGATATGGATGAGTATTTACCTGGCACGTTGTCATGTGTAAGAGAAGTTTGTAAGCTTTGGTTCATTCAAGGGGAGGAGCTCTGTGATGCTGAGGCTGCCACTGGATTGCTAGAAACTTCCCAGATGAAGAGGGCTCAGGACATCTGGAATATTTTGATGTGAATGCTTCCAACCTCATTGCTGTTTCAGCTTTGCTTTGGCTAACTTTAAGTTTCTAGAAAAAAAAAACAATGGGTCTTTTCAAAGAGTTTGTTCAAAGATGTCCAATTCAGCCCAGTATGACCTGTTGGGATTATAAAACCGAGGACCGAAAATAAAAAACCAGAAAAAGAGAAACTGCTAGAAAAAAAACTGTTGTTTCTTAAAGAATTCAGGTCTTTTTTTCTTACTCATACTGGATTGTTTGAAGACTTGAGACTGGACTATAAGGTAAGTTTTAAAAAATGACATGTGGAAGGAAAAACATTTGGATATTTGAACTGCAATACTTCAACATTTTATGTGCTTGTTTGGATTTTCCCAGCTGTTCTAAGTAAAAAAAAATTTAAAAAAAACTGTAGTGGTAAAATCATTGAATGAAAGATTAATAAAAGTCAGCATATGTGAACTTAACAGATATGAAAAATACAGTAAATCTCTGCTCACTAAGCTTCTTGTGAGCAAAACTTCAATGCAATAATCATTCACAATGCTGTTGCCATCTGTTCAAGCTGTATTCACTGCTTTGCTTGTTTCACTTAATATCATCATATGTCTCCCTCTTTCTCTCACTGTTCAGATATCTTTTAAAAAGCCCCCTCAAAATGGAACATTCCCCTTCAATGAACTGTTCAGTGGTAGATGGTGATGAGGTGGAGGACCACCGACCCCTCCTCCGAACAGGAATGGCTCGCCTGCCTCAGTCATGCCCACCACAATGTGGGATCCATCGCGTGGTACATACCTCAGTTGATCACACTGTGTGGCTGGACAGAACCCAGGCCATGGCTACCACACCTTTATACAATGGCCACCTTTATGTCACATCTTCCCCTCGCATCAACAGGAAAGACAAACCCAAAGGAAAGGAGAAGAAATGTGAGAAAAGGTCAGACAAAAGGGAAAAAAAACTAAACCCAGAACAGAAGGAGAGGAATCACCAGTGCAAAGCCAACAATGCAGGACCTCAAAGACTCCAGGAGAAGGTCACATCTTTCACTGACATGCCCATTTCTATTTGTGACTCACCCTTTCAGGGCCCTATTAGGTCAACCCTACATGTCAGGGAATTTGATAGTCTCGGGCGCCGAAAGTCAAGTAACATTTCTCTAGAAATGCAGGAACGGCAGAGTCTCCCAGAGATAATCATCACCAGCAAAGATGACAACATACAGCAACAGAAAAAGGCATCCCCCTGTCATCAGCACCCTAGTGTGACTAAAGGCCCGCTGCCAGGAGCTCAGTATCCCAGCCGGAGCCCCAGTCCCAGTCCTCAACACAGCCCAAAACGCAAGGAGGACCCACAGAATGACCCGTACTGGAGAACCCACAACATCGGCTGGCGGCTGCTCCATAGGAGGGCTTTGTTTCTGAGGAGGCAGAGGCTGAACGACTGCGCCCTGGCAGTGGGGCTATTCGGAGTGGTGTTGATGGTAATGGAGACAGAGCTCTCCTGGAGTGTCTACAGTAAGGTCAGGACTTTTGGCTTGTTATAGCCCAAAAATAAGTCAAGAAAAAAAACAAATCTCAGCACAGCTATCTTCTCTGTTTTATCACAAACAGCAGGATAATACACACTGCATCAAGTAGCGGGGTGCATTCAGATCTGCAGAAGTTTAAGATGACATCAGATTGCTTTTTGTAGATTTGACCTTTGACATGACAATCTTATGGTGATGTAATACAGTGTGTGTGTGTGTGTGTGTGTGTGTGTGTGTGTGTGTGTGTTTTTCTCCCACAGAGCTCCATCTACTCCCTCACTCTCAAGTCAGTCATAAGTGTAACTACTCTCATCCTGCTCGGCCTCATCATAGCGTACCACTGTTGTGAGGTGCAGGTGATTCAGCTTTGTACCATTATATAATCTGTGTTTTTTCTTATTTACACAAGTCCAAACTCACACATCTCTGTAGATCAGTGGAAAAATAATATCTAGTCAGCCACGCATGGTATGAAGGCATCATTTTCTAATTGGAGTTTGTGCCTGTTGAAGTTACCTTTGATTGGTTTAGCTGACTTCTGAGGCTTTTAAAGGTTTTGCAACCCCCTGGTTGTGATTTTCCTCTTCCAAAAGTTTTCTGTTAAGTTATTGTTTAGTGAACAGGGAAACATGCTAAACAGCACAACTGTTGAAGACAGAAATATTTTGTTTTGTTGCATACTGGAGCTCTTCGATGTCTAACTCTGACCACAACATGCTCTTTTAAACCTTGCGGCAGCTCTACGTTCATGACATTGGCGCAGAGGATTGGCGGATCGCCATGACAACAGACCGCTTGGTTCTGATAGCTGTGGAGCTGGCGATAACAGCAATTCATCCCTACCCAGTGGGGCTGTTGGTGTATTTCCAGCAGACCCCGGCCCGCATGTCACTGTCAGAGACAGAGCTGGAGATCATGCTGGCTCTGCCCATGTTCCTGAGGCTGTACCTGCTGGGTCGGTCCATGATGCTGCACAGCCGCCTCTTCACAGACACTGCCTCCCGCAGCATCGGAGCACTGAACAAGGTGGGAGGTTGTCTGTGGATTCCCAGCTTTGAAAGCTTAGGCAGCACTACAGTGAGATTGTAACATAGAAACTAAAGAGAAGGGAAGAATTAGACTTTGCAGTCTGAGTCTTCTTTTTGTACGCCTGGTAGTGTGCAGAGATCTACTTTGGGATGTAATTTATATGATGCATGATAACTGAGCCTACTTTTGGACAGTGATTGCTCTGGGCTTCCTCTACAAATATTTATTTGTCTGATCATCAGTTTTGCTCTTGTAAATCCAACTGGTTTTTATGTGGAAATAATGTCCCCTACTTGTTTTTCCAGAACACATCCACCTTACTAATCCCCTCCCTTATTACTGCTATTTAGTAGTGATGAAAATAACCTTTGCCCCACCCTCCTCTAGAATACCAAACCAAATGTATCAAGCCAGATTGGAAACAAGTTTTCTTATCCCTCATCTCCTCAGTATTATGTAAAGATAATCTGTCAGGTGCTATCCTAAATAGGCAAGCTAAGTAGGCCACTGCTGTCAAAATTCTGACGTAATGCTTCACGTTTGTGCTCTTCAGATCCACTTCAACACCCGGTTTGTGGGGAAAACACTAATGACGACATACCCCGGCACTGTGCTGATGATTTTCAGCGTTTCTCTTTGGATCGTTGCAGCTTGGGGTCTGCATGTCTGTGAGAGGTATATCAGTTTACTTTGTGTTTAGTGCTTCTCAAATACACGATGTCATAGTCATCATGTTTCTGGCAAATGTAAGGTGGTACCTGGAAGTTTGCAAATCATTACATTAATGAAATGAAATCAAATCAAATCAAATGAAATTAAATGAAAAATACTTTATTGATCCCCAAAGGGAAATTCAATAATTAACTGATAAGATCAAAAGATAAGAGACACACATGAAACCTGGATCATTTATGTTTGAGAAAGGATGATCCGATGTATATTGGAGAGTGGGAGGAGTATATTACAGTTAAGTCTAAGGTTACAGATGAATAAAAAGTTATCACGTGTGAGTGGGTTGCTTTCTTTCATAGAGAGGAGAAAGAGAAATAAATCATGGATCTGTTCACGTCTGACCTTCAGCAAATCCTGCTTTATAGTATGTCAGTTCCTACTCATCAAGACAGAAAAAGTTTTGAAATCATCTTAAAGTGTTTTAACACCACTAGTGCATATTTAAACAAGGTTGTACACAAATAAAGAAAAGTGAGGACAAGTTACCCCAACAGAGGTGTTTGACCAGTCCTAAAAAATAAGGTCACTCCAAGAGCAACACATTTAGTTGTCTGTGAGTTTCCAGTGAGCATTTTCTCAGAAACTGAAAGGTCTCTGTCATATTGACAAGTGTTGAAGCTGATTTTGCGTCGGCAGGCTGCAGCCCACCTGCAGTCTGGTAAAGAGAATATGTGACAAGTCCCTAGGTTGAAGGACCAAAACAGACATTATTTCTTTAGATAAGCAGTGTTTGGAAGAAAGAAAACACTGCATTCAAAGACAAGACCCTTCTTCTACCTGATGAACATGGTCGAGGTAAACATGACGCAATTTGACCAAGAACTAAAACTACAGAGAAAGAAAAATTGCTAAAGAGAAATAAAGTTCATATATACAATATGTATCAATAGAAATGTTGTGGAAGAACCTGAATCAGGCAGTTTGTGTGAGAAAATCTGACTGAGGAGCTGGAGCAGCTCAGCAGTCCTCCGTGCCGAATGCAGGACTGACACTGACCCACAGTTACCAGCAAGGTTTAACTGCAGCATTTGTTGCATGTAGAGGTCACAGATAATGAAGGGAAAGGACGGCATGTGTTTACCATGCACAGTGTGGACATAATATATCAGATCATTTTCCTCTCTGAGCTTGTAGGTTTTCTATGTGATTATCAGGATTCTAACTACTTTTGAACCTTGTGTGAAAATATGATGAGATAGGTCTTTATATATATATACATATATATACATATATATATATATACATATATGTGTATATATATATATATATATATATATGTATATATATATATGTATATATATATATATATATATATATATATATATGTATATATATATATGTATATATATATATATATATATATATATATATATATATATATATATATATATGTATATATATATATATATATATGTATATATATATATATATATATATATATATATATATATATATATATATATATATATATATATGTATATGTGTGTGTGTGTGTGTGTAATCAGCAGCATTTTACAACCTTAATTTAATGTTTCCACTGCAGCAATAAATCCCATTTTCTCACAGACACAATTTATCTCCACCAGCTGCAGGATACCAATGCTGGTAATAGGAATATTGGTATTTTATGTAAAATGCAACATAAACCGGGTTCGGGTGAGTAAAAGTCATCAGAACTATAAAAGTAGAGCAGATAAATTCAGAAAGATGATTCTTCATACAAGCAGAAGATCAAATCACAGTAATCTCAGAGTGGTTTTACAAAGTCAGACAGGAAACATGAGTCATTTTTATCTCTACAGACATCACAACTACAGGGACTTAAGCAGCAACTACATGGAGGCTCTGTGGATGGTTTCTGTCACCTTCTTGTCTATTGGTTATGGAGACGTGGTGCCTCACACTTACTGCGGTCGCAGCATCTGCCTCCTCACTGGGATCATGGTGAGTCAGATTCCTCTTTAGCAACTCCAAGTCAGACTTGCTCAAATTCTGTGTGCAAAAAAGCAACATGAACCCCAAACTGTGACTAACAGGGAGCAGGCTGCACAGTGCTGGTGGTGGCAGTGGTTGCCAGGAAGCTGGAGTTGACCAGAGCTGAGAAACACGTTCACAATTTCATGATGGACTCCCACATCTCCAAGACGGTGAATACCAGAATATAAATCATAATGAGTGTATTTAAAGTGCTGATGTTAATTAAACATGCCCTGTTTTTTGTCATGTCTTCCAACAGTGTGCTGACTTTGACTTTATTGCATACAAATAATATTGGTGAAAACTTAAAATTGAAGCAAATAGAAATCTATAGGGTTGAATCAATGCTTCAGGACGAAGCTGCATCGTTTTACACTGGTTTTCTCCATACTGCTGTAACTGGCATACATGAGCATCTCTTTTAGATGTGAAAGCAGAGTATGAGTCAAATGATCATAGCATATGTGGAGGTATACAATCTGTTGGTGTTATTCAGCATCGGCTGTAAAAACTACACTTGTGTATTAATATTGCAATAAATCTCTGTGTTCTCTCACCAGATAAAAATTGCTGCAGCAAATGTGCTGAGAGAGACTTGGCTTATCTACAAGCACACTAAACTGTCAAGAGAAAGAGACCAAACCAGAGTCCGCATGCACCAGCGGAAGCTCCTCCTGGCCATCCACCAGTAAGATACAGCCTTCAGATCAATCTGCTTTTAAACTGTCCTCATTTACAATCTTCAGAAAACACACAAGTACTCACCTGAACCACAATTACCATCATTAAATTATAATCTGATTATTTATTTACACTTTTTTTACTACCTTTAATGTCACTAAATAGATTTAAATTTCATTTTAAACCTATTTAACATTCAGCTTGGCCTTTTAGTGGGGGGCATTTGTGTTACTTTGAAGTGATATTTTGTCTTATGATGCCAACAGTCTGAAGCAAACAACTTAAGTAGGGCCATAAATTCAAAGGAAAATTATCTAAATCTAATTCCTACCCAATTAAAAAGGCAACTTCAACCAAACAAACACACACTTGAAAGCCTTCTGAAACATCAAGACAGTGTAATATATGTAAGCAATCATTGCCTTCCTCTGGAAAAAGAAATCACATAGAAAAAAACATGAAGCAGCATTTCTGTTCATCTCTTGGTATTTACTGCTAATTTATCAGCAACTCTGTTTTGGGAATCAGCTCTTGGTCTCCAGAGTTTGCTGATATCAAATATTTATTAATGGTGCATTAAGAATCGTCAAATGCTTCATATTAGCTTTATTTGTCCCTCAAAGTCACATAAATGAAAATATATTGAGAATGTGTTTGTCAAATGCAGCTCCAAGTGAGAAAAGCAGTAGGGACAGTACAGATAAACCACATACATAATTTAACAACTGAATACATAGCTGCAGACACATAATTTAACTTTGCATTTAATTTATTTTCACTACAGTCTTTTACCACCTCATGTCGTAATTCTTTGTTATATTATATGTTTCAGGATCAGATATTAAGTGATGAAGAGTTTTTTCTATTATGTTGTCCTTTTACTCCGACATCCGACATATAATTCTTATATTGTGCACCAGACTTCAGTTTTTTGTGTTTTCAAAGAATTTTAATCATTTTCTCACATATTTGCTCCACTGAAGATCATTTGCGCCTCAAAGTCTCAGTATTTCAGAGCTGCAATTGATGATTACAATCCATTTTTAAGTAATTTTTTCTGCAACGTTGAATTATTTTGTTTTCAGGCTGCGGAGAGTGAAGATGGAGAAAAAAATACTTGCAGATCAGACGAACACATTGGTGGACTTCTGCAAGGTGAGCGAGGTTGTCACAACCTCTGTGCAATGCAACAACTCCTCAGTGCTTGATGTGTTTTATACTTTATAAAAAAAACTTTGATGCAGATGCAGAGCCTGATGTATGACGTGCTGTCAGAGGTGCAGGGCTGCAGGGGGGAGCTGGACACACACATTCACAGCCTGGAGAAACACGTGGAGGAACTGAGGGAAGGCTTCAGGAGCCTGATGCCACTCCTCTCCACCACTCTGTCCACACAGAACTCTTCCATCCGCCACTTGCTCCGAGAGAGGGAGGGGAAAGAGTGCGCAAGCATGAGTGGAGCAGACCAGTAGCAATGGTGGAGAGGATGCAGCTATCATAATCAACAGAAGTTGGCAGATCTGTGATCAGAACAATAAGAAGGTTGTAAAAACATGTACAGTATCGTTCAGCTAACACATAAACATATTTTCTGTAGTAAAAGTGTAGAAATTTGCCCAAACTTACTTTTATTGTAAGCTTATCTCCTTGAGCAGCCTTTCCCAAACTAGTCGTCCCCGGATCATTTCAGGAAGTCATCAGATGATCAATGTAAAATGGATGAATGGCCTACATGATTAAATTTGGGATTTTGATTGAAACTATCAAACATATTGTGTTAAAAGAATTGTTGTAATTTGCAGGGTTTTCTTCAAAAAAAGGAACATGGTAATAAGTCATTTAATCATACCATATTAAAAAACCCAATTTTGATATTTTCTTGATGAGAAGTTGATTTTAGGCTAAAATGATTGGATCCACCAAATACCACTTTATCCTCCTTGTTAGTGAAGTTTCTAATATTTTTCAGGCCTTATGGTTACAATTTTATCATCAGGCATCCAGAAAGTTATTAGTGTTTTAAAAACCCAAATTTGGCCAATTCTTAGTGAGAGAAGCAGGTTTTTGGTACACCGGTGCTTTATTGCAGTTGCTAACATAGTTCACCCAAACTACTCTATCCTCATTTATTAAGATTAAGACAGTTTAAGCCTTATATTTAGAAGATGACCATATCAAACAATTATGAGGGTACTGCAAAGTTTGAGAAACTACTGTCCGAGAGTAACAAGTCTGATTCCCGGTTCAGATAAAACATGTGAGCTGATAAATTTAAATGTGAACTGAAAATTGTTTTTCATTCTAGTTTAACAAAACTGTTGCATCTTTTGTTAGGGAGGAACTTCATCTGTAACAATAGCTTTTTGTGTAATAAAATCTGCATCTCAACACCTGCGTATTGTTCTATAAATCTCCATTTTAATGACTTTTCTATGAGAGTGCTGCTGTAGTATTAAATGAGTCTACATCATAGGAACCACACAGAACATTCCTTTAGCCAAAACAGTATTTTATTTAGAGAGACAGGGTTGGAGAGTGGAGTTACAGCAACAGCTGATCTGTTAAACACTGGAAACCCATCTGCTGCCCAGTTAAGTCTTCTGGTCTGGTTTCAATTCGGACCCTGGGCACTGCCGCCGCCTCGGACACAGCATACGCTGATATCAACTGGTCCATCCCGTCCTCTCCCTTTCAGCTCCGAGGAGAGCAGTTAGTGCTGCTTCCTCCTGAACGAGCACCCTGGCGGAGGAGATAATGACAATCAGTCGGCTGCTGACAAAAACCCTCACAGGACAGAACTAATGCAGGCGGGGCGCGTCGCTATTGTCTGACAGTGCTGATGCGCCTTTTCCATCATGTGACTGATTAGGTCACCTTCTGCCATGACCACTTTATTTCACATTAGTGGTGGGAATGATAGGAGTGTGCTGACACCAGACAATTCAACAACCCCAAAACCAAGTGAAACAGTAGCAAATGAATAAATCTGTGTTCTCAGCCTTCGAAAGGGGGGAGCCATTGATGTAGCTCAACCCTTCTGCAAACTGAGGTTGATCTGGCACTGGAATGAGATTGGAAGACCACGATAGAGGAAGTCCAGTCACTTAGCAGTGCGGCCAACTACCTCAAAATGTGTCAAATAATTGCTGTGAAACTTTTAAAACTTGAGTTGCTTTACATAATCACTTTCCAATGATAAAATTAGTAATACAAATGTGTAATAAACATCCATCTTTGTTAACAGGGAAGCAACAAAATGCTTATGAACCGCAAATTTTCCCAAAAGGTTAAATCAAGTATTGGCTCATTAAAAAAAAAAAAAAAAAAAAAAAAAGACAGGTCTTGCATCAAAACTGAGGAGCAAAGATAATGGATCAATATTTTAAGATGTAGAAAAATAGTGATCATCATAGGGATATTAAATGATCTGGTAGATGAATAAAAGATGGCAGAAAAACTGGGTTTAAAAAATTGATGCTAAATTGATGCTTTTTCATGTACACAAAAAAATAACTAGCTCAATTTCCTTCATCTTTAATGCCAAGAAGCCTGAAATAAAACAGCTAGCCTGCTAAGGCACTGATGAAACACCAGGCCATTTGTGCAAAGAGATACTGGACACATAAACCCAAACCACACTAACTGGTAATAACAGCAGTCCAGGTTGATACTGACCCTCTGTGAGACGTGCTTTCCCTCCAGTGGGCTGACACAGGACTGTTGAACAGCCCACACAAAGCACGACTGTCTGAGCGTGGCTGAACACCGTCGTGATCTTGTAGCATCCTAGAGAGGGAACCAATCAGTTAACTGTGCAACCAATAACATGTAAACTTCATGTTTGGTGTTGCCAGAAGGACAAGCTTGTGTGTGTGTGTGTGTGTACATAAAACTGCACCTGGACATTTTACATCCATAAAGTAAGAGTTGGGACTCTGAACGAGACGCTTCTTCTTGTGCCTCCTTTTCTCCTCCTCAGGGGTTGGGTGCAACAAGTCTTTCGCGAGCTGCGTTGGAGGAAAAAAAATAATTTCAGTGAGCGTGTTCACGTACAAATTATCTGCGCAAACATTGGATAAAACTCAATGCTGGTGACAAATTAAACAAACATGTGGAATAACCGTGAGGTAACCCCGTTAAATAGCTTCAAAGCTCAAAAACAATCCGCCTGGTTTGTTTTATTCCGCTTCAGGACTGCTACGTTGGCCTGTTCAGGCTCCTAAATAGGCCTACATCGCTTGGATTAGATAACAGACTGCGCATTTTCTACAGTCTCCCGCAAAACTACAGATACAAGCAGACTGCTGCACACCGCAACCTTAAATCTAGGAATAATAATCGAGGAGAAAGTGTGATCATTATTGTTCGGCTTTCATTTTTATTAGAGGCTCTGTTGAACTGGCTCCATGTTTGCGGTGTGCGCGCAGCCATCTTGTGTCACAATGCGCTCGCAATGTGCGCAAATTCTGCTAAAAAACTGCGACTTCAACTCATGTAACCCGCCTAAAATTGTCCCCGTTAGAAACGCAAGTATTTCATGTAGGCGCTGAACCCCGTGATGGCTCTCTAACACTGAGCTAAATGGTGAAATGGTCGTATTGCTATGGTCCGTGCACACTTACTGGCATGTTGGCGAGGAAGTAGCCGCTGCCGAAAAGGAGGCATCACCGGAAGCGAGCAGCTCATATTGGTGGGTCCTTTCAGCACGAGCCGGACGTGACGAAGCCTTTACGGCTTGGCGGCCATATTTGTAAGGTCAAAACACCACCCTGTTTAGCTCAGACTGTATATGAAATATGTATCTCTATATAGTCTATGGTTTAGCATTGATTTACTCTGCATAGTTTCAGTTTACCAAAAATGTTTTCACATACCCAGTAAGTATTGTCTACATATACAGACGTTTGACAAATGAAACATTCAAAGGTAAATACTATAGTAATTCAAAATATGAAAACTAAATGATTTGATAAATAGGATAAGTAAATAATAAATTAAATAATATTACAATGCCAAGAATAACACAAAGTAAAGTCCCAAAGTCATTGCTTTATAGGAAAGGGAGTCAGAGTTTAAAATGACCTTCTTTGCTAAAAGAAATATTAAATAAAGGTAATTCATCTTCGGTGCTTTGTAACTTTAGATTGACAGCCAAATGTAGAAAAGGATTGGGACTGTATACAAAGTTATAACCTGTTCCTTTTAATGTAAGGAACAGGTATTTTCTTTTAATGTAAAGAAAATACAGATGAAAGAAAACCAAAAATGTTTTTATTGTTACAAAACACTGGAAGTTGTAGAGGTAGACATCTTTGTGTACAGCATCATGTCACCTGTCCTTCCTCTTCTCTTGTTTCAGGGCCGTTTTTGATGTGAGAATCTGCATGAAATAAATATTTTAAATCTAATGCAAAAAATTGTGTGTACAGTTCTTGAAAAGTAATAAATAAATAAATTAAGGAATATATGTATATATATATACATATATATATATATATATATATATATAAAAATATATATATATATATATATATATATATATATATATATATATATACATATATATATATATATATATATATACATATATTATATATATATATATATATATATATATACATATTATAAGCACTATGTTCACTATGTTTAACATGTTTACCTTTGTCATTTCTGAAAGCAATCAGTTCCTTTATCTTCATGTAAGAATCACACTCTGATGAAAAGGGATTTCTCTGTGTGAGAGATTTCAGAAAACATAACATACATATAATATACAAAAGAAAAGAGGAAAAGAATACGTGGAACACCATAACAAAGATGCTGGGTTAGGCTCTAACAGCTTCTCTGCAACCTTGAATTAGACTAAGCACTATAGAAAGTAAATGAATGAAACACCATAACCAAGTAGTGCTCAGAAACATCTGCAAAGAAACCCAGTCCACAAGCACAATCTTAGGAACAGCTATGATTGAGATGTTGTGTTGTTGTTATGGGATGATGGTGTGACACATGTGAACATAAGGAAAGATTTAGGAGAAGACACTCATGCTTAGATGAGAATGTGACTACACTTAGACAAAGTTGACATGATAAATAATATTATGCAATCAAATCCCAGTTAGCAGGAGGGGATAAATATGACTGAGCATAATTCAAAATTTGATAAATGATAGTTGAGTGTTTTCTTTGCTAAAGGACATTTTGGATGAAACTCTGGAATGTCATTTAATATAATTTATCTAATTCAAAGCATCATGGGTGAAAATTTATTTACTTACAGATAATTTCACACTATTACAAACCAGTTACAAACAGAGGTAAAAAGACTATTCAACTAGACCAATGGAGGGCTTCCACTGGAAGTGAAACACACCTGCAAGCAAAGACGCAGTAAACCTCCTCCCTCATCCTGTACCTCCAGTGACCTTAAGAACAATGGCAGCGACTTCTCTGTAATTCTGTTTCCTGCACAAAAAACACACAATATAACTTTTCATACAATTTCATTATTTATTCTGCATATAAGTTTGAAAAAATAGCTGTTAAATCAAGAGCTTAAAAAATTAATGTTAACAAATGAAGGTGTAATTAACCCAGCTTGAATTATGCATAACCACCTTGGCAGAGGTATTTAATGTCAATTTAAGATCTTCTTGCTTCTTAGTGAAATTGTAGTCATGCTATGTTTGTCCTTTTATGAAGGCATGAATCCACTAGAGTTGCTCACCTGCCAGGTTGAGGGAGGCAAGCGTCTTATTTCCAGAAGAGAAGAGTTGTCCATCCCTGCAATGCACCGATGGGTCCAGCAGGGGGTTCACTATCTCCACCATCTCTGCCTGTTTGTGGAGACAGAAACAACATTCAAAGCAGAAGCATCACTAAAAACATTTCAGCTCCGTACAATACTGCATCTTCTAAACCTCCTGCAGAAAACCTGATTTACACAAGGGGAAGGAAAAAGACATAGAAATGGTAATCATATTTAGCTGTTTACGATAATCTGGTGTGTGATGCAGCTTGATTGAATGTTTTAGGTACCTCCTGTGTAGGTAATTGTTTTTCTTTACCCCCCAGCTTTCCATTTTTACTCAGAGTCACCTTTGTGTCAGTGGCTAGAAAAGATATTAAATAAACATTAAAAAGGAAACAAATAATGCCATTTTATAGGATAATGCATAGAAAAAGTTTTATCTGTAACACTTACATTTTCTGTGAGACTTCTCTTTATTGTCAGTTGATTTCTCATCTTTTCTGGATGAATCCTGTAACAGAAACAAGATAAACCCATATCTGAATGGAGTCAAATTAAAAGCAAAATGATTTATTGTTCCATAGGAAAAATAATAATGCTGTAGTGCTTTTAAATATTTCTTTTTTCCACAAAGAGCATATAATTAAATTGTTTAATCTAGATTATAGACAATGCTTTATTCCGCCATGTATACAGTGTTAGTAGCTAACCTTTTTGGGGGGTGTGCCCTTGATCTCCATTTTGAGGGAACCCTGTGCAAGGTGGTCCCCCAATTGGTCAGAATCCAGTCTAAGATAAGACTGCAAAAACAGAGTGAAATAATTCCTAAATGTACCTCATGAGGCCTGGTTTGTACTGATCAAGGATTTTTTTATCTTTAAAGTTAGGATTACTTTAAGTAGGCACACTTACAGTCTGCGTTCTGTGCAGGAGCAGCTTCCTCCTCTCCTTCGCTTCCTCATGAGCTAGAGCAAACTCACCTAGAACCTAAAAGTGGAAATGGTGAGCAGTGAATGCTTATTAAATTACACACAATACCTAATGTAATAAGCACAATATGATTTAGAACATTTTAAACACTAATTTAAATGCATTATCTGTCAGTTAGAGTCTTTTATGTAAATGGATACCGTAGCCAGATGAGCAGCTCCTAAGTCTCCAATTTGATTGTTGGACAATGAGAGAAAGAGCAAAGTACGATTGAAACGCAGGCCCTGAGAGACGAAACAGCAAGCAGGCACCCTATCAGCATGCAAAATGAGGAATTTGTTGTGGGAATATACAATAAATTCTGGGATATACCTGTGCAACATGTCTGGCACCTGCATCACCAATAGAGTTAAAGGCCAGGTTGAGGGACAAAAGGTTATTGTTGGCAGATCTGGTGGTTGAGAGAGCCAAACCAATCAGATGAGCGCCTTCATCTCCGATCCGATTATGTCGCAGGGACAAGTGGGTGAGGCTTAACAAAACAAAATCATGATTTAAATCAGACATGTTAGTGCCTGAAAGGGGAAGGGGGTTTTTTTGTTTTGTTTTTTTGTTTTTTACACACTGGATGTGAGACTCACACACTATCTTCAGATAGAAGAAGGTGGAAGCTTTGTTCTGGAAGAGCATTGCCTTCCAGTGTCACAGACCTACCATAAGAATACAGAGCAAATGAGATGGATGAGTAACCTGTGTTCTGTATTTTAGAGCAACTTTATTTGCAACTCAATTGCTACTTCATTCCTAACCCATTTTCCTTACCTATTTTCCATCCCAGAAACATTTAGACTTGATACAAGACAGGGAGCTTCAACACAAATTACAGAAAGTCAACTCACCTGAGGCTGGAGCAATGAGATAGCGTGTTCATGAGGGAGATTACCATTGGATCTGTCAGTCCCGCCTGCCAAAACCTGCAACACAGTGAACAGGATTACACAAACAAGAACTAAACAGCAACAGTTGTAACCCTCTTTGCTGTAACAAGTGCATGAGTCTCCACAGCTGCTCATTACTTACTGTAGGCTCTCTAGCTGGCTCATGGATGGAAGCATTATCTGGAGAACTTGGAAAATCTGCTCATTCACTTTCCATCCTGTGCATTTGTGACAAATTCGATTAATGTATTTTCACAGTAAGCGTTGCAAAGGTGCTGCAAAGCTGTTCCGGTGACAGCTACATTCTTATTAAGAAAAGTATTCTCCTTATATTTATTTTAATTTGACAGGATACATGATGCATCCCTTTGATTGTTGCAGTACAAATGACCTGATAACAAATAAACACTGTAAGAAACTGAAACAAGACAAAATGTTAAACAGTAAAATGTCTCCACAAGGGGAATTAAACACTTCCAAAAGTGTCAAGGTACTTACCAGAAACCTTCATCCTTGTGGCACTGTGAGGGTCTTCATTCTCCAGCTTAACTGTTAGTCGTGGCTTAGACCAAACGGATTCATCATTTATCTGAGACTGGGTGTCATCTGTACATAAAATATGCTTATGACAGGAGCAAGATCAGGAATGAAAATTACTGTCTTAGCACATTTTCCAAATAGTAATCTCTACCATGCCAATTTCCATTTCATGTATGTTTTGTGCATTCATTTATAACTGTTACTAGAAACATTTAGTCTGAAACTGTGTAATAAATATTCCATTATGTCTGTTTCTCTGCTCAGAACAGGAACTGGTCTTGCTTACCCATGTCCCCATCCTCAGTTTCAGAGGTGTAGACAGTGGGAATATTTTTAATGTCCAGAAAAGCACAAAGCACAGGGAAGTCGATCTGCACATTTCCGGAACATTGATAATCATCTGTGGGATAGTGGAGTTAGTAAAAATACAAACTTCTCATAATATAATTTTGGATAATGTACCTTACTGATTGTCTGAGGAGGCAATGTTTCCTCTGGAGTCAGACCTGTGGAACAACACAATGACCTGAAACTTCAGTTTTTGTAGGGCATTTTGAAATGCAGATGAAAAGGTTGTGAAAAAGTTCAACTTTAATATGGATGTTCTACCTTAGAGTAAAGGGGCATGTCATAAAACTCAATGATGGAAAGCTTGTTGTATTTATGGGACTTTTATAACAGAACTTGCTCAAAAAAACTTGTACAAAATACAAATTATAAACTTCATACATATGAAAATAATTTCTATGACTGAAAATACATTTCTGTTGTTTTCAGTGCAGGCTACTGCATTATTTGAACATCTAAGAATACATAGTCATTGCTGAAAAGCAGTCTTTAAAAACCGAGTGGCAGTATTTATTTCCTCTAAATACTGCCACTCGGTTTTTAGAGACTGCTTTTCTAATTTCAGCAAGATGAAGTCAACAAACATTTCACATGACCTTCAAGACAACTTTCTCTAGTAAATAAAAATGTTTGAAACACTTTGGGGGGGGGGGCAGATGACAGTAAATGCAGTCATTCAGGGACACAAAAGAGTGTTTTGACTCCAGTCACCCCAGTTAATAAATAAATTAGCCTATCAAACATGTGGCCTATGTGCATCTTTGGGAGAAGCCAACAGCGCGTCAAGCAAATACACTAGACCCAGCCAACTTCCTACTGTGGAAGTCGCTACATCCCCAATTCCATTAGTATAAAATTATGTAGATAATAACAAAATACTTCCATGATACTACTTTTTTTGTTGTCAACGGCTTTGCTTAACAAACAGTAACCAGGAGCCGCAGTTAAATGTTTGGCAGCTTGTTAATGTCAGAAAGATTAATTATCAAACTAACCTCTGTTTTTCAAAACCTCTTCTTCAATGTTTACTTTCTCTTTGGCTGGTTTCTTTCTGGGCATAGTTGTATCTTTACAGTCGCCAAATTGTTTAAAAGAAGTGCAGCTGTAAGCTAACAAGTAAATTAAGCGCCGAGAAGTTATTTGTGTTACCAAGGTAACCAATACAGTCCTCATATCGCGAGATTTAAATAACAGCGCCTTTAAATTTGTTTTCTAGAGCGTTTATGCATGTAGAAAGGAGTTGCTTTAGAGCTCACCTGTAGTTGTTGCAGTTAAATGTCCAAATGTTGCTTATCTTAGAAGTACAACTTTTGGCCTAGTCCTGGTTTATGCTAAAACCCATCTCTGAAACTGGCCGGTAACTTGTAAACTATTTTTATTATCTGTTATAGCAGACAAGTACGATAAACCACAATAAGTAGGATTACACACAATAATAGTGTGCAATCTATTATTTCTTTCCATAACACAATTGTTATGAGCTCAGTATCTATTCAAAACTCAATTTTTATAAACTGATCAGCCACTTAACATTGCCGTTATTTTATTTCTGAACTAGAAAATTCCTTAAGAAATTATAATTGGTGCTAATACAGAAACTGCCCGCTGACATATATAGCCACCTCAAGTAGGATGTATAGTGTGATATCCATTATTAACTAAATAAAAACTGGATTCTTCATCATATGCATTCTGCTCCTCTAAATCTCTCTTTTACTGTATCTGGGAGGTGTGCATGATTCCAATGTTACACAAACTGGCCTAATCGCTGGAGTTGTTCCAGCAAAATGTTGAGACAGAAATGGGAAAAGTTTAAAGCAAAGAATAAAACAAATGTAATAAGTGTGCATAATGCTTCAGCATTGATACCCATAAAGAACAGATCAGAGCACAATACCAAGTATATTCACAATAATGTAGTGCTTTTTTATTAAAAAACAAACAAACAAAATAACAAATATAAAACAAAAAGTAAAAACCAACGGTATTTTTCATGACTTAAGAATCATAATTACAAACTTTTAACGAGTGGAAGAAGGATTTTTTTTGACAAACTGTACACATCACAAAATGTCAGCCAGTCTGCCATTTACAATGCTTGCATCTTATTTTGTGATTGTCTAAAAATAACTAAACAGATCGCACAAAACGCACAAATACAAGGACAAGCATTATACAATGACTGCTATCACAAAACGGAACCGTTTCCTATTTGAAAGTAAAACAAAACAAAATAATAGCATGATACTGGGCTGACAGCTTTAATTTTGTTTCTGTCACCATTTAAAAATATCATAACATTTTTATGTTGGTTTGTTTTTTTAGTGTTCAACACTTTGCAGCAAAAAAGAGTACATCTCTCCTTAAAAGTAATATTATTAACAAAATTCAGTGACAAAGGTGTCGTTGCTGAGTCACTGTTATGTCCCCAATGCCTTCTGTGTCCATTTGACATTCTTCACGCTCATGCAGTACATAGATGAACTTAATTTATAGGCAACAAAAACTCAGCTTAAGTTTTATGTCGTCGGGACAGTTATGGTGAGATTTTCTGGACATTAGAAAAATCATTTTCCTCTGCACTTAAGTGTCTTCATTATAGTAATACAAACGGAAGAAATTATAATATTATAATAATCATAATACATTTAGGGCTGAGTCCTGTACAGTACAATTATAAACAAAATCCATTTTCAAGATATTGCTTTTGGAGACACTCCTCAATGTAAAGTGTGTATATTTACATAACTTGGCACTGTACAGCTTCCTGTTCCCTCGCTCCCCTTCATCGGTGTGTCATTCTCATTACGTTCTCTGTCACTTTACCACATGGGGGACATTGCAGGCCATCCCTTTTTAACAGAGGCATTGGGGGGAAAACTAAATCTCATCAAATATCACAATTTCTTGTTAAAACATTCTCCATGGCAACCAGGAACAGAGAAGACAAAAAAAAGATCTAACCCCCCCTTCTCCAAATATACAGTATACACCATCCCGCCCATCTCACAGAATATAAGAAAATATGACCATCACGATACATTTCATGTTAAGTATTGTTTACCATAGTTTTCTTAAAACTGTTAATTGCCATCAAGCCCTTATTTTTTTTTAATTTTTTTTTTTTTTTTTAAAAAGGTAAATTTTCATGAACTCTGTCACACACACAATAAGTGTGTATGCACGCACACGTATTTGCAGGCAAGGCAGTGGGAGAGCACAGCTGTGTAAGGCATTACAGTTGAAGCTGGCGTCCCCCTCCCCTCCCTGCCTGATTTAGTTAAGCTGGTGAATCATGTTACTTCAAGATAGAGGGGCGAAGCCGACTGCCTCACTAGAAAGTAAAAAATAAAAACAAGACACTTTGACTGACAAAAGCGCACTCTCAATCCTCCTCCATTTTATCTCTAAAAAAACCACACCACAGGCTTCTTCTTCTGTTCCTAAATGAGTTACTACAGTATAACAGGAAAAAAGATAATAGACTTTTTAACTTGTTTTTTCTTTTTGACTGCATCATCCAATACTGTGAGTGTGTTAGTGTGTTTCATTATAGATACAATAAAGAGCTTCACTATATCCACTGTACCAAAAGTGCAGTTCACCACCCTTGTTCTCTCTTTCTTAAGAGCAGCATCTGAGCCCACCGCTTAACTTAACGCTCATTTAACATTTCTCCTATGATGCCCCCCCCTTGGTGCAGATCTACTCATATTTGTTGCATTTTGTCACTGCAGCTATATCCCACTAGGGGGAACAATTCTTCAGCGTTTGTGTCCTTACCAAGCAAAATAAAACCATCCCTCCCTCTATACTTTCCTATTCAGTACCTGTTGATTCATTTCTGACGCTTGCTAGTGGATTACATCTACCCATGTTTGTAATGTTCAATGCATTTAAGTGCATGGGTTTTTCTTTTCTCCTATGTTCAGTTTAAGAAAAAAAAAGTTGCATGACAGTACTTAAATAAGCAGGAAATCTGGATCAGGTGTCTTGTCGTGCTCCTCGAGATCTCTTGACAATCTGAAACTGCCTTGGAGTCAGCACTTCCAAACCCCTTCCATCTTCTCAGAGCTGAGATGACAGTCTTAGGAAGAGGTAAACTTGTAAAGCATCCATCACCCCAGGGATGCATTGTGGTGTGAAATAGTTGGATGGCCAACAAGCTGTTTCTCTTGCTGTTTCTCCATTTTCTGCCTCTTTCTCACGACAGTAAAAGGCAGCATGCGTGACAGGCACGTAGAAGCGTTATTTTCTGCCAACAAATTCTCCAAAACCAAGCGTCCGTCGCCGTAGCCGCCGTCCAGCTCCTTCCTCAAGGAGATAAGTGACATCAACAGCTAGACCGCGAGGAAAAGAGACAGAAAGAAGGAGATTATTGAAGGCTTAAACAGACACATCAGATAAAAGAAACAGTAAAGATAATGATTATATGTGTTCCATCTCTTACTGCTTAAAAGTTTGACAACATCAACTACCTACATTCTTCAGGCCAGTTTACACTTGGCTGCAGATGTGCAAAATAAGGGCGCCACAGAAGCCTACTTGTTCCTATCAAAGTGTCACTTGGATGTAGGGCTGGGCGATATGACCTTTTAGTAATATCCCGATATTTTTATGGCATGTCACGATATAGGATATATATCTCGATATTTACCTTAGCCTTGAATTAATGCTTTGGTGCATACAATCACATCAGTAAGATGATTTTGTGTCTCCATTAAAACATAATTGTTCATACTGCATTAAGATATGCTGATTTTAAACATTTATGCCAAAAGGATGAAATTGTAACGAAGCAAACTGATCAAAACCGTATTTATTGAACAGTTAAAGAGGTGGCAGAAAAATGTCATTTTAAAACAAAATAAAGTGCCTTTGCATGATGTAATAAATGCAACGTATGAAAATAGGTGCTCTAGGGGGTGAATTTTCAAATGATGAACTATTATAAGGCTTTGCTTTATGGATACGTTTTTGAGTTGTCTGTATTTTTTAGTTTAGCATAGAAATCAGTCTTATAATACAGGCAGAATGTCCTCGTATCGTCTCCAATAAACGGCTTCAGCCAGTTTTTAATTCAGGATTTGATTCCCACTCCTTTCTGTACTTTCTAGAGACATGACGAGCTAAATAAATATTTAGCTTGTGTCACACACACAGTGGACGAGGTGAGTAAGTGACAGAGGCTGTGAATGTAATCAAATAGAATTAATTATTTTTGCGTGACGTGAAAAACTTTGCAATTTACGTTCCACTCTGTAATCCGGAGCGGGATCAGTGGCGGATTTGGCTGTTCATTGTGACTGTAGGTGGAGTCGTGCAGGTGTCCTCTCTGCTCCTCTGACTGGCTGCAGCTGCAGCCGGAGTGACTGAGTGCTTTAGGGCGGGGAGAGACTCTCGTTCGAAACAATAACTTTACAATATTTGCTTTAAAGTCAGTCGCCAAAACACCAGAAAAGTTTCTAATAACTCCAGTAAAAGTCGCTAGATTTGTCGCTAGTCGCTTTTCACAAAAAAGTCGCCAGATTTAGCGAGTAAGTCACCAAGTTGGCAACAGTGGCTACACGCTGCCTCTCATGACGTAGAACGTAGCTCACGTTATGTACGTAACTTGGTGCGCTTGCTTTAACTCTCTGTGCAAAGCGGTGCAGTCGAGGAGGAGGGAGAAAACCCCGCCCACAGCTAAAAACAACCGCGTGACAAAAGGATACTCGAATATGACGAATATAGGCATTTTCTATATCGCACAGGGGACTAGCCACGATATCTCAAGTATACTCGATATATCGCCCAGCCCTACTTGGATGACTAAATGCTACAAGATCAAATCTGCACACACATTTCCTACAAATGCATCATAAAACTTCAATGACGATCACATTGTATATCTGAAAAGTGTGTCATGTACTCAGTAATATACATTTTTTTTAAAAATGCACAAGATCTATAGCCCAGTTGCTTTTAAATAGTTGGGGACGGTATGAAGCAGGTCGCTATGCATTTTTTGCATTCCCCAGATAATGATCAGGACAGGTGCCAGAATATCCAATCTGACCAGTCCCACATTTTTTAGGACCCAATCTTCAATCTTACTGATCTGACCTGAAAGGGTGGAGCTTACCCCACTACAATCCATTGATTGAGAGAAAGAATGAACATTTCCTGATTTTTTGTTGTTTAAAGCCACATATCAAGAGGAGAGAACGTAAACTGCTGGATGTTCAGCAGTTTGCGTTCCCCTCCTCCTTTATTTCTGTCATGTTCTCTATTTGTTAAAATCCAAACAAGGTATCAGGCAGCTATGGCATCATGTAATTATGTAGCTGCTGCATTTACTCCTGTCCAGCCAATACGCCGCATACTGGTTAAAGGTGTGGTTGGCTTGGAAACACAACAGTGATCAGGATTTACCAAACGGCACCCGTCCCTCACAGCGAAGACCCCTTATACTCTTCATTTATACTCCAATATACACACTTTTCAGAACTTTTCACACTTATTAATTTCAGAAATGACTTAAGTTTGGAGGAAAGTAGCAGTTATGTCCAACATGTATACATGATGCATCAAAGAAACCCTCATTTATCGGATGACCTACCCCCCTGCTTTGTTCCCGGTCCCTCACCATTCTTGCTGGGTGTTCTGTGCAGCAGATCCAACAGAATCTTGTTGAGCCGCTCCCTCTGGGCCTCCCTCCTGCCCAGAGCTGGATGATGAAGAGGTGAGGAGGCTGAAGACGAGGGGAGTTCAAGCATCTCTCCTATCCTCTCGCTTGAACCTTCTTCCAGCTCCTTGCGTACCTCAAGCTCCTGTCCTTCCTCTTCTTCCTCTTCCTCTTCGTCGTCATCTCCTCCTCCTCTTCCATGGTCAGCTCGCCTGGGTTTAGCTGAAAGGTGTTCAGGACCCTCTGGAACCATGTCTATGTCATCCTCTACTCCTCTTCCATCTTCAGTCTCAGGTGGGAAGTCCTCACCCCGGTCGCACGAAGAGCCGTCATCGTCGCAGCCTTCTGCGTCTTTGGGTCGTTCGCTTTTCCAGGCCGACCGCCCACCATTCCTCTTGTAGTTGTCAGGAACATAATGGGGCTGTAAAATTTTAAAGTCGGTTTAAAGTAAGAAGACGTTATGTAAGAAATTATATTTTATCTACATCAGGTAATGTAATGTAGCACTGACATCTATAAAAAAAATCACACAGCTAATCAAGTCATTTTTATCGCTTGAATAATCCCCCAAATCCTGTAGATATTTACAGAAAGTGTAATTGATCAGCTACACATTAAGTTTTTAACCTGCGTACGCCTGAGACAAAATTACAAAGCAGGAATTTCATTGTGGTTTTCCTGCAGGCAACGGTGTGTGATGTGATTTTCCTAATTTGTTTCTGGTTTATCCCACATTCATCTGTGATTTTGCTGCAGGTAGAATAAACAAGATCAGGACAAGGAGCTGTAAATTACTTCCACTCTTAAAATGACTTTTTCTGTTTACAAAATAGTAACAGATCTCAGTGTGACAAGACCATTCAGCTGGGAACTTCATTAATCTCACCGAAAAGTCTCTTTTAGGTGTGAGCCGCTTGGGGAAGTGGTTGAAGGCATATGGCTTAGTGCAGACTGGGTAGCGGTTACGATGGATCTTGTAGAACAGGTGGGCTGACTTGTCCAAGCGGTAATCACAGATGTAAACATCCTGCTCTTTCACGCCCTTCGGCCGTCCTGTAATAAAAATACATGATCTACTGTTGTAATTAAGAAGTCTACTTAAAAGAACAAATGTATGAATGTTATAGTAAATGACGCTCATGGCTCATATCAATTCAGAGCTAAAACCACATCCATCAATTCTTTCATATTCACACTGACAGAATATGTGGAAGGAGAAAAGCTCATGTGCAACAGACACATCAGCAGCACTCTTCCAAAGAACCACTAATTAAAAAAGAGGTGAGAAATAAGCTAGAATAATATGACTATGTGTTATCTCCTTACCCTTGCAGTAAGTGTAAAGATCAAGGACACAGCAGGTTCCAACCACTGCCTCCAGGGGGATGATCTCATACAGCGGCATACGGAACAACTCATTCTGATAGAAACGCCTTGATGGTGAATGATGCGTCTCATGAGGACGGAAGTAGTGATGACCAAAGGCAAAACGCTCACCCCTTCAGATTTTCAGTGGACACATAAGAGACAAGAAAATCAAAGGTCAGTGGATTTACAGAGAACAAGAATAACTTGGAAGCATTCATACAAAAATATGTTATTTGTTTTCAATTACATGTACCTTCATAGTACAGTCTGCACTAAATCATGCTGGCTGTTCGGATTGCACAGCTGAACTTACTTTTCATTCTTCCAGAGCTTTTCAATTCGGAAGATGTCGAGTTTGTCTCTGTTGATGTGAGACAGGAGACGGTAAGACTGCCTGACAGGCTGCCCTTCAGGTGTACGCCTGCTGTCTCTCATCAGATACACACAGTCACCTTCAAAAAATACACACACACACACACAGGGAGGTTATCCATGGTTTATTTCACAACAGACTAGCAAGTCCTTTATGTCTATGTTTTGCTAAATTGCATTGCAAACCCCAATTTAGGACGACATTCACTCCAACATGGAGGTACAATACTTTTAACTGGTTGATTCAACATTTTGATTCAGGGTTCATGAAATTTATCTCGCATGGAAAACAGTGTTATATGTCTGAATTGTATGGACAAAAGATATGTTGTGTTGTTTATATTTACAGTGACTGAAACTTTCCGAATAGTATGAGCAAATGTCAAAGCTATTTCTACTGTTATGCTACCTTGGTGCAGCAGCAGCTCATCTCTTAGGAGACAGATGTAGTAGACAGAGCCTGCCTGTGCATAGCTGGGCTGGGGTATCATGGGAACCTCCTATGGTGACAAGAACACATGCGGGCAATGTGAAGCTAGTGATAAATCTGGAAAAGAGACATTAGTGAGTATGAACTTAATGACTGCTACAAAGGAATGAACATACCCTGTCTACAGGCCGAGGGTCACACTGCTCACACAAGTAGTGCTCCACCTCGGTCTCCAGTCGCATGCAGTCAAAGTGCTGCCACACCTGTAACAACAAAATCACTGTTTTCACACAAACACAAAAACCAAAAACAGATAATGGTTCATAACAGATTACTGGTCGGCTGGTATTTTACAGAACCGCAGATGTTTCTGAACTAAAACTTCACCAACACTGTAAACCTCCCCATCTAAAAATAGCAAACACTATTCACTAAGGACCAACCGCTCCCTCTCCTTGGAAAACCTCCTTGACAAAGTACTAGGTGAAGTCCGAGGAGGAACACAGACTTAAACAGGTGTAACATATCAGCCACAGAGAATGATGTTTATTTTTTATCCCAGTAAGAAAGTTTCATCATCGCTTCTTACCATACACTTTTCACACTGGATCATCAGGCCTTCGTCCTTGTACATTCCACAGATGCAACGGATGACGTCATCATCTTTGTCGTGAGACCCTCCACCGTGATGGTGGTGTCCATGATCACGCTCCAGAGAGTCTGAGCTGTCTGCTTCACTAGCAGTCTCGCCCACAATCTCATCAATCTGGACGGCAGCTTCATGACGAGCGCTGTAGTAGGCTTTCCTCAGCCGGCAGACGTCCCTGCCTACCGATGACTTTCTGCCATAATATTTCTGGTGGGTGAAGAAGACAATAGTTGAGAATGAGACTGCTTTCTTTCTTATAGAAAAATAAACTACATTTACTGCAAATAAATCTATTTACAAATGTATCAATTCAGTGACAATAACTGATGGTGTAATGACAAAGCCTCACAAACCACGTAAAGAAATTATATATGTCATAAATAAACATACAGCACAGCACTTTTGACCCTGAACTAAACCCTCATAATTAAATCATAAAAGTTCAGACTTTCAGCTGATCAACCTGCAAGTCTGTAGGAAACTTCCTGTCAAACAAAGGTCTCTGACACAAAATAATACATTTCACTGACAAGAATTTGAAATGGTCTACAGCAGGCAATCTCCCTATAATCAACATTCCAGTCACTTGTCTTCCATTGGCAAAAGGGGTCTTGGTATTTAAATTTATATGTCTACTTTAATCTCCTCTGACTGAAAGAATAAGCTACCATGAGAGCTTTCAAGTGGCACTTGTTTGAACTCCCAATTTATACAGATGTAAATCAAAAGAGCCTGCAACTTGTGTGCAGAGACTCAGCCTTCAAGACATTAAATCCCATTTGAGAGAGATTAAGACAAAAAGAACTAAAAGCAATGCCTGAGTAAGCAGAATGAATGGGATGGAAGTGAACAGTAAATAATGAATGAATAATAAGTTTGATTAGGATTTTATTTTTTGAGCTTTGGCTATCTGATAATATGAACAGGCTCGCAAATTTCCACTGAACCACTGTCTCATAAGAGCTGGATGTTTCAGCAGCCTTATCCTTCATGTAATCAGCGTGTTTGTTTTGTAATGAATGAAACTGGCAACTGGTTTATCCTTTACTGCTGTTAAACTGGATGCAACTTTTGCAGCAAATTCCCCTGGGACAAAAAGTGAACCATTTCAGAAACTGAACGTAAGTATTTCTGTGTGGCTTCTTAGTTAATCAGATATTAATAATCCTGAGAACTGGACTTTTTTTTTCTAGCAGTGGTTCCTCATCTCATTCTGGAAACGTTTACTTCTGAATGTTGGGGAATTCCAAGCACAACCTTGCTAGTGGAGCCCAACTGGTTGATACTTTCAGATTAGTTTATTTATAAACATAAAATACTAATAATACAAAACTTAGTAAAGCATCTACCTACAGCTCATGCAATAACCACATCAGACATAACATGTGCATAGCTTCCATGAGTCCTCAGTTACAGTTTTGCTGCTACGTTACAATGCTCCCCAGACTAATTCATTTTATCTTAATGCAATGCAAGGAAGACTGCACAACAATCATAATTAATAATCTCATTTCATAATGTCTTATCTCATGATTTAAGGAACATCAAAGGCTTTATTCTTGTACCAACAACATGTGATGTTAAACTGAAAAGGGGGAGGACTGTTATTGGTAGCACTTGATGGCACACCTGCCTACCTCAGCATTGCGAAACACTTTGAGCATGTCTGTGTCAAATGCCTCCACAGTCTTATAATGGCCGGTGAGGATTTGCTTCTCAATGGTGCTCAGATCCAGAGGGTCAGACACCTTCTCGTAGTACTGGCTGTTCCTGATAGCACACAAAGATAACAACATTAGTCCCTCTGAAAGGTTTATCATCCTTTTTAAAGCATAAAAGTCAATGTTGAGTTCAATCACTTTGGCCACCAAATCTGTGGTTACGACAGCTTAAGTACCACGTTGAAATAAGAAAGAGCTGATATTGTTTTGACACCAACAGATTACTATCGATACTGGAGAAGAATCAAAGCACAAAACACTTTTGACTTAAAATGCGTAGCAAACAGAAAAAACTGCCACACTATGTGGGTACTGACAGATCAGATAAAGTAACAGTGTTATCTGGAGAACTGATAAACATTATGAATGCATCAGTCAACATGAAGGTTTGCTGTCTTACCTCTTTCTGGATGGGAGGTTCACCAGTGGAGCAGCAAGTGTCTGGCCGGTTGAGTCTGATGTAAAACAAAACAGTTACATTATTGTCATCCTTTTTTAATCACTGTGTCTGATCATTTGGTGATAAGTATTTATGTACTGAAAGATTTGTTTCAAACACCAGGCCAGTCTTCAGATCAGGCTAGAGGTCACAACAAAGACCTCATATCTTAGAAAAGTAGAGATACTGTGTATGTCATTAAACAAACCCTTGTAGCTGGTGATCATGTCACAAATCTCCTTGAAGATGTGTGCAAGGCGTGCAGTGCGTGTGACTTCTGTGTTTTCTTCAGCAGCAGCGAGTCTCCGTGTGCGTACCGACCGCGATGTCTGCAGAGCTGAGAACTGCGTCAGGAACACATCTGGAAACACAACATGGCTATTATGTACAATCTGAGATAAATATGCAAGAGAGCCGTATACAGCTAACTCAGACAAATGCATTTACAATCATCAATGCCTCTTAAGTATTGTCTTCACTTCAAGTTCTACTTGACAAGACTTCTCTGAAAATTTTTTATCTCCAAAACTTAAAGCTTCTGGACTCACCTGACTTGATGTTGCCATCGTCACGGATAACTCCTCCCCAGCGTGTATACATAGAGAGGCTGCTGGCATCCCTTTCTCTCTCACTCTCTCTCTTCTGCAATTCCTGTTTCTCCCTCATCTTCTCCCAGTTTCTCAGGAGGAAAACTCTGTGGTTCAGCACAAACTTTCTGGTGATTGAGGGAGAGAAGACATGAGTGTTTTCACTCTTAAGGACATTTAGCCACTTTCTCGCTGCATTTTCTGGCTCAACTTGTCGCTACATGCATTTGGTACTAAAAAATGGGAAGGATTGTGTGTTGCACCTTCTAATAACACGGCCTTGACAGAGAAAACAAGTGTGGACTTTGTGACTAGATCTGTGTGAAGAACCTGCTGGTCATGTTTTCAGAGTAAGCATGGCATACTTGAAACTTGCTTAGGGTCTGCTAAGAAAATGAATCAAGAAAGAAACCCAATTCCTAAGTTTTTAAGTTCTGTAAATAGTTTGTTGATTATATACTTGGATTTACAAATGACATTTAGGGATGCACCGATACCAATATCAGTATCAATATCGGCTCAATACCATGTGTGTGTACTTGTACTTGGTATTAATAAAAAGTGTTCCAATAACATAACTCGATAATAACACACTAGTCAAGCCAATGCAGATGTATTTGATGACATGCTTCGGACGTGTTTTAAAAGAAAGAAATGCCTTAAATGTTAAAATGTAACATTTTTTGTTACACTAAAAGCGAGATCTTTGTTTCAAAATCACACATGTATAGTTGTATTTGGGTAAAATGTGCTAAGTCAAAATAAAACTTGTTGAATTTGTTAGATCTGTAATGTTATTATATTTGCATTGGTGAGGAAATTTAAGAAAGGATGGGTAATTTATTACAACCAAATGAAATCTTACACAGTTGTAACAGCAATAATAACCATAGTCACAATAATATTCAAATAAACAGATTTGGTATCGGCAAGTATCAGTGTCTGCAAATATTCAAATTTCAGATAATCGGTATTGGATCGGAACGCCCAAAAAGTGGATCGGTACATCCACATTAGAAGACAATGTTCTGTATAATGTGTATGCAGGAGGTAAGCACTGCTGCGGAAAGACCAAAACTCGCAGCGTTCTGTCCAACTAATCACAAGTATTCCATACTTGGACTTGAAGCTGTATAATGTAACATAGCGCTACAATATTTAAAAGAAAGCACAAATTGTATAAAAAAATAAAAACATAAATTAATTAAAAAAAAAACAGTTGTCAATCAGAAGATGACAAAAGGAATTAGAATTAGATGTTATCTATAAGTGAGGAATTTTAGAAGATTCATTCATCCAAGCTTTACAGATATAAAGATATAATATGTGTATTAATGATTTGCTCTTATGTGCGATTTGTGTGGATTTACTTCTCTCTGTTAGACATGGGCTTCATGATGAGATGGGGATAAAACTTGCTGCTGTCACTTGACTCTTCTTCCTGAAAACATAGAAAGTGGCATTATAAACAACTCCTCTTTTCAAAGGAAATATGAATTGGCCTATAAACCAAAAAGTTGTGCATGTCTTCAGGTAAATTCACTATGAATTTGTCAACTCACTCAAAGCCACAATTATTATTGTTCAAACTCTACATGTAAGATACAATATTGAAAGCAGTAAATTTCAAGTCACAAGAGTAAGTATAAGCCTTCAGGTAGACTGAGTTGCTTTTTAAAGAAATTTTGTGGACCTCTGTGAGCACCTCTGAGACAAAGAGACATTTGTGTCCTAAATAAATTGTGCACCTGATATTTAACAAGACAGCGCCAGTCTCAGACACGTCTTTCATTGAACAGGTAATAAGTAATCAGGTCACACCAGGTAATAACTTTGAGTGGAATTTCCTCTGAATTTTCAAGGAAATTGTTGCTTTACTTTCACAACAGTATGAGCAAGTCATTGCAGAAAGACAAGTCACAACTCTAAAAAAGTTAACTCTTCGTTCTGTTTATTCATCACTCACTCGTTTTTTCAGTTGGTGTTTTGACTTCCTCTTCTCTTTAAGACGACCCAGTCGACGAGCTCCTCCTGTTTTTCCAGGCAAGCCGTTAATACGCTGGCTCTTCCCTCCGATGATGCCCCGGCAGCTCTCTGAGCCACATTTACACACTTGCTGTAGTGGTAAGCAATGACAGAGCCAACACAAAGAATGATTATTTGGTGTGGGAAGCGGAAGAAGAGGCTGTGCTAAGACAGAAGATTCAGCAATGATATCCTTCCAACAGATGAGCAAATGTTGACAGAATCTTTGTTTTTATTTATAATATACAAAAAAAGTTTTAAGCTCTAATTCACTCAAAATGAACTTGTATATATTTTTTATGCATTTTTCCCCCTATTGTTATCAATTATTGCTAAAAAGTTGTAGGGCAGGACATGAACTTGTTTCAGCTCCTGAAGGGATTGTTTGTAAGAAAAGATTTGAAAATCACTGATCATAAAGAGAAGAAAATGGTCACTACTGCTTTACCTGCTCTTCTGTATTGAATGAATGGAAGTTGTAGTCATAGGTGAGTTCAGTGCCACTGCTGATGTCCTTTAGAGCAAAGAGACCAATCCTGTACACCCCATTCACTGACCTAAAAAACAGAATTAAATCACTGAAATAACTTTGCAAAGGCAAACATTCAACCTTGTAAACATGCTGATTTCAAGTAAAAGAGACACATTTTCCTAGTTCAGTGCAGGTTTGGGCCTGTTCAGAATTTATTGAGTCTGAATGTCACTTTTGTAGATTTCCAACTCAGTTTTAACATTTTAAACTAAATGCTTTCTGTAGAAGTTTCCCTCACAGGGATTATTGAAAATGTTTCCTCCTTGACAGCTGGGAGTGACATTGTTAGTAGTTTAATTGAGTTTTATTTCTCTTTTTTTTAAATTATCTTTCAGTTTTTTCTTATTTAGTTTCTTTTCTTATTTTGCCATCCCCCATATGTCCTGCTCTCCTTGCTTCCTATTCAGTGCACACCTGGTCTTACTTTGCGGATTGCTCCGCCGACTCCTTCTTTGGTTAGTTCTCCTCCACAGTGTATAAATACCCATTGGTTTCTTTGGTTCTCTGTTTTCATCATCATCATCATCATCATCATCATCATCACCATCATCATTGTGTTGTCTTGTCTTTGCTTACGTTCATCATCATTTTTCTCTGTAACCTGCTGTAGCAGGGCTTTTTGTTGAGGACCAATAAACTTTTAACGCCTTCATCAGCATTTAGGTTTTGTCCCCAACCCACAACACACTGTGACACAGAAGTGTCTTAACTCACAGTGTAAAATCTCATTCAACCCCCCTTGCTTTTATTAATAACATTAATTAAGGCAACAAAGGCACATCAGTCCTTGCTCAAAAGTCATGTAAAAATGCCCAGTGGTGCTATGTTTTAGCTAATTGACAGTTTTTCTATAAGTTTCAGTGTGATTTCTAACAATACTTGACTATTTAAAAAAAAAATAAAATAAAGAAGAGGTAAACATAAACTTCCTGAAATCAGGTTATCTTGTCTTGATTTTAATCGTACATCTCTATCTCTGGAGTATGTTAAAAAGACAAACTAAATATTTTAAAAACTGGGACAAAATGGAAAGAACTGTTGTGGCAAACAACACTGTGAAATTTTTGGTAGCTTTGGCCCTGCTACCCTCTGGTCTTCTAAGAATATACTCCATTTGATAATTTATTCCTTCTATGGGGGTGAAATGCTGGTTCAGCACATTGTTTTCAGGCACTACAGCTGTATCTGAGGACTGGCTGCATATAATCTCTCTTCTCTGGTAAGATGGATGACTCGTCAGGCTTTGTGCTGAAAATCCTCCACCCTTGTGGAGTCTTATTTCAGCTGAGCCCCTCCACATAAGGTACTCATATACACAGGCTGGTGCGCTGGATTATGAGCTGGTCTGTGCTGGAGCACAGAACCCTTTAAAGACATTGGCTGTCCACAATCAAATCCTTTGAGTGTCAAATGGTGTTGACACGTGCTGCACAGTCAGTTACAACAGAAGTAAGTAGCAAACAGTGGTCCGCATAGTCAGGTCTCAAACTGCTGTGAATTCAGCCGTGCTGTGAGAACAGCCGCTCAGGAAATCAGTGAACTGTTTTGGCAAGGTTCAAGGACTTGAAGCTATTATAGTCTGTGAACACTAGCAAGAAGTGAGATGATGTCCTCAGATTACTACCACACAACCACAAGGGGTGTGAGTTTCACGGTGTAGCCTTTTCATTTTCAGTGAAGTGTAGCTGCTGCATGTGTCTCTTATTGAATGCTATTGTGTAAATCCCACAAACCAGAGCATAAAACATTGCCTTGTTTATACTGTAACTACTTAACAATGTCTCAGGTTAAACTGGTGTCTTACAAGTCCACTCAGGCATGGATAAAAACAGATACACTTACAATTGTCCCTATGGACAAGATGCAGAAGCAAGACTTTTTGGAGCCTGGTCTAGATTATTTAATTTAAAAATTTTCCAATGATTTCCATATTTGGCCATTTCCGGTGTATGTATCTAACAGTGAGAAAAGGAAACTGCAGACCTTAGGCACAATAAAAGTCTGTCTTTCAACTCAACGCTTTTAGGTGCCAGAAGTACACAAGACAACAAAATAATTAACCAAGCATGAACGATTTTAAATCTGATTCTCTGACACTATTTAACAGCATGCCTTTTTGTCCTTTGTAACCAAATAAACCTCCTAAACTGAACGAAAAATGAACTTTTACAGCTATTTAGAATGAAAGTTGTAATCAGTCTTTCTCATCACAGCTTAATAAATATGGTTTATACTGGGTCCATCTGAAAGACAAATCTCTTGTCTTGGTTAAAACCAAAAGCACCAAAAAGCCAAAACTTAACACCCACCACTTCTGCATCTCACAGTTGGGTTCACAGCTGTGGTTTATGAAGCGTGCCTCATTGCCCATTCGGTAGCTGTCAATCACCATGCCGCTATCCAGGTTCAGACAGTAGTGGCCACTGTGGGAGAAGTACTGCTCCATCATACGGCTCCTAAGACATGGTAAATTTGAAGCAACACAATAAAGGTTGGGTTAAACTGACTCACAGTGGGCAGAATACACACTTTTTTTTTTTTTTTACATCCATAGTAAGAGGCAATCATATTGAAAGATATGTCTGCACATTAAATAAGCTGATTGTCTCACCTGAACTCCTGCTCACTAACAACTTCCCCCAGATACTCGATGATGAACTGCCCAGAGCGAAGACTCTCCTTGGTGCGGATGCCCCAACCCTTTCCCTCGGCCCGGAATCGCTCTAGACACTGAACCCACTCATGTCTCTGGATGTGCTGGTTGTCACACTGATCACCACATGGACATGTGCTGGGAGAGCACTCCGCAAAGCTCATCCTGCAAAAATGTGAAAAAAAGAATAAATAAAGCTGTGACTGACATTTCTTTGTTGTTTTCACATCATAGCTGTCTTCTTAAACACCACTGATCATGGAGAGCCCCTTTTTTAAATACATCATTATCCAATGACAAATCTATGAAAAGGTGAATTATATGAATGTCTTTACCTATTCAGGCAATCATCCAGACAGCCTTTTTCAGCCTGGGTCTCAGGAAGTCTGCAGTTACATGTAGTTGTTTCATAACCAGAAAGAGGCTTCACATCAACATAGACATCTGAAACACAAAATCAGGGGATCACCATTTCACATCTCTATATTTTTGACACCATCACAACATGTTCTATCTTCTGTTTCTCATGTGTGCCAAAAACTGCATATAAATTAGTTCAAAATAAAATTAAAGCAACAGCAAAGTAACGGCAAATCAAGTATCATTAAGTATAGAGCTACAGATTAGAGTGGAATTGGTAGCAGAAAAAAGATGAGCAACATCTGCCTGAGATCATCTGAGTCAGTGATCTTTCAAAAAGCAGCTTAAGACACATCTTTTTAATCTTGCTTTTAATTAGTTTTATGTTTTCTTAATGTTTTATGTTGTTTTAAAATTTTTGTGTTTTGTTGTGAAGCGCTTTCTGATTTTTTTCATCTTGAAAGGCGCTATATAAATAAAGATTTACTTACTTACAACGTGCATGTTTGAAATCAGCAGAACAGTTACTCACTTGATCTTATCTTTTTATAAAGGGGGACATCAGGCCTCTTGTAAAGCTGAAAGGCAAAGGTATCACGGTAAAAACTAAAGTTTAATGACAAACAAGTACTTACACCACATGAGCTCTGCTTCTAAATCTACTATTGGACAGTTTTTTTGCTCTTAGCTTAGCAATACCCTAAAAACACTTGTGCTCAAGAAAATTGATCACCTGATCATGTTTCCACAACCATAGGATGTCATAAGGCAACTGGAAATCAATGCGCTTCTGTCTCAGATACTTCCCTGAAAACAAAAAGCAGGGGAAATTTGGCCCAAGAAAAGAAAGACATAAGTTTGTATCATAATAAGAAAGTTTTGTGTATAGTCTCTGCATCTGCATTAGAAAGTGAATGATATTATGTTTCATTTTATCATAAATATTGGCAAGATAAAAATAATAAGAACAAAAGGGGAGCTGTTCTTTGAAAGGCTTTTCTAGATAATTTTGCTGAGCTGGAAATTCCGAAGAAAAAAATAAGCATTTCTAGGTTTTACTGTACTTCTCAGTAAGTTATTCACAGAATTACACTTTAAGGCGGATAATTTTAATTAAACACGCAGAAACATGGCTTACTTGCCAAAAACTTTAATTACATTGAAACATCAGACTTCTATGATAAAGGACTGGTTAATTAATAACTACATTCAAACTCACCAACATGTATTGGAGCAGGAAACAATCCATATTCATGTTCTCCAGGTATGTATTCCAGCTTCTCTTTCTTTAGCTGCAGAAGCTGACTGCGGGGGCTGCACAAGAAGGAGAAAAAAAGCAATAGCTCATTATCAGGTGAAGAAAACTGAATGGGGCTTTTTCAAATAAAATAAAATAAAATAAAATACATGCTTATTACTCACTCTTCAGTCTTGTACACATCAGAGTACAGTCCTGCTTTCTGGAACTTCTTCTTCGGGGGTCTGGCTGCTCTCTTTTCTCGTTGGCTGGTCATTGGCACAGATGAAGTTTGTTCTCTGGAGATGGTGCCTGAGCGCTCTGGGGAGCCCTGGCCATCTGGCTTGCTTTCTATTGGGCTAAAAACAGAATCATGAGTTGGTTTCAACTGTCAACTAGACTTAAAGTTTCTGATACCTACAAACACCCAGTCTGAGCATTAGCATTTACAATTTTAGATTTGAGACTTTAAACTATAACAATGCAACAGTATTATGAAAGTTTTATTACCCCTGAAAGTGCTGCTGCTCTTCTTGCCCAGGCCAGCTTCTTCCTGTTCCAGCTCTGGACCTTGCTACTAAGTTTCCCAAGTTCTCCTCTCTCTCTGGTATTTGTTCCTCGGTCTCTTCTACTATCCTGTCCTCTTCAACCACCTCCTCCTCCTCTTCCTCCTCTTCCTCATCCCCATCTCTGTCCCAGTGCTTCCTCTTCTGACTTTTTCGACGTTGTCCCTTGACAACTGACTCAATGGTATCTGAGACAGCGTCACCCTCCCGCCCTCTTCCTCCCACCAGCCGTTCTCCCCCACTGTCCCTGTTTCTGGTCAGATTCAACTCAACCACTGGGTCTGGGGATGGTGGTGGGGAAGGCAGTGGATATTTCCTGGGACGTCCTGGGCCTCTCTTCTTCACCACATTGTTTCCTGTGCGAGCTTGTCTCTGCAGCTTTTTGGCACGCAGAATTTTGTTGACATGATGTAGGCTGTGTTTGGGTGGCTGTGTTCGATGGGAGTGGTGGGGAAGGGAGGCATCAAGGCAGCAGTCCTGAGAGGGAGAGAGGCAGGAGGAGGAGGATGAGCTGTGCAAGTGAAACAGAGAGGGCTGGTGATGGTGCTGATGCCGATGGTGGAGAGATCCTTCAGACCCTTCAGGGGTTGGGAGAGTAACAGCTCTTGTCAGGATACCTGATGACCCTGGAAGAAGAAAAAACAAAGTGATGCAGCGTATACAGCATTACAAGATTATATTCTTTTATCATGTGACTCCGCTGACTGTGTGATCTTTATTTTACTGGACTCAACTGCTGCATTTGATACGGTCCATCGCGATATTTTAATCTCACGTTTGGAACATTGTGTTGGCATAAGAGGTGTGGCTCTGGAATGGTTCAGGTCCTATTTACAAGACCGAAACTTTTCCATTTGTCTAGGGGACAATGAGTCCTCCTGTGCTCCACTAGCATATGGAGTCCCACAGGGATCCATTTTAGGTCCAATTTTGTTTTCTTTATATTTACTCCCTTTGGGCTCAGTTCTTAGGAGATGTAGCATCTCCTTTCATTGTTATGTAGATGACTGCAAAATTTATCGTCCCCTTAAATAGAACGATGGGCCTTCTCTCAGTTCTGTCCAAACATGTCTGAGGGATGTCAAATCTTGGATGGCACTAAACTTTCTTAATCTAAATTACTCCAAAACAGAGGTGGTGGTGTTTGGTTCCGGGTCTGCTGATGTACCCCCTATCGATCTGGACCATTTTAATTTATTTTACTAACCAGAAATTGTGAACTTGGGTTTTAAAATGGATTCTAAAATAAAGCTTGACAGCCATTTGGTCAGTCGTTAAAACTAGTTTCTTTCATCTGAAGCAGCTGGCAAAAATTAAGCACTTACTGACATGTCTGCACTTTGAAACAATAATCCATGCCTTTGTAACCAATTGGCTTCTGCAATGCACTTTATTTTGGGGTGAGTCCATCGTCTTTATCTTAACTGAAGCTGGAACAAAATGAAGCTGCACGTCTTTTAACTGGCACACGTAAAAATGAGCACATCACCCCGGTTTTATTATCTCTTCACTGGCTGCCCGGGCACTTTAGGATCCATTTTAAGCTGCTTTTATTTGTTTTTAAATGTTTGAATGATGCTGCCCCACTGTACCTCTCTGAGCTCCTCCATCCCTACAGACCCTCTCGGTCTTTCAGGTCAGCTGACCAACTACTTCTGTCTGTACCGAGGATGAAACGGAAGCTCAGAGGGGACTGGGCCTTTGTGGTGGCAGCACCTAAACTGTTGAATGAGCTTCCTTTACACATTAGACAGGCCTGCTCTGTATCTGCTTTTAAATCTTTACTAAAGACCCATTTGTTTGGCTTTTTTCTGCACAAAAAGTTGACTTTTTAGATCTGTTTTTTTTTCAATTGTTTTAATTTAATTGCTTTTATTTTTGATTGCTTTTAGCTGACTGTAATTTTTAATTGTCCTCGGTGTATGCTATTTATTCTGAGTTTTTTTTTTTGTTTTGTTTTGTTTTGGGGTTTTTTTCTAACCCCCCCACAATCTGGCACTTTGGTCTACATTGTTGTTTTTAAAGTGAGTTATAAATAAAGTTGTATTGTATTGTATTATATATGTCAGAGACATTATTAGTGATGACAGCTGGCATGAAGACTGTGATGTACTGTGCAGTTTTCCTATGTAATCTTTAACTCTCCTCTTTCTTCACATCTCTTCTTACATTTCTATTTGTCTTGCATGTATTTTTACTTTTGTCTTCCAGCTTGCCCTTCCTCAGCTTTTCAGCCTGACAGTTTCTCTTTTGTACATATTTTTCTTAGAATTGTTCTTCTGTTCTTCATCACCCCCACTTCCCACATCTTTCCCTAAGAAAATAACTTTCCATTTAGGTTTTTAAGTTTTTCCATTGAACTTACACTTATCTTAGAAATATAAGAATGATGATTACCTATATAACACCCTCAAATACTACACTGTCTGTTCTTATTAATCTTGAAGTAGTGACAACTTGCTCAAATACTTTCTTGATTGACAATGTTTTATTCAAATGTATCAATGTTAAAAGAATATTAAAAGAATGCTACATATTCAAACGGATAACGTAAACATTTCTTAAGAGAAAGCTTTTGTGAAAACTAAAGGACAGTTTTAACAGAATGAATCATTAATCAGTCATTAAAGATAAAACATCACTCAAATGAGTAAATCTGAACACTGCCTATGTGACCAATGTAATTCTAGGGTCAACGTCAAACTCTCTTTTACAAAAATTCAAGAATACACACATCACTGACATGGAGTTTCTCTTGTATATATATTGTTGTATATATTGTTCATACAGAGTTGAGGCCTGCAGATCAATGTAAGTATACAGTGGCGTTTTTATCCACTGATAAAATTCCCATCACTTGAAAAGTAGCTTATTGTCACATACTTAACAGTGATGTTGGTAGGTAAGCATCTACTGTTGGTAGGTACTGCATCCCTGACGCATTAAAATCTAAGAGTGTAAAAATAAAACTCACTAGTCACATCCTGTGAACACACCAAATTTTTCCCATGAAAAAACGACACATTGTGAACAACTACTGCTTAAAATCAACGTAACTAGCAAAAAAGGAAACTTTGTTTTCAGCAAGCCAGACAAATGCTGTCAGTCTTCTGTGCATCTATAAGATGAGCAGACGTGATCTCTGTACATACAGTATGCCAACATGCTAGTTTAGCCACAACAAGACAACTAGCCAGTCACTGTGGATTTCATTTCAGCATTTAAAGATAGAAACATAGTAAGCCCATTCATGTAGATGTTTCAATGTTTAGGGGATCTGCTGCTCACTTCCACTTACTTCTTCCTGATTCTTGTCAATTGTACTGTTAAATTCAAGAGTTTAACACTACAATTTAAGAAACAGAAAACAAGAAATGAAAAATAATAATAGTTTTCTTCTTCTTTTGCTTTAACTGGGGACCCATTGAATTTTACAGGGACCCACTCGAATCATCACCTGTGGGTCCCAGGGACTTACAACACTGAAAAGGATCAACATCACTGTTGACACTGTATAGAGTTAAAGACTGGCTTAAGATTATCATTTCTTCAGACATCAGTCTCTCTAAACCTTACCAATATCAGACATCAGACAATTCCAATGAAAGCAAAGATTTAATCAATGTGGTACTATGAATCATCATGTTTTAATCACTGCCTGCCTAATTTAATTTGGTTTGTGAATTAATTCATTTTCATTTCAGACTGGAGACTTGACTTAAATTTTAAACAAATACACATATTTTTAAATCAACCTTTCTTTCATGTTCAAATACGACATATGAGAAGAAGCAGGTGAGAAGCGAACATATGGTGTACACTGGCACTGGTAGACGGTAGGATGAAAGCAAATATATAATGTTTCAAGTATCTCAGTACTGAGTAGACTGTCCAGGGTTAACCACTGTGTACAGAAGTCAGAATAGTATTTAGAATACTAAATATTTGGATTATGTTTACTATCCACTTCTCTCCAACTTTTGGCTCTACTACTGTATTTTCAGCTGTTTTTATTTTTATAGCAGCAGACAAAAGGTTGGACACAACCTTCCTGTTCTTTTTCTGTAAGTTACAGAAAAAAGTATAATCTTGTTAAGGTTACTGTTTTTTAGGGTTGGGTGTGTGTAATGTTAAATAATGTATGAAGTACTCAAATTACTTTTTTCTGGTAACTATGAACCTTGAGAGTTCGTTTAAAAAAAGAGATCTGTTACTGGTCACTTTCTCTAATGAAAATTAATTTATTAATGTGTGACTACATCAGACTTTTTATGTTGTTGCAACAAAAAAAAACACTGTAAAAAGGAAGCCTTGGCATAGTCTGTCTTTTCTCTTTTTCAGCAATCAGTCCTTCACACATTCATGTGCATTTGCAGCTCAATCACCAAGCAAGATGGCAGAAAAGATGTTGGAGGTTTTTACATTATTTTGATTTTGTGAGTGTAAAAAGACAGGAGCCACTGCGGTGAAATGCATTTTGTGACTGGTTGATAACAAGTGGCTGTCAGCAAATATCAAAGTTTGTCAGCGAAAAACTCCACATCTCTGTTGAAGAAGCATCTATAGTCAGAGCATAGCTCCAACACAACCTCGCAGAAACAGTGGTTACCTTTCAACTTGTCTAAAGTTGCAACTCCAAGGAAAATTATTTAATATCTTGTTGTTTATAGGGTGAAGGAGACAATAAAGACAATGTAAAGTCACCGTCTTTCTGTTATATATAAGAATCGATAAGCTAAATGTATTATGACCTACACATGTCAACAGCACTATGAGATAATTCACCTTGAAACAGACAGTGTAATGCAGTAGTCATCAGCAGTCAAAAATTGTTCATAACTTAAGTGAACACAAAACTGCAACTGCTACTTTATAACACACTTTAAAAACAACAGCGTTGACGAAAATGCAACATTGTGGGGATTTAAAACTAAAATCAGAATAAATATTATACAAGAGGACAATTAAAATGTAAAATACCACTTCTAAAAGTAAAAAAAATTGCATTTATCTAAAACCAATCAAAAATAAAAGCAATAAAATAAATAATAATAACTACTAGGGGTGATTTTTCCGATTCAATTGAAATTGCGATTCGCACAATTCTTTGATATTGCTGATTTTTGTAGATTAAAAACAAAAAAAAAAATGTATAAAACTTTTTTTTGTGCTCGTCATTTTTCTTGATTTTAATCAGGAAAAAACAAAGCCAGTAGCCAGATCATTATTCTGCTGCTATAATGCTCAAGAAGACAAGTAAAAAGATCAATAAAAATAATAAAAATGACAAAAATTTTAATGGATTATTTTTATTTATTTGGGGAAAAAATCTTTTTTTTTTTTTTTTTTAACAAAAAATCAATCTTAAAATTGTGAAGCAAAAAAATCCTGATTTTTTATTTTTCGATTCGATTTTCCCACCCCTAATAACTACAAAGGAGTGTTTCTATTTGATAGTCTAACGTACTCAAACAAGTGTGACTTTTCAACAAGTGTAACACAGTAATGTAGCTACTTACTTCCTAATAGGACTAATCCTGTAATCTCATTTATCACTTTACGAGTAACATTAGTCCAATACTCCTCTCAAAAATATATGGTGGGCAACTGGTATACCTGAACAGCCCAAGCAAAGTCTGTGCGGGTAGCACAGATACTTTCTCATTTCATATACTGAATGAACAAAAACAGTCAGAACTGTAAAAGTCTACATGCTGCCTTATCCTTGGCCTCTCTTTCGCTGCCTTTTCCCCACACAACTGACTAAACACATTCTTCTCTGCCAGTGTATATTTATCTACTTCTGTCATTCGCCAGTTGTCTTGCGTGCCAGCTCAGTCCCCAAACTCCCCACCCATGGCCTCCCCTACTGTCACAGTCCCACATGTGACCGCTGGTTGACCCCAAGTCCTGAGCTTTAATCCAGGATTACCTTGGCTCCATTTGAACTGCACAGTACAGCCTCAATAGGGACCTTTTGACTTTCCATGATAAAGACATGCACATTAACATTGGCTTATAATCATTACCACTCATTCTACCAGTGGCTCTCTCTCACACACACACACACACACACACACACACACACACACACACACACACACACACACACACACACACACACACACACACACACACACACACAGTACATCACAGCTACTCAGCAGGCATAAAGAGAGATACACAAAAAAGAAAAACTACTGCTGAGGAAGTGTGTGCCACATTACAAACATTAGCTAAGCTGTGGTGCTGAACATGGTGATGATGGATAAAACTAGGCCTCATATTGTGGGCTTTTTGATCGAAACATATTATAAAACATGAGATAAAGAAAAATAAATCTCCACCTTTTTAGCAAAATTACATTTGCCAAAAATTCTGTCAGCTGTGACCATTCATCCTCATAGTAAAGTCAATTCAAATAGTCACATATGCTTCTATTACCAAGACAGTAAGACAGTAAACATAAGTAAAAGCTACTAAATGTCAGACAATAAATGCAAAGGGGATACCCCCGAATCTTTCAAGAACTTTTTTTTTCCAACTAAATTAAGTGGACCTTAGTATCTTGTTCCTATTTTCATATGGTGGACAGCTGAAATAGTAACAGAGGCATAACTACTCCTTTTCCAATGTTGTTTGTTCTACCCACAATTGAGGTATGGATGTTTCAGTGGTAACCACAGCACAATCTCTCAACACACAACAAAGGATTTTCACAAGGCACACTTGAGGATGCACAGAGATCAAGCAAAAACATCTGAACGCCTACTCGCTGTGCCATATGGCAATGTTTGAAGTGATTAGTTCTCAAAAAAATAAGCCAAGAGCTTGTGATAGATCTAACTGACTGCATACGGTGCTGGTTTCACCATAACTGCCAGACCACAAAGCTCATTCGACATTAGTCAACTCTATTCAGACAGAGAAATCATAATACAGTTATATCTGAACTATTTTTGGTACACAAATGACACTAGTAACCTTTAACAATGTCAAAGTGAGTTTGAGTCAATGCCGTGTTTCCCCTACCATTATACTGGCACGGCGCCCCGCCTCTCCAACGAGATTCACTACCCCCACTAGAAGGTCAAGTTAATTTAAGTCGCTTTTCATCTATAAGAGGTTGCACTCCATACTTTTATCAAAAAAAGTAAAGTCCAATTTTATTTATCTGTTTTGAAATGATGGAAAGTTGCTCTCTCTATGTATTTAGAGTGGCTACATTGAATGTAACATTCTTAGTCAGGAGATTTAAGAAAGTTAAACTTCATTCTGCCCTGAGTTTTCTTCTTTTCTATTAACAGCATTTTTGGCAATGAACCTGGGGGGGGAAACACGGAAATAAACAATTAACAGTTTCCAATATCTTATTTTGATGGTCATGTAAAAGGAATCAATGTTTTATAACAACATTTATCTGAGAATGTATTTAATTATTGAGTGTTGTCACATAAACATATGTAAATTGAATATTATCAAATCGTATTTAACCTAATCAAACAAATTGATTTGATCCAGGAGTTAATGGAGATGCCTGCCCCTACTTTGTTGTGCTATATGGTTCAATGTCCATTAAGACCATTAAGATTCGACTTTTTTCTGTTTAAACACAAGGGACATTTAGCTACAACTGTTACAGTGTTTTTACCATATTCTAACACTTGCATTAGTTTATTATTGCATTATCTGCTGTAGGCAGCCTAGTCACACATATCAATACAGTTTTACTCAGTCAAATTTGACTTACCTGAATTTCTCCTCTCTGCTGATGTTGAGCGGTCTTTCCTTATTGCCCGATCAATGTGGGAAAAGTTGCTCTCTGTCCCCGTCTTTCTGCTCCTGCTTCCCTTCAGTGAAGTGCGGGTGAGAGCAGAGGCAAACAAATTTGTAAGATTTGGAGAATCATGTGCTTCTACATCATCTGTGGGTGTTAGAGGCTCCTCATCCTCACTGTCTGAGCAGCCTGCTGGGTCTTCGGCCCGTCCATCTGAGAATGAGCCCTGGCCATGTGCCACTTGACTCCGTGAAAGCTTAGAGTAGTCCGTTTCAGAGCTGCCCATCCTGAACCAGGATTCTACTGGATGGCCTTTAGAGCTGTTACCCAGTGTAAGCCTAGAAGGTCCGAGACAGGACAAGGAGCTTTCTTTGCGCTTGTACCTTTCTGCAGATGAGGAAGAGGAAGAAGACGGGGAGTTGGCAGAGGCAGCAGCAGCAGCTTGCTTGCTTGCTGTGGTACTGGAGGTCTCTCTTCCAAAGCGGCATCTTTGTACAGACTCTCCCATCCCCAAACCAACAGCTCGTTCTCCTTTACCTGATGATCCTTTGTCAGAAATCCCTGCATTAACCCGGCTCCCCGATCCACTCCTTGTTGCTTCATCCCTGTCTTCTTCAGAGCAACGCTCTCTGTGTTTGTGTCTATGTTTGTGTTTATGGTGCCAGTTGAAAGAAAGCTCAGATGACATGGGTGGGAACAGGACAGGGGACCTTCCTCCTCCCAAGTACTCTTGCCTTAGCAGCTTATGTTTTTTCTTGTGAAATTTTGAGGGATTCAGTAGAAGATGAGAAGGGTGGTGATGATGCAAGTAAGATGTGGGGGGAGGAGGAGGGAAAGATGTGGAGTGGTGAGAATGGTGGGATGGGGCTGTATGAGGTGACTGGTGGTGTGGATGAGGATACAAAGCACTTGCTGGAGGATAGCCTCTATAATAGCCCAACCCCAGGGGCCCAGATGAGTAAGGAACCCCATAGGAAGGGTGGTAGAAACCTCCACTTGAGAGTGGAAACCCAAGCCCAGGTACAAAGGGAACTTCAGACATAGATTCTCTAAGTTTAGGAGGCCGTCCCCGTTTCTTCTTCATGTCTGGTTTACGAACATAGTGCAACGGATCACAAGAGTATGCAGGATGGGAGTAGAACCTGCCAAAATTAACCCTGAAGATTGTAGGCAGCAGATCCCTGTGAACATAATGATGCGGTGGAGGGCCACTTGTGCCTCCTATTCCACTACTCGCTCTGTTCCCCAACCCTGGCATCCTACTTGCTCCTGCTGCTATGCCTATTCCACTGCCCAGTCTATGACCTGTGGGACGGTGTGTTATTCGAATTTCACTTAGCATCACAATTATTTCATCCAGCTCAGCAAGGAAATCTGGGTCAAGCCGCCGAGACCTCATCTGCAAGTATTTCTTCTTTCGTTTCCTCTTTTGTCTCTTAAGCTTGTCGTAGCCAGGGCATCCATGACTACGGCGTTTACACTTGTGCTTATGTTTCTCCTTGTGGCCCATTAAAGAAGAGGCTGGCGCTGCTGGGTGGGGTTTCCGGGGATCAGGTGATGACCTTGCGCCATGGGGGGAAGGAGAGGGTGAGGGATGCTCCATAAGCACACCAGAGTGTCGGCGCCTGCTTCTGGAATTAAGACTCATTCCTTGAGCCATGGCTGAACCGATGACACTCGGCATTAATAATCCACTGCCCATTCCCGGCAACATCCCAATCCCACCCAAGCCACCTGTCCCTCCAGCTTTCTCACCACGGTCAGATGTGCTGTTATTGTCGGTTCCTATGCCACTGTCGCTGGGCACTGTCTCCTCACTGTGTGACTCGCTAACTGGGGATGGAGTAGCTTCTTTTAGCTCACTAAGAGGAGCAGGGGAAGTGGGATGGAGTGGCCTGGGAGGAGAAAGCTTATGATAATGGTAGTGCTGCCTGTAATGATGGTGATGGTGAGGATATCCACGGTAAAATGACTTTTTCTGGGAAGCTGCAGTGGTCATAGCAGCTGACGTAGAACCCAGTAATTTATTTGGGGCTGAAAAGGTGGGGGGAGGGAAGGAGAATGTGCTGTGGCTATGATGGGAATTAGAATAGTGAGAGTGACCTGAAAAGTGCACAGTGCCTGGCTCCACAAAGCTGGCATCACTGATGGGACTATGGCCTCCACTAGATTGTGAGATGGAAGGGGAGGGAAATACTTCTGAGGAAGTGAGATGGTGCTGCTGCTGTGACTGTGTTTGATGATGAAGATGGTGGTGATGAGGTGAAGTGGTGTTTGGAGATAGAAAAGGCTCTGGCGATGACGCTGAAACATTAGCCGCTGTTTTTGGTTTACGGCCTCTCCGCTTACCCATGTATATTGTTCCCTTTTTACTGACATTAATTTGAGGCCCTAATTTTACCCCAAAAGAAGCAGCCAGGGAGGATAATGACTGGGATGCAGATTCTCCAGTACCAGACAGTCCACTACTGCTGACTTTAGGAGTGTCTTCTGTTCTTGGACCTAAAAGGATTTGACTGAGAATACGCTTACGTTTCACACTTTTCATTTCATTGATCTTTCCAATTATAGTTTTCATTATAAGCTGCCCATTTCCTTTGGTGTGGAACCCTTTGTCGTTTATGTCTCCTGCTTCTGGAGCCAATGTAGGAGGCTGACCCTCTTGGGGCAAGGTAGGAGGAAGGCGCTTGGGGCGTCCACGTTTTCTAGGTAGAGGTTTAGGAGGGTTTAAGTCCACCTCTGGGTGAAGAACAGGTGGGTCCTGCTCTTCTTTGGACTTGAGCAATGATGAAAAGACCTTGGAGGGGACCAGCTTTTTAGAGAGGTTCCCAGGGGATGATGCATCTAGCCTTGGCATTTTGGACTTTGGCCTTCCCCTTTTCTTAGGCTGGGGTGGGAAGAGCTGTGACACTGCATTTTGTGGCACAGGATTTGGTTTGATCTTATTTGGGTTGGGAGGCCTGCCTACTGGTCTTTTGACCGGTGGCAATGCTGTTTCCAAGTTTGAAGATAAAGGCAAGGTGGTTTTGTTCTCACTGAATGGACTGTCCTGGCCTGATCTTTGACTCTGTGTCTTGTTCAGTACACGAGTCCAGCGGGGTTTCCTTCCTCTGCGTTTTTTAAGGGGTTTGTTGTCCTGCTCTGCAGGTGAGTCTATGGATGAATCAGGAGAATCATCTCTGAGAGGTGTATGTGGGCTCTCTTCATCATCTGGCTCTGATGGAGAAGGTGCCCTTTGTCTAACAGGCTCAGGAGGACTGTTAGTTCGACCAGGTCGACTCATATCTTGGTTGGGACTGCGTTTACTTGGACTCAAGCTCTTCCCCCTCTCAGCATGCAGTGATTGATTACCTACTCCTTTGTCTTTCCCCTCTAGCTTTCCTGTTGCTGTTAAAAGAGGGCACTTGGTTAAGTCTCTGGGGCTGTCACTGTCCTTTTCCCTCTCCCCTACACAACTTTCTTCTACCAGGGATGGGGACTCCCGTGTCTGGTGTCCTTGTGAGGGAGCAATGGAGCCGAGGTTACTCATTGCATTCACTGTCCTCTGCTCAGCTGAGATGAAGGAGGAGGATGAAACCGCACAAGATGGAGCAGATGTGGTGTGTGGTAAGCCATGAATAGGACGTGACTGTAACTTTGAAATACTACTGTTGCTGTTGTCAGTGTTGCAGTCCTTTGACATGGCTTGCAGGCGGTTATTGCCATAGGTGAATGCAGGGCTGCTGCTGCGACTGCTGCTGTTGCTGCTGCTCATATTAATGCTGTTGTTGTCGCTACTTGCTATAACTTTTCCAGAACCATCCAGGTCATCCTTCCTAAGTGGCATAAGGGTGGGGGAATTTTCTGGGAAGCTGTCTTTGTTCCTAGAACCGTAGGGTCGACCAGGTGGTCTTGATACAGGGGGAGGAGGAGAAAGGTGCACTATTCTTGAATATGTGTTTCTGTTGGCCATAGCCCTGTCCCGTTGCTTGGCTGTGGGCGCCATGAAGCCTGAGCTTGGGAGAGGAGGAGTGGGATCACTCTTTGCCAGTTTGGTTGGCTTAGGCGTCTTTGATGGTGGACAAGTTGCAATAAGTTGAGCTAGTTTCTCAGTCACTGTGGGAGCGCCCCAATTTTGGGAAGCCTTGTCCTTGTCTCTCTGACCCTCTGTGCTATAGGTGTAATGAGGTGGTTTAACACCATCAAAGCTAGGTTCTTTTGATGCAGGTAGTGGTGAAGAAGGTGAAGAAGTGCGGGGGTTGCTTTGTGGAGTTGGTGTTTTCTTCCCCGAGGAATGTGTTTTGCTGTCTGGTGGAGGACGATAGAGGTTAAGGGGTCTCTCAGGTGTGGTAAGAGCCGCTTTTGTGTCTGACTTTAAATCAGGCTTGCAATCAGTCTTTGGTGGACCCTGCATAAAGAAAAATAAGCATTAAAAACAATTTTCAAACTAAATTAGAAAGCGACATAAGAGAGCTAAGAGGTGCTGATTAATTAATAACTATAGCAATGAAATACGAAGCCCAATTTCAAAATTATATGGTAATATACAATTAAATACAGTAAAAGTGCAACACAAAAAACTCTAAAAGCAGAGCAAACACGCAATACAAATACCTAGTATAATATACAGACAAAGCCATTCAGTAGGTATTTAGGCCTTGTCCTTACAAACCTAATTTTTTAACCCAAACATAACCTTTTTATTTGTTTTCATCCTATTAAAATACAAATGCAGCTTTTAGGAAATTCTTTTAAAAACCAAGATTTAAACCAAGGTGGAGATATTTAAAAACTCAATTTGCAATATTGTCATGTGAACAGGGATTGTGTGCGCGTTTGCATGTTTGTGCATGTATGCGCGTGTGTGTGCGCGTGCAGTGGTGGTGGTAAGCGCCAATCTTTCCTTTGCTCAAGGGTAGTGGTAGATGGCAAGCTAGTCTGAATGTCAACCTTGTTATAACAGGATTTTTAACATGTTTGCATGTACATATAGAGTATTATGGAGCAGATATGTCAAAATATGCTACCAAGCTCAGTGCATAAAACAACACAGAAACAACTGAAAACTTTGTCTTGTGAGGCTATATGACTTGATCTGACCTTTACAAACTGAAACTGTGAGAATTGGATGGCTGATAATTTATGGTAACAACAATTTTTTTTTTCTCATTATTGTGAATTTTCTGTGCTTTGTATGCAAACTGATGGAAAGACAACTGCTAGATCACCTGTCAATGCTGTCAGATAAAAAGTCTGCACACTAGTCTGTATAGCCAGTTAGAAGCGAACATGCATTAAGGCAAACACCTTTTGTCCATCAAGATATGATTTGGAAAACCACCTGGACTCATGTGTAAATTGGGGGTCTACATCTAGATGTCACTGTAAATTTCAATGGTTCTGATTGTGTTTGACATTTTTTTTATTAACTGTAAATGGCGCTGAACAGTCTGAATGCTTTTAATCAATGTATGGGGGGAAAATGTTATTCAAAATCCACATGTACATGTGGCTTTATACAAGTGTTTTTAAATCCAGTACCACTACCCTGCATGTCTTAAGGCTGGGATATCTGCTGCATGTCCGTGTACAAATCATGGCTGCTACACTTTCCTAAAGCATGCGAGAGGTAATGCCTCGCAGGCACAAGCCACATAAGGTCAAAGGTAAACACAATGGTATTTATTCTGAAGAGCGCCTCTCAGACCTTGCTCACAGCTAGTGGAATATTTATGATTTTTCCTCCCCGTAGCACAGTGACAAATGCTCGTGCCTTAACAGTCGATAATATACTGGTAAACTGTTGTTTAAAGAAATGCCCAGAAATACAATATTACAGGCTAGTTGGGATTTCAACTACTTCATAGTCCAAGTGCTGTGTCCTGTCCCTAGTGGTGACCTCCAGTATCAAGCATTTTGCATACATTTTGCTGTAGCCAGTACCATTATACAGCACAGATGATTCAGATTAATTGAACTGCTCGTGAAGTTCTTTGCAAGCTTGCTAATAAGCCACTCATGTGGGTAAAGTATGTTAAAGTATGGAGTTCTCGAAAACATGCAGGACAGTGGTCCTTAAGAACTAGGATAGATAAAAACAAAAAACAAAAAAAAAAAAACTGTTTAGTACTATTAAAATATGCCACACTAATTAACACTTAAGTTCACTGATTTGATTTTTAATCTGTTGCTGCTTTACACACAAGCTCAGGAAGGGAGGGGGGAGTTACTCAATGGGGTCAGATTGGGGACAAAGAGGGAGCGCTAGTGAGAGAGGTCATGTAGAGATGGGGTGTGGAGAGGACATGGCCAGGCAAAGACAAGATAGACAACACAGACAGCGGGAAATTGAAGGGGGCAGCACATGATGAAAAGAGACAGGCCAACTGAAAACACAAAGAAAACTAAAGAACAATTTATGCCCTGCCCTTCATCTCTGCAATAACACAGTGATTACTAGGACAGCTTTGTAGCTCTGTTGTCACGGTTTTATCAATGGCTGATGGATAATACTTAGAGTAAGCAAGGATAACTATATTTTTTAATATGCTGGGTGTCATTACTAAATGTTGACCGTATGCAAAGTGGGATTCCAGTACTCAATCAAATACTGGTTCTCCAGTCTTACCTTTTTTGTTGGGGCACTCCCATTCACTTGGGAGGGTGACAGGGTGTTAGTGCTGCTAGGAGAAGGCGCAGGAGAAGCTGGTGTGGGAGTTTTAGTGGAGAGGGCTGATGAAGATGATGAAGCTGGTGGTCTGTTCACACTGGGACTCTTTTCCCTCTCCTTTTCCCGACCCTGTGAAGGACTCCGGCTCTGGGTGCGTGGCCCATCACTTGCTACACCAGTGCGACTTCCACGAGCACCACTTCCTCCACGACTCGTATGCCTCACAGTCGCTCTGAATGCTGGTCGGCACACATAATTTTCCAAGATTTTCGGGGGTTTCTTTGTTCGTTTTGCTTGAAGGCCAATCTTGAGTTTGACATTGCCCTCAGAGAGGCTGCTTTCTTTGATGGAGAAATGGGACTGGTCACCGCTGGCACTTCCTGGTCCGTCTGCACCTGCCGTGCCAGCAGGAACAGCAGCAGCTCCTTCTTTTTCTCTTTCCCGCTTCTTCTCATCCTCATCTTCTTTCTTTCCACCCCCTGCTGCTTCCTTCTCTCGCTCCCCTGCGAGAGCACCAGAGTGAAGGGGAGGTGGAGTTGCAGTTCTCCCCTGAATCTTCTGATCCATTACAACTTTAAGGGTTGTGTCTATTTACTTGAGAGGGGATGTTGTGGATACCAGAGTTTTGTGTGGGGTGGGATAGGGGTAAAGGGGGAAAAGGGGGAGGGAGGGGTTAACAGTGAGGGAGAAGCTCTCCTTGCTTTTAGCAGCTTTTCTCCCTTCTTGGCTGTCCAGCCCTTTCTCCGTCCTTCAACTGCATAAATGAAAACAGGTACAGAAAAGAAAACCAATATCAACAAACACTGACAGTTTTAAGGAAACCCTTATTTGCACGAAAAATATAATGTCTTAGAAAAAATAATGATATAAACATATGAAGGGCAACCATTTTTATCATCTATTTAGTGAGACATCGTCCTTCATCTTGTCTGGGTGACTTTTTATAGTGTGCTCTCCTCATAACCTACAAGAATCTGTGACCCATTTACAAAGCTGAAGCTTTTCTACCTCAGAAAAGTAACCTTCGGCACGAGAACTCTGAAATATTCCCCTGTGATTAATAAATCCCACATGTTTGGAGTCAACAGTTAATCCCAGAGTACTGCCACTTCCTCAGAAATGTTACAGGATAAGACGCGAAATGAGCAAACGTTTAAGTACCCCGTTAGCTGTGATAGCAAACTACTCATACCCTGTGTAAGCACAGCAACAGAGAACAGAATGCTCTTAATTGTGCTCCGTAGAGGACAGCCCAATTCAATGAAGTTGTCTACAGCTCCCAATGGCCACTGAGTGATTTAATGCGGATTCGCCCCCGAGCAGGTGCTTTCTCTGGCTGAAGTCATTTGGAGGCAATTCAGAACTGTGACCTCAGCACATTGGGTCCTCTGGGGCTAGACAGACGATCCGGCCGCCTTTCCCAGCCTCTGCCAGCAGCAACTGAGAGTGATTGAGCGTCAACATGCCAGCGGTTTTCCTGCGCTCTACATTAATGGAGAGCACTAAAGGAGCTACTTAATGGAGCCTGAGCAAAGTCATATAAGTTGTCACGTCAATAAAGCTTCAAAGCAAAAGGAAAGAAAAGGAACTTGCTCAATGTACATGTAGCAGCACAAAATGTTTGTTTTGGATTTTGACTGTAGAAACCAGTGGGAGATGTTTCTTTTTTGCCCAGAGTCAGCATGGCACAACTTCTGGAATCTCATCCATTCTCCTGACACCCTCCTTTTTGTTTTTACTTCATTTGCCTCAAAATTGCAGCCTCTCCACCGGCACACTCGGATCACACGTCCTTTTCTTTAACAATCCGTCAATCTCTGTGCTCTTTCACAGCTTTTCTATTCTATTCTATTCTGTTCTATAGTCATTTAGCAGACGCTTTTATCCAAAGCGACTTACATATGAGTGAGTTTTCCCTTCCAGTTCCTTTTTTATTTTGCAAACATGCACCACAGCACCAGTAACAGCATACAAACTAAATCTACTGTGTTCTTACGTTAATCAAAAACACATTTTACCCATCACCCACCCAACTGACTCTGTATCCCGCGCCCTTTTTAAATATAGTGACAAATGTACATCTTATTCTTTTATACTAAGCACTCACAGTGATACAAAAAAAGGCTCCAACTGCCTGACAGCAGCTATGCCAAAAATAATCCACTATAGCGCTTAACTCTATGAGAGTAAACTAAAACAAGATTTGAGAAAGTTATTTCTTGCACAGTCAACAAGCGAAGGCCGGTCATTTCCTGGCATTTCTTCCGGTGTAAATAATCTCTTACTAGACTAAATTGCTGTCCAATTTGACATATACAAGTCTCAACATAAGGCATATCAATTTCAAATCTGGCATCAAGGTGCTTTTGGACTTAAAAAAAAAACACAAAGATGACTACAAAACAATCATACTGCAGAACTTTGCAATAACTACAGTAAAAACTGACATGCTGTGTTTTGTCTTTCAGAACAATAAGCAGAGATTTAAAAGGAAATGTATATAAAAGATAAAGGATATCTAAAACCATAGTAATGAAATAAATAACCAAGAATCCATGATCAATAAATTAAAAAAGCACACACACACACACAGCAGAGCATAGAGGAACGTAGTAAACAACTTCCCGCGTCCCCTCCCATTTCATTCCTCCCCTTACTCCTAACCTCCCTGCTTTCACTCCCTCCTCACTTTTGCACACGTTGTTCATAACTGCTGATTTCCCTTTGGCCACAGCAATAGTATCCAACCCACCCACCCCCCACATCATTCACACGAGGGCTGGCGTCTGCCCCTAGAGCTCCCTGTCATTTCCAGGGCTTTTTACTGCATTGGTATTAGCGCAAGGCCGTGCTCAGGAGGGGGAAACCAGCCAAATTCCTTCACTACTACAACTGGTTTGTATCACCTAACAACTGAAGCACTACCTAACCATATAACCTTTATAACCCAAAGGTATAACAGTTGTAGTAGATGTTGCAACAAAGCGGAACGAAATGACAGGTGTCAGTCAAGACCTGCAGCACAGAAACATTTCTGAAGCAGTTTATTACGGGTTGTTAAAGAGCTTGTGGAGCACATGTGTGTATTCACTTTGAATTAATTGCATTTTTCCCATATTGATCTAAATAATGTGACTAACCAGCAAAGGACTAAACAAGCCTGATAACATTATCTGCATTCAGTTTCCTGTACAGTCAACACTGGCCCTCATGGGAATAATCCCATGAGCCTGCAAACCAATCACACTTCATTTTCAAAGCAGCTACTTCACTGTTTAGTCATACTCGTAGGAACTGTGGTAATCTTAAAAAAAATCCAGCCTTGGATTAATGAGATTACATTCAGCACTGGGGGGAAATGCTTTCAAAAACATTCACTCGTGAGTAGACAGCGAGTTAGACAGTAAAATGGTTAAACTGGACCAGGCAGCACTCGTTTTAGGGATTCAAATCTCAGTTGCAACAATTTATCAAATCTAATAAAAGATGCATCATTTTCACTCACCTTTGAAATTGTCCAGAAACAGTGATCACATTATTTGGCTCTGCGTCTTGCCTGCATGTGCATCAACGTGGTGGCTACATATCTTTTATCATCCAAGAGCTGAAATACCAAAAACCCAAACATGAACATATTTTAATTGGATCGTTGTTGCTTTCAATATCCAAATCTAAACCATCTGCCAAGAGCTACAACTAAAGAGACTGTTTTTTGTTTTTTTTAAATCTATATATTGCCCCTCGTGTTCAAGCTACTACTTGGGAATGTTTTTGTTGTTATCCAGACTAAATGTAATGACTACATTTTTGTTTCTACAATTTCAAACTTGTATCCAAACACTAAGCTCTTGATTTTATTGCTAACCTTGCCCGCCGCTGTAAAACATAAAGTTGCAATGGTGGAAGCTCAGTGCCAACATGCAAACCCCCCCACCAATCCCAAATTTCCATAATATTTAGCACTGTAGCGGATAGATAGTAAAGTTTACACCTATAGTTCTTACATGAACAAATGTTTTTGTTTATTTTATAACACAACTGTAACTGCCACCTATCTAATAACGATACAGCCCGTGCTACGATATATATCAATGACACTGGCAGCAGCTAACTAGCCATCTATCAGCAGCCTGTTAAAGGACGATTCAGACTTCTTTTTTGCTAAGCACAACCTATTCATACATGGCTTATAACCAGGTAATAATAAGCAAACGCCTGCACAGTTTAAACAATTTGAACAAACCAAAAGAAAACGACACAACTCAGGACAAGTGATGTACATAATCTTGCATCCCCGTCACATTCTCGTTGGCACTCGTGTTACTACATCTCGGCTACGACGGCTAACGATGCATTAGCAAGTAAGCCAAACCTGAAAATGTTCCCACGTTGTTTCAAAGATAAAACCCACAATTGAATGTACTGGAAAACACACGCAAAACTGCGGTGAAATAATGTTCCAGTGGCAGAAAATAGCAGATGCAGCACCGTGTAGGTTATTAAAAAAACACTAACTGTCAACAAAATGGCGGCTGCGTTGAATCAACACAGACCCGAAATGGATCTCCCCCCTATTTCTTCGTCCTCGCTGTTAAAATTCCTCGTTCCTTACAGCAACTAGTATCCGTAAAATATCCCGAAATGCTCTGAAATCCACAACGACTCGTCGTTAGCTGGGCATGGATGTGTCAGCACGGGCCTCTCTCGTTAATCGGGCCTCCATGTCTGCGCTGGCCGTATCGTTACAGTGTCAGTACAACACGGGCATTCTCGGTCCCACCGAGGAGGGAGGAGGGAGCGAGGAGGGCGGAGGGGGAGAGGAGAGGAGAAGAGGTGAGGAAAGGAAAGGAGTGGAAATGTCGGTTCCTGCGGTCCCTGGTCACTGACAAAAATGTCTGTGCCTCATTATTTCGCTATTTTCGGTTACGGCGGGGAGCCGTCTTTCGGGCTGGTTCAGGGCGTGTTTGATGGTATGCAACACTCAGCTGTCAGACTCGCGCGCGGTGCCTGGTCCGCTGCAACCACAGAGGGTCAACATAACGTTACGGTATATAAACAGCGCAGGCAGGACAAGGGAACTGGGCTATATGGTCTATAAATAAACCATTGTACTTCCTTTCCTCTGTTAGAGCTTAAGCTTTTAGTTGACTGACTAATCGAGGTAACAAACAGTTACATTTTTTGACAATGGACTGCTAAATAATTCATTATCGGAAATGAGCAGCAAGTGTATAGCAGATTAGGCTACATGTGTTTGGAATAACCTAATCGGATATTTAAAGGATAGAGAATTAAAAACCAGCCTAATTACATCTTGTTAAAAAAAAGAAAACAAAATAATTTGATTATAGCTCCATTATAAGTGATTTAATGACACTGTAATACATCATTAAAATCAAAATACAGCACCAGAAAAATAGAAGCTGTCTAACATGCATGTGCCAGCATGTTTTTAATAAGGTTGATTTTAAGATCTGAATCAACAGAATTTATGCAATTCATTTGCACTAAAATGATTAAATAAGGGCAAAACATTCCATTTGAGACCTTGAAGCAGTTTATCTTTTCTGATTAATGAAAGATCTAAACTTTTTTTTTTTTTCGTGAGGGAGGGAGCTTTAAGGCAGAGTCTGGCTTCCCCTGACTGGAAGTGAGAAAAATATAAACTTATTGTTATGAGAATTACTCAGATGTTCACAAAATTGTTAAAAAGCTCCAATGCAGTATTTTTTTGGATGATTTTTTTTTTTTTTTTGTTTGTTTCATTTAATAATCCTAGATAAGTTACACAGAAATGTATGGTTACCTTGGCTAATTTACCATGTGTGTCTTTCTGCTCCTCCTCATCAACCTACTGACCAGCCAACACTACATTTCCCAGGATTCCCCTGTCCCTGCCCAGATGGAGATCACCTGTGTTCACCTCATTATCCTCATGTCTTGCACCTGTGTTTCCCTGTATTTAATTCCTGTGTTTGATCAGCTTCCCTCTGTAGTTATGTACTTTCCTTGCCAAGCCTGCACCCTATCACTGTAGTGGTCTTTGCTACACTGGTGAAATTCATTTAAAAAAACAACTAACTAACTAACTCATGCATCCATCCTGCATTTGTGTCTGCTTTCTCCAAGCTCAGTCTGACAATGTGTGTTTTGGCACTAAATATAATCATGTTCTTATTGGAGTCCAAGCTCTTTACAAAAGAAAAGAGGTGAAGTGAGTAAGGTGGGGTTTTTTCTAGTTTTATCTCAGAAAAAATTTAATTGAATTAGTTAAAATGTCACAAGCCTACGCATATTTAAATATATTTAATTATTTGACAAACTTCTAAAACTTGACTGGGGTGCAACATTATTTACCAGACAATGCTGAGAAATTGAATTTAACCACCATCTTAGCCAAACTAATTATTGAACAAACTAATATTAGCTTATCATTATTAGTTGAATAGAAGGAATATCAAGAGGTTGAGGGTCACAGGGTTAAGCTTTAATAGCAGCTTTATGCTGGTAAAAAAGTAAACAAAAACACGGCATACAAAAAACTGTCTTACCAACACAATAATGGAAAAAGCGTTTCTCCATAACTCTGAGATCCTGTTGTTTTGACAGCTACTGGCACTGCAGTGGCTGTAGTTTATGACATCAAAGTCTGTCATGAATGAAACAACCTGAGAAGGCAGCATAGAGAGGACACATGACCTCTGCATCTTGTCAGCAAGCTGCCAGATCCATCTTTAGGTGCTGCAGCGTAAAACGGTGGTTATGCTTGAGTAGAAAAAAAAAATGTCCTTAGCATTGATGTGATTCACTTGAGAGCTGAAGCTGCAAGTGATGACTATGATGGATGTATTTTATTTAAAAGCATGTCTCTTTTCTTTTTGAATATGGTGAAAGAAGTGGAGGGGTTTTCGGCTCGCTTCTCAGATCGCCTGCCTCTCCTGTTGATCTTGCCTGACGGAGTGCACTTCTGGGGGCTCCAGCGTGGGAAGGCTGTTGTCAATGCCATTAAGACTTTTGCGGCACACTGGACAAGTATCATGCTGTGAAAGGAGGGGAAAAAAGAAACATTAATCAGTATGCAAAAATAACTGACAAAGAACTACATTTTTAGAACAGAAGGGTTTCTACATCTAAATGCAGAAAAATCCCCTTGATATTTCAAACAGATCTTTAAACCAACGATCACAGCCAGTCCTCATCCTTACCAGCTCCAGCCAAGGAACTATACATTCACTGTGAAAGTAATGGAGGCAGGGAAGCTTCCTGACAGATTCGTCTAATGAATACTCCTCCCTACAAACTGGACACTCTAGTTTGCAGTCTGGGAAAGATTAAAAGAAACAGGAAGTATGAGTGAGTGACTGAACATATAGAAAACAGAGAGATTGCATTTTGACTATCTTTAGTTTAAACAGTCTAGTTTGTTCAGAAGCACTTTTATGAAGTGTCAACTATTTTTGAGGTAGTCTTCATTAAAGTCACAGAAAGGAAAGATAAGGAGGAAGTAGTGTGATAGAAAGATGGGAGGATTGATAGAGAGGAGAGGAAATTAAATACAAGAAGGTGGAAATACAAGCTGAAAGGAAGGAGGTTGATATATAATACAGAAAGGAAAGATGGGAGGTAAAGAATAATGTGAAAAAATTGGGGGGGCGGTAGTACAAAAAGATGGACGTACAGGGGAAGAGAATAAAACAGAAATAGGAAGAAAAGAGAAAGGTTCGGGGAAACGTGGGAAGCATGACATGAGTGATAGATGTGGGAAGGAATATAGGGGTGGATAAGAAATAAAGTAGATGGGAAAAGACTAGAAAACACCAGGGGATATCATTAAAAAGTTTTTAACTATCAATGAACATTCTAATTAAAACTAAACATCTACTGATGAGATCATATGTTGCAGCAGGACTCCCACCTGTCTGTTCTTGAGAGATGCAAACTGTTGGCAAGGATGAAATCATCTCTTTTTCTGCTGGGGGTGGACCTGCACTTTCCAGCTGTCCTAACAACTGATTGAGCAGAATACATAACAGTGCATTACACGTATAATACACAGTTTTGGTGGTAAACAGAGATATCTGGGTGTCAAGACTTTTGATATCACAGTGGTTTATGATGGCTATTGATACCACTGACCTCTGTGATGACTGCATCGAGACCTCCCTGACCCCATGCATAATCTCCTGGGCTTGAATGCAGCTGCAGCATGCTGGAGCTGGATGTCAAAGTGAAAGAGGGAAGACAACAACAGGGATGGTTTTCACACATCAGAAAGAAATGAAAAGTAAATTATGTAAAAAGAAAATAAAATAAAAAAAAAACCCTAACAGTGCAGCTGGTGCGCCACCGGGATTTCCATTGTTGGCAAACAAGCCAGCCAAGAACTGCTGCACGATCCTTGGAAGAGCAAAAACAAACAACACATAAGTCTGATTTAGAGAGGGAGAGAGAAACAAACAGTGCTAATAGAAAACTGTGACACTGATGTTTCTGGGCACTACATCCACACACACCCTTCCACCGCTGGCCTTTGTTCAGGCCTGGGCGACCTGTCTTGTCCAGACTGGGGTGGTGATTCCTGTTCTTCGGCCTCTGTGGCTTCTGGTGACACTGAAGAAGGACTTGCAGATACCTGCTCATTGTCCTCAGGGTTTGTTATGGAGGAGGGAGGATGTGAGAGAAGAGCAGAGCGCTCCATGAACACCAGCTGCCATAGCTTGAAGAAAAACAAAACAAGGTGGAGTTAAAAAAAAAAAAAAAAAAGCCACAGCGACAAAGAACTGTCCTTATTATGATGTCTCTTGTTAGGACATACGTCTGAGATCAAGGAGTTTGAATCTTCACTGGCAACCGATTGTGGGTTGTTTTGCAGAAGACTAGACAACCAAAATATAAGGAGATTTGTAGATCTGTCAGATATTAATTAAAACTTTAATTTAAAAAAAAAAAAAAGCTACACACTTTTAATAACTTTCAAGTGTAGAGAAAGCATTTGGTGTTTACTTACATAAACTGCATGCTTTAAAATGATCAAATGAGAAAACTCAGTGTTTCTATTTCCACTAAAAAAGGACAGTAGGTTACACTTAAACACCAACACTCAATTGTACCTGGAGTCTTCTGTTACCTCCTCTATGAAGCCAGAGTCACATCGGGAGCAGATGAAATCCTTCAGCAGGAAAAAGTAAATAATCTTCAGTACATGGCTAAAAATCTGATCACATTTAACATGTAAATGTCTATTCATCTTGGAGGATCTTCCACTAATTTCATTTACTGGCAAAGTATGGCGACTTCGGTAAGCTGGGAACAGAATTCAAATTGGTAGGATGTCATTTTCCTTATCATGGAAACCTAGCTGACTGTCTTCTTGCTTTTATCACTGTCTTTTTCATTATTTATTTGCAGTTTGGTTTTACTTTTGTCCATTTTTATCTTTTTTGTTTTAAATCAGCTGTTTTAACTGTTGCTATTTCATGTTCTTTTTGTTCTGTAAATATAAATCCATGTTTTCTTTATTAATGACAGAAGGTAATAACGAGTGTCACATATGCTGATGTTTAAAAGAGCCAGTATTAGAAACGTGGTTAACCAGTGCCACGGGATAAAAGAGTAGAAGTGATGAGAGGTGTAGCTTTTTTGAAAAGTGAAAAGTAAATACAGCCTTCACGTTTTAGCAAGTTTATATCTCATTAAAGGACAATTCTATGGAAATTGAAATTGTAGTCTCTGTACAGCTTGTATAGTAATGTAGATTTACTCTACACACAACCATTTTTGTATATACAACCAGAAACACAAGTATAGTTATACTATAGTTATAGTTATCATTATAGTTATAGATAGTCTAGCCATCCATTACTTATGTAGCAATGGGGATGTTACCTGATGCACTGAGATGTACCTCACTCTATTTCTCTAATATATTAATGTATAAATATATGCCAATATTGTCGTCTCTAACTTATTTCTCCTTTTTTCTGCAGGTCTTCCTCAATAAGTGCAATTGTACACGTTGATCTGTCTTTCCTGTCCTCTCCACCCCAACCAGTCGAGGCAGATGGCTGCCCTCCCTGAGCTGGGTTCTGCCAGAGGTTTTCTTCCTGTTAAAAGGGAGTTTTTTCCTTCCCACTGTTGCCGCGTGCATGCTTAGGATGGGGGATTGGATCGGAGTCATGACTCGATGTTATCAGTTGGTTTCTATCATAGGATATGTATGAATTGGCTCGAAATGATGTGTATGTTGATTCATGTATGTAAAGTGCCCTGTAACAATATTGTTGTGAAGTGGCGCTATACAAATAAAGTTTAGTTGAAAAGTGAGTACACTCCTAGTGATACCTGCACATGTTCGAATATGCAATGCCACCTGTTTTTAATTGATCATATTCAAGTTTTTGACCAGCATGACTGGACAAGGCAAACATGTGCATCATTGATTGGAGGTGTTAAATTTGGTGCTTGATTTACAATCTTCTCATGTGGACCAATGGATGGTTAACATGATACCTTATGTTAAAAAGTTCTCTGTGGATTTGACAAATAAAATTACGGCTCTCCACAAAGAAGGGCTAGTTTGTAAGAAGATTGGTAACATCCTGAAACTGAGATACAGCAAGGTGGCCATGGTCATACAGTTTTTATAAGACAGGTTCCACTCAGAACCAGGCTCTCCAGTGTCGACCACATGAGTTGAGCTCTTCTGCTCTGCTTTATCCAAAAGTTTGCTTCAACACAGACAGATGGGTGCTGCCAGCATTCTGCTTCCTGTTTGTCTGCATAGGCATCATCCCAAGAAGGAAGCCTATATTCTGAAGCTGGATCATAGAAAAAGCTTTAAAAAAAAAACCTTTGCTAAAGTGAACTAGAGTGTGACTTATTAGAACTGTATTCTGTAGCCTTACCAGATAATTTTTATTTTTTTGGCTGCATGATGTCTAGCATGTGTGGTGGCACTCTGGTGAGGAGTAGCAAGATAATCCATTGATCCATTGAGGATCAGTGGTGCATCTTCCTGCTGAGTGTGAAGGAACACGTGGTTTCTAACACTGATCATCTCTTTCATGTGGAGGACTGGAAGAAGATCCCAGTAACAACCTGTGCAGCTCTGGTGAACCTGATGCTCAAGAAGATGAAGGCTGTGCTGGATAACAGTAGTGTCCACACAAAATATCGACACAGCAAGTACAATGTGGACAGTTCACTGAAGTTTGTTCACTTTTGTTGCCATCTATTCATACAAAACTGGTTGTGTACATCTTCACTGTTTTACAAGTTGAACACTGACTACTCTAAATTATATCCAAGCTTTTTTTTTTTCAATAAAAAACAAAAAAAAAAAAGGTTGTTAGTTTTGCTTTTATCCTGCAAAGTACTTTGTGCTGCTTTTGTATGAAAAGTGCAATAGAAATAAATTTTTATTAATTGATAAGATTGTATTTTGAGAAGACAAACATTCATTCATTCATTACAGTAATTAATCCAATGAAGGGTCACGAGGGAAGCTGGAGCCTAACCCAGCAGTCTTTGGGCGAAAGGCTTGAGGTACACCCTGGACAGCTCGCCAGTCCATCGCAGGGAGAGAAGACAAACATTTTAATCATATATTTCAAAGAACTGAAAGCAGAAACACAGCAAGGTAATCAGTTAACATGCTTGTATTTAAATCCAGCTCCCCATCTCTTTCTGTACCTGATTTACACTTAAATTCTAAAAACTATGTTTCAAACTAATAGAAGTTATGCAAAAAAAAAAAAGAAAAAAAAGAAAAAAGAACATATTAACAAGGTTTTCCTTTTGACATTAGAAAGGGCTAAAAGCTGTTATCAAAAGTTACCAGACACCCAAGAATCCTTGCATTCACACACTTCCTAATCAAAGTTAAAAATGACCCTGCTGGGTATTGTGGTTTCTACTGACTGGCTACATACTTGTGTTTTATCTTGGCCACTCCATTAAAAATATTATAAGCCACTGTGGTTTGAACTGCTAATGAAATTATTCATTTTACTTAAAGCAATTTAACATTTAATCTGGCATTCCAAACCATAAACACAAACATGCCAACAATTAGTTTGGTAAAAATGATAGATGATGCCTTATGCTTTCATTAAAATATTTCCGTTATGAAAATAAGCTGCGCAGCTTCAGGTTCCGCTGTTGCCTTTCTGCCAAATTAGTCAGCGTTTTAATGTTTTAGCAGGGAATAAAGAGAACAAATAACCTAAAATAGACAGGTGAACATCGCTCATTTGATGTTCCAGTGTTTGTACGAAGCCCTGCATGTGGCACCGACGCGCTCAGCCCCTTTTGCGTCTCTCGCGCAGTTGACAGTAGACAACTGGACACAGTCGCCAGCAGTCGTGTTTCTAAATATGGCAACGTGAATTGCCAGATTGTACTCACTCATTCTAATCTAAGAGTTTTAGAGCATGCTGAACGCACACGAACAGCATGTATTAGCAGTTGCAACATCTGAGAGCTTTGATAGATTTCGGTCATTAAAACTCCTGAGTTATAAGAATAAGCGGACTGTCCATTTTCAAAGACAGCGCCATTAAAATGGTCATTCTTCTTTAAATGAGATCATGGTTGACTCCCCTGCCAACACGCGTGGAGCTTTAAACACTCCAAAGAAACTCACCGGGAGTTTGGGGTTTGTCTCACATTTACAGCAATGACAATAAAAGCGGTGGTGTGGCGTATCCGCAGCCTCCGCCATCTTCACGGTGAGGAGCAGTCCCTGACGTCGCTGTGGCAGCCCATAAAAGTCTCAGCCGCTTGTCAGAGCGGTACAGAAAAGGTTTGACAAGTCAGGGAACCCAAGTGAAAATATTTAGAGGACGCGGAACAACCTTACTGACCAATAAACCAAGTGTTCAGAGTAGTTATATTTCTTTGTTATGCTTAAATGAAGCTATTATATGGCTACATTTAAATAGCACTTTGTTGCCAAGATCAAGTTGCGTTAAAAACTGTTGTAAGAAGTTGACGCCAAAGGATGCAGTTTCTTTCGAGCTTGTGTGGTGTCGCCAAAGAACTTTTTTTTCCCTTTAAAGCGTCGTAAGTAAAATAAAATAAAATTAAAAAGTAGCCTGAAATGATACATTTATCTATTTTACGAGCTAGCGTAGCATCATTATGGAATCTATCCAGTTTCCTAGCAACGCAATTCTAATACAGCCAACAGTCCCCCGAGTCGATATGCTGCATTTAAATGCGATAGGATTTTATAAATGAACAAATAAATAAAACACCTGATTCAAAAACAATCCTTTTATGTTGTTATGATAAAGCAACTGCAGAAAAACTGTAAAAGCATGACAATATATTTTTATTAAAACCAAGACAGTGACATAATGTGAACGATCACAAGCAGCATAAACATAACAGTTAGAACCAGAAACAACAGCACGGTCTTCACCTTTACAGTTTGGGAGATTTTGGCAATACAGTAAATAGGCATTCCCATATTAATGACAACAAAAAAGCTTATTAGTTTACACTTAAGCAACAAAAATTAGTGAAGTTGAGCTGCTTAGTTATGCATCAGTTAAAGTGGCAATATTTCGGAGTGCAGTCTCACTCTTTTACTCTGCTACTGATGTGTCTTCATAAACCCAACCAATGTCATTTAAACATGGGGAATATTCAGGCTTGTCTTTCCCCATTTGGCACACAGCAATTTCCCTGCATTAATTTATACTTTATTAACTGCATCATATTTAATTCAGCCTGTTGTTTTCTTTTACATATTACACCATCTTCAGGTTTCTTGAATGAAATTGTCGGACCTGTTAACTTGGTTTGTCAATGTTGCTTACTTGTCCTGTACACCTTTAGAAATACAACAACCTTTACAACTATCTCATGCATGTGTCCTCCAGTTTTGTCTACCAGGAGATAATTATAAACTCGTCTCCCCAAACTGATTCTCCATCAAGCTCATCCTTCACACGTCACTCTCCCAGCCCCATTCATTCCTCTCTTATCGGGGTGCAGTGAAGGCCCCCTGGGCAGCAGAGGCAGCTGCCTGGCGTACAGCCTGATTGGACATGACTCCGGTGGCGAACTCAGCCTGAGCCTTCTGAAAGCTGGCATCGGTTTGCCTGTACAGACTGTGGATCTGAAGTGGGGGAAGAGCACAGTGACACATGATATGTGCAGCAATTCATCATCATATTATGTACACTGCAAGGGTGAAAATGATACCCACAACCTGATATTATGGCTTTTATTCAAGTGGTTTATCTATTGAATGTTTGATAGAAAGTGAAGCACCAGGCCAAAGCAGCTGGCCTTTTTAATGACAAGACTAAAAAAACAGAAAATAAAAGCCTGATTTCTAAAGAAATGTGACTTGGTAGATCACATCCAATAATGCATTTGTTTGTAAAGTTTTGTGCAAGTGGTAATTCCAGCCACAATCACCATTATTATTTGGTTGCAATTTCCTTCTTACTTGATTCTAATGAGTATTTCACATGGAGTAACAGCTATAACACAAAGTCTTTCAATTTTCCTAGATTTAAAGTTTTCTGTTCAGGTAGTGTCGTTCTCCAATGAGCACTGAGTTCACAAAGTAATCTTTGTCTATGAACAGCACTAAATTAGATAGTTCTCATTAATAAACACTACAATTTTAAAAAAAGGTGTTAAAAAAATACTTTTAAATGAACTACAATGCCAAAGTTTTGCATTTTGGCTTTAAGTTTAGCTTGACTAGTTGTACAAGTTACCAAAATACATATCTTCATGCTCCCAGATGTAGCTGGTTGGGTATGTTTCAGTATAGTTTAATTTGATGGAAACCATTACAAGTTGATTACATTAAGTTGAGGCAGCTGGATTTTTAATTGGACTACTGTCAATATCCAAGTACACAAGCATGGAGGGGAAATTGTGACCAAAACAATTGAAAAACTGTAAGTTTAATGTTTAATCAGACAGCTTTATATCGCTGTAGATTTTTTGGGTGATGTACAGGTGGTAATTCCATTATCATTCGACTTCTCTGTTACTTCTGGATAAAAATCCATAATGGCGAAACGTAGTGCTTGCATAAAACTCCAGAAGTGGTTCGAGTCCAAATGAAAATGATCAACAATCAAACAATATTGTTTGAGATATTCAACTAGAAAAAAAGATGGTAACACAGTAAATGAAAACTAATACAAATCAGTTAAATCAAGCTAATAATAATAGTAATAATCACCTGTTATGATTTACAGGGTTAAATCAGGGCTTTAATTGCGAACAAGAAGAATTAATTTTTGTTTAAACTTTTGATTCCAGTTAACAAACATATCCTTGTTTTATTACAGTGGAGAAGAGCTAAGCATATACAACACTGAGGTTGGTTTGCTCCACAGCAGACAACTTGTCATAAACACAGCCTTAATCCGTGCCTCACCCTTTAAATTTGACCTTCTTGTAAACAAATGTACTCACCTTCTTCAGCATGACGACCGCCATAGCAGCCTGGGCAGTAAAGCATATGGCATTTATCATCATGATCACACCAACACCAACATTTATCTTCAGAGCAGACAGGCTGACGATCCAGCCACTGAGAGACAGAGAGGATGAAAGAGGTTTCAGCATAATAACATGGAAAATGTCACAGGATCATCATTTTGAATGTGTGGAAAGAATTAAATCGATCATTGTTATTAATTTTGCACTTTTTTCCTTATTCTGTTTAAACTGGGGTTAAAATATAATACTGTGTGTACTTCACAGCTTCAATGCAATGCAGCTGTAATTGTATATAGCCAAATAATAAAGTTAACTTAAAACTATACAGACAAAAGTTAGTCAATTCACTATGATCCAATCACACCAATTCATAAAATATAATGACCTGATTAGGGAAACCAACAGATTGCAATAAATCATAACTTCAATACAATCCCTCATCCTGAGCATGCACAGAACGGTGGGTGATGGTGGATAGAATAAAAAACTTTCAATAGGAAGGAAAAGTTCTGTCAGAACCTGGCTCGACCATTTGAAAGGATAAAACCCAGCTTCTCAAGGTTGCTTTATGTAAATAATGCATCTCAAATGACACATAAAAGAAAATATTAACCTGTGTACCTTCCATCTCATTTTGCTGTTTGTTAGATCTGATCATTTCCAAGTTTCAATAACACTGAATTAACTATGGACACAGTCTGGTTAAAATGCATGTTAGGTCTGCCTTATTGTCTCCTGAGGGAATAACATCACACACATATTATACAACAAAAACTAATGGTTCAGGGTTTATATGAAGAGTGTAATGACACACAAATCATACAGTCATTAGTGTCATTAGATACAGTTATGCCATTTCCACCATTAAAAAGGTTTACGCTGACTGCACCTGAACTGTACTAGTGTGACAGTTAAATGAACAAAATTAGATCAGACTTTCATTTCTAAAGAGCTAACAAATGTTTTTTTTTTTTCCATCAGTCATACCTGAATCCCCATCCAGGGATGCCAATGGTCATGATAACAAAGACGCACACTTGGGCAAAGAAAATGAAGAAGAAGACGAAGAAGTTGAAGGAGCTGTCAGTCCTACAAGTAAAAAACATTATTATTATTAATAAGCTAACATGTTAATTATAGTAACTTTATCCAGAAGAATCATATGTTTTAATCAGCAAATCAAGGATAAAGACACAGGATCCAAAAATTACACACCTAAAGGCTTTGTACACAGGCCGATACCAACAGACGAAGGAGCAGGGAGTGAAGAGGAGGGCCCAGAGGATGGCAAGGCCTAAGCCAACACCTCCAGAGCTATCTATACAGAACATGGCCAGGGAGGAGATCAGGTTGAAGAGGAGTGTGCCAGTGCAGACTACAAGTTGGCAGAGGGAGATTAAACAAAAAAGGACAGACAGTGAAGGGATTAATGAACAATAAAGAAAAGCAGAGCAGACTGAGCTCATGGCTAAACTCGAAATCCAAACACTCTTCTGAACCCCAACAAAAACAGGCCAATTTATTGGGATGTTGTTAGGATTTTAGCTGATGTGCAAAGTTACTATTTTTATCGTTTCTTTGACTCCTGCAGAGTTTAAAATAGTCTCATTAAGTTGTCCTTCAGTCCGGAGTCAAAGCTTAAATAGAGGAGAAACCCCCTTTTTATACCTGTTTTCGTCAGTTTTCAACTACTTTTCATTAAGAATCTTTAAGTTTATGTCTAATTGAGAAGCAATGCAGTAAGGAATGAAAATGGAATGTACTTAATGGACAGTGCTGATAATTTGCTTTCTGCAATTTTACTAATGTGCACCTTAATCTAGAAAACAGACTAAAAATATATTTTCCCATTTTAACAACTTTTTTTTTTTTCAATAAAATGGCTCTATTGACTAAATGGATCTATTTTTCTCTACATGCCCCAAGTCAGCTCCTCCCTAAGTTCTAGATCTAGCAGTAAAGTGTCAGAGACTTTGTACAAACATTCAGAATCCTGCACAACTCAGTACAGCAGAAAGCAAACAGATATCCGTCAGCCCTTACTGCCTTCTACTTCTAAACATTAAGATTTAGATAACAGGAATTTTACTAACCACATATAAAACTGATGGCTGTTGTTTCCCAATTTGTGTTCATTATAACTATTCTTAGATCTGTTATTATTAGAGATGTATGGATATATTCTAATTAGCTCAATTTTAATTATGTAACCACATGATCGAATTATATGTTGTTGTTCATGTGTTATATGTTACAGTCCAACAATATGACTACGCCATAAGCTTAAATAAATAGACTTAAATTAGAGTTAGCACTACTTCATATATCTCATGTTGCATTCAGATGTTAAAAGGGGCGTTGCAGCTGCAGGAACTCACACATCCAGAAGTAGTACATGATGGTGACAGTATGCTGGAAGCGCTGACTGATCTCCACATTTATGTCCTGGTAGAAGCAAGGTCCCACAGGGCAGAATGAAGGCAGCGGAGGCCAGTTATTCTGACGAGCTGAAGAAGAGATATTCAATATTTCAATGTTTGTTTCTGGATAGAAACATGGCTGAAAACACCAGCCTTCCCCTGGTTTACTACAGATGTACCAAAGTTTAATGCTGACGCATAAAAAAAAACAACATAATTTTGAACTGCTGCGATGGACTGGCGAGCTGTCTAGGGTGTACCCTGCCTGTCGCCCAAAGCCAGCTGGGATAGGCTCCAGCTTCCCCGCGACCCTGAATTGGATTAAGCGGTTTAGAAAATGAATGAATGAATGAATAATTTTGAACTGACATGAAAAATGAACAGGGGGAGTGGGATGTAGTGGTTAAGAGGTGGACTTGGGCCTCAAAGACCTGAATACAAGTCCCAAGACTGGCAACAAAACAAACCACTGGGCTCCTGAGCACAACCCTTACCCCCAAATGTTGCCCAGGCACTGTAATGTGACAGCCAATTGCTTTTAGAGCAACTACAATAAGGTTAAAAGCCGAGGCAGAATCCTTGATAAAGTCTTAATAATAATCAATTCATAATAATTCGAATTATCAATAAATACCACTAAACTAGTATACATATTCACTTCACCTAAATGTGACTAGTGCTCCCAAATCTACCCCAACTCCCTTTCCCCTTCCTCTTCTTCGTCTCTTACCGGCTCCAGGTCCGAGGCTGTGTGACTCAAGCTCCCGCTCTCTCCTCTCCAGCTCCTGGGCTTTCTTCTCCAGCTCCTCTTGCTTCCTCAGGAGCTCAGCTGTGGTTGCATTGACGGCCGGCTTACCGCGAGACAGAAGGAAAAGGAGGTATCATCACTGTCTGTCAGCTTTCAAAGACAAAACTAATTGTTTAATCAATATTGAAATTATATTATAATTATTTTTAGAGTTATATTATAACGTAAAACACCTAGTATCATAACAGCTTTCAAAATACCTGAAATATGTAGTATTTGAATTTTGGTGGTGTATAAAGGAGAGCTTCAGATCCAACATAGGCATTGTATTAGTTAATCATAGGAATGGAGGATCCAGCTCTACACACAAGATTTTAAGGGATAATTGATGATACTGGTTTGATAAAAATTTTCAGTGACTGTAAACAAGAAACATACATGTTGTCTTCGCATCACAGCAGGATTACCTGGGAGTTATAGGAGCCATAGTTGCGAGGCTCAGTGGGAGTTGTTCTGCTGGGTGGTGTCTGTGCAGGCGCAGCTGGAGCAGAGGGAGAAGTGGCTTCATATGGTGGCGGAGGCTGAAAAATGTTTTATTGTTAGAAAAGAAGACGGAGGGGGGTGGGGGGGGGTGGGGTGGACACGTCACTAGTTACACTTATAACCTGAACAAAAAAATCTGAGTTAGTCTACTTAAAGACATTTAAAGGTCTTTAATGTCTTTCAAATGATTCACCAACTTTTCCCCTGCATGTGCACTTGTTTCCATAAAACAAATAAGCAATGTGTAAAAACTGTTTGATGCCATTCATACACACAACAAGTTAATCATTAGGTAAATTTGCTTTGATTTTGAACAGTGCAAATCTTATTTCGACACTTTCTGTGACGTCAAAACTTGTCCCCTCTGCAGTTTCTGGCAATCTAAGAACTATTAAGCCAAAATGGGAACCAGTGCCATGCAGGGCAACTTCTATGCAGTCTTTAGCCATTGCTGCTTAAAACATGGACCACACAGCCAGACTAACACTGTGTGAATCCACATGACAAAACGATATTACCCAGAAATCTGTCCCACAAGACATCAACTCAAAACAACTTGAGCATTTGCTTACAGCACAGACACAAAGATACCAAGTTTAGTTTCTGCTGCTTCAGCAATTTCTTCATCTGACAGAAAGTACACAACAAGCATCCAGCCTTCTTCCGATCAGCCAAACTCCAACGACAGGCTTTATAACTTAAACCAGCGTTACGCTTTTGCAACAAGAACCTGATATTCTATGGCATAAAAGTGATGTTTTCAAAGGCAATTTGGGCACAAAATAATTTATTAATCATAAAATCACGATAAGTGGGCAAAACAGAGTTATGCTGGGTGAAATAGCTGAAATGGTTACTAAAAGGTTGCTGTATATTCAATCTCGAAAACTATACTTGTCATTTAACAAGTGTGCGCCTTAAAACCTAACCTAGAAGTCTCCCAGGCCTACCCTTCACTGCATGGATGTTTTTAACTTCCTCTGTGAATTCAGACTGAATAAATGTGTGAGGTGAAACTTCACTCCTCTTAAAATAGCAGAGTATTAAGCTAAGCAAAAAAAAAAAAAAAAAAAAAATCAATGCAAAAAGCTACAATGTTGGCAGGGCTCCAGATATATGCTCACAGCAACAGTAAACTAAGTTAATTAAAGATGACTTTTGCCAAGCATTTTTCCAAACAAGGGGAAGAGACTGGGAGTCACTGGAGGTGAAGCAACATGTTTTATACACCAGTAGCCTCTTCTGCAACTGGAAAATGTAAACAAGCAATCTAAATACTGCTCACCACCGTTGTGTTGTCAAATGGATTGTAAAGGTCCAGTGTAGCATATCCCGTGTTGCTGCTATGCTGAGTCACTGCAGGATCCTACCAGACAAACAAAATGATTAAATTATCATAATAATATATCTCATTTGGTCTGCTGTTACATCAGTCATTGCATACAGAGACAATGGGCAGAGACTAAAGATAGCAAAGAGTAACACACATGTCACATGATGAGCAGCAACATGCCTGATATGACACAGATATTTTTCATCCATCAAGAACGCCACTGAAGACTTCACAATCTTCTCTGCCACCCACCTGGAAAGGGTTTTGGTCTTCCATCGGCTCCGGAAAGCTGGTGTATTTTGACATGTCAGTGGAAGCTAATGTCAAAGAGCCACCACTTGCTGCTGATATAAACGTTAAAGAAATAAAAGCAGGAATAAGTCTACTCCTGACTATCAGATTTACCGCTGTTTTGGTTTCTGTTTGTGATGGAGAGTACGGCGGTGGGGTTTGTCCAGCTAGCTAGTTAAACCTCTCTTCGGTCTGCATCTCTCCGCAGTTTAATTAACTTTAAGATTCAGACAGGCTAATGGTTCAAACCACGGCTATTTTATGTTATTTATTCACTGACTTCTAAGGCTAAACAGCTATGTTATGTCGCCGTGTCGCATAGCAGAGCCGTTATTTCCTTCTCCCCTTGGAAAACATCAGAGGAACAGGAAGTAAGGAGCCAAGAAGCGTCATGTGACTTCTACTGCGGCACAGTCACGTGGGCAAGGTCAAGGGCGGGAAGGTTTTTTTTTTTTTTAAAATATAAATTTAAATCTTAAATGGAAGAAGCTTATTCATCCTCGAGAATCACAAAGTCAGGATAAAAATATTCATTCATTCATTCTACTGTGGTGTTTAAGTTTACATTGTTACCTTCAGTTTTTTGTTTTGTTTTGTTTTTTTTAATTATCTGCTGTTTAAACGATGTTTAACCTCTGACAAATGAAGTACTTTATATAGTAGCTAACATAGCAGGTCACTCATTGCTTTAACTTTACACATCCACACACACACACACACACACACACACACAACCAAAAAAGCAACATGAAAACTTGCCAAACAGTCACAGGTCTGTATTAAACACAGAGATACCATAGGTCCCTTCGCGAGATGCGAAGAGAGCAACAATTCAATCAACCTTACATAAGAATAACTTCTTGAGTTTTTGCATTTTCATGGTCAAATTAGATTTAATGAAATGTCTCATTAATATTCTTTTCATCCAGAACTAAGCACGGATTAAATTTAAGGTGTTAACAATTTTTGTCTACTGACAATAAGACATGACTGAAATCAGATAAATTAACAGAAGGGAAACAGATTCCCATTGTCCAGGTTGACTAGTATAAGTTTTTCCTAGAGTGTTTTTTTTTTTTAATTTTTTTTTTTATCTGTGTTGGCCCTGCAATAGTCTGGTGAACTGGAGTAAGCGGTATAGAAAACAAATTAATGAAATTAGATTAGACTGATTGACAGATCATTACAAATGATTGTCAAACAGAAGGTTTTGAACATGTGTTAGTAATGAAATGAAAAATACTTTATTAATCCCCAAAGGGAAATTCAATTCATTATAATGGGGCCTGTCAAAATGTATTAAATGTCCCTTATTGCCCTAATAATATTTTTGACCAAGTCTCCATCAACAAATCTTTTTGAGCTTCCAACTCCACACATCATGTGAGTTTAGCTGCAGGTCTTAGGCAAATGACAGCTTCATTTTTCTTTTAGAATATCAGCCTTTGACATGTCTGCTGTTACTTAACAATGACAAGACACTTCTTTTCAGCTGTTTTAACCCATCAAGACACAATGCAGCTTATAACAGTTTCCATGTTTAGAGGGCATCTAAGGTAACAATGTTAAAAACAAAAAGGTAATAATGACTTTTTCCAGTAGATGTCACACTTGGACATTTTGATCTCAGCTTAAGGATATTCTCAAAATGAAGTTGGGATGAGAACCTCTTTCCTTAATGCTGTGATTTACATAATAAAAGACAGTTTAATAATCAATAGCTATCACACATAAAGTATACCTAAAATATAATCAATTATCATTTAACCTTTTATATCTTAATTAAAAATGTTGAACCGCTCATGCAATACGTTGAAGAATTATCAAAGGTATATGACTTTTGACCCCTGCTTGTGTGCAGGGAGCATTTTTCAAAACCACTTTACAGGTTTAACTTCTCATACATGACCCCACATCCACAGGGTAAATAGCAGCAGATGGGATTACATCTGCAGCTCCACCAGTTTATATACATTTCATGCCCTACTGCCCCTGCAAAATCCTGCTTGGTCTCTTTTCATTCTCTTCTTGTACAAGTCACATGGCATCACATGGGTGAAGACAGTCATGAGATTTTATTACAAACATACTAACCAACTGCTTCGCACACATATGCCATGATCTTTGACCTGTTTGTAACATGATGTATATTTATTCTTAAGTCTCATCTTTATCATTTGTTCACCTATCCAACATAGCATCTGCCCACCTATACAAATTTTATTAATTAAACACTACTACATACATGGTTTCACTGACTCTTCAGATCTGTTTACATGATTTTTGTTTTTCAGAGCAACTCAGGACCACATTAAGAGCTAGCGAGACAGCGGCTTAGTAGCTTTAAGGTAGTGAAAGCCGTAAAAATCAGGAAAGCAAAACTGAATGGTATCTTTCTGATGACCTTGTGTTGTCTGGATGAACTGACCGGTAGACCTCACTTACTCTGTCTTTTATGTCCTCAACAAGCAGCATCTGTGTTTGTCAGCTGACTCATGTGACTAATCGTTTCCTTTAATGGGCCCTGTCATGATTAGTCCAGATGGCCCACAATCAAACACTGGACTCGGATGCCTCTGTGGTCCCAAAACCACAGCATTCCTCCTCAGCCAATCAAGCAATGCAATGCTCCATGACATCACTGCCTGAGGAATGAACTGGCATAACAGTTGTGTGTGGAAAATGACCCGCCTAAGGAGGGACTGCTTTATACTGTTCCAGTGAGGCTTACAATCATTTGTCAAAGGGGTCAGTTAGACAGAATCTTGCTTCTTGGTCATTTGGATGTGCGGGGGGATGTGTGATGCCAATTTCCTCACTGAAAAAACGTCAGGGAACTTTCCAACCCCTCCAGAGTGCAGTTAAAGTGCTGTGGTTATGATGAGTATTTACACAATAGCATAGGCTTCATGAACAGTCATTGAAAACATACTTTTAAATATGAGGGTTGAGTTTGTGCAACCCTTGGGCACTTGGACCTATTTTACCTCTCTATCAATCATGGGAACAGAAGATGAGTTTGTGGTGACAGAAGGGTATTTATGATTTTACTTTTATACTACATTTATAATCCACAATCTGCTTTTTACTACTTTACATAAACTGTCAGCTGCTGTTCTTATTTACTTAAGAAAATTCACACTGAAGGGTTAAAAAAAAACAAAAAACAGAAACACAGATACAAATCAAGCCGTCCACTCCCTGCTTTACCAGTTCATGACTTCTTACAATAAAGCTGGATCTCATCTGCTCATAAACTCCTTCAGTAGTTTCATTTGTAGATTCAATGGGACTGAATTAGCCAATACTTCTTCTTTTCTGCCCCATTAATCATGTCACATGCCCCTAAAATTATCATGGGAAACCTGAAAAGGATGCTATGATAACATTGGTGTTTTTTTGTTTTTTTTTTACATGAGCCAAATGTTAAATGAGAAAAAGATTTTTTTTTAAAGCAGATGCACATCAAACCAGTAATGTTATTGGGAACATTCACTGTGAAGGTGTCCAAGTGCCTCAGCTGCTTGCTCAGCACTGTGTGTATATAAACTGGGAAGCACATCAGAGGTGAGCTGGTCTGCATGCCATGTGAAAATCTGGAAAAACCATTGGCTGGTTGTGAACCAAAGCAGTGCTCTATTCAGGAAGTGCCTAAGAGACCCAAAAGGTCCATTTTTCACAGTTTGTCTCAGACTGAACAGCAGTGTTAAGTTTGAACTGGTTAAAAGGACAGATTCTGGGACTATGAATAATCATAAATCTCTCATTCAAAGTTTAAATGACTGCAAAAAGCTTTCTTTTATATTTTGTTTGCACCCAATGCGTTCAGATGTTTCCATTTAGTTTTTTTGACCTATGTGGAAAACAGAGAGTATTGAATAAAGGAGATTTTATTAAGCACATTCTTGGTACATAGGAGGTGAAACCTCTCCTGATACTATGAAATAATTCTCTCATGGCAATACTCTTGCCTTCCCTTACTCATTTTCCTTCCCACTCCCTGTTTCCCCCTGTCTATGCCAAGTGTTTCTCAAAGCAGAGTTTAAAAAATACGATCCCTCTTCGGGAGTTTTTACTCTAATCAGTTGCATATTGCAGTGAGTTATGATGATAGAGAGCACACAGAGGACAAGGTACTGGATTGCAAATGGAAAGCTTTAGGGGGAAATGGGTGGTGAAATATCAGGAGAATAAGAATTGCAGACACTAATTTAAAGTGATATGCAAATAGTCGGTAAGGGAATGGGAAGAGGCAAATTAAAGAATAAGAACTGAAAAAAGAAATTAACAAGCAGTGATTCATATAAAACTGTTTATTAACATCTTTTAAAATGTCATAATGCGCCTATAAGGAATGTAACATGAGTGAACCGTACATAAAAAGTAAGTTATGATGTTAAAAGCAATGATTTTTTTTTACACAGTTCAATGTTTGAGCACTGGCTGGGAGGAAGATGAAGACAAAGACAAGAGGGAGAATAAATGTAAACCATGCACAAAGCACAAAACTAGAGTATTACATGACAGCACTGGGAAAAATGTCCTCATTCTCTCTCATAAACTCTGGTGCAGACAACATCCCCGGCAGTCATTGTCTGAAAGAAAACAGAGTGAAACAAACCAAAACATTGATTTCATTTTTGAGACATCAGACATAAGAAACTGGATAATTTAATCAAACAAGACCGACAAAAGTGTTTGGACTGCCAGGTTGTAGGAAAAACAACTGTAAACATGCCGCATGTTTTGTCTATTGATTCAGCTTTACGAGTATGACAAAAAGCAAACATGTACGATTCTGGTCAAGATGCAGTCGGAGCTTTTTCTTCAAGCAAGAGGTTTAGTTTTTGTGATGGTATCAACAGCTATTTGGTCCATATCTGTGGTTCTGCCTGAAATAAATATTACATTTGTCATGGTCTGAAGATAAAATAGACTCATTTCTGTGATGCCCTGCCTTTTCTTCATTAATTATACTTACTTATGAGGTGATTCTGACTTTCTTTGAACGTGCTTTATCATCACAAACACATTTGCCTTGTCCTGACATAATCATGAATTATAATGAAGAAGCTACTATTCCTAGGATCCTGAAAATATAAAAGCCAGCAATCTTAAAACTTAAAACATAAGAAAATGGGATCTTACAACCTTTTAAACAAAAGATTTTGTCAGGAGGGAATACCACCCAAGGAACATATTATACAGTTTTAACACAAAGAGATATGAATGTGTAAATGTTAATTGTGTTTCAGATTCTTAATTCAATTTAACAAGATTGTATATCAGCCCAGAACAGAAAATTATAATTACCAGTATGAGTTCTCCATCATTGGTCAGTTCACGGGTCCATGCTGTCTTAGGCCCCTCACCTTTCTGTAAAGTCTGTTCACAGCTGATCTTTCTGTCTGTTTCCCACTTAGGAAAACTCTGCAGGAATTCAAATGAGAAGAATAACTCACATCACTGAAGTGCTTCACATGCTGAAGTTTTAGCAAAGTTTGGGTTTGGTCGTAACTGGAGCTCAGAGTCAAGACCACTGCATGTCAGAACATTTTTATGGCCTGTTAGGAAATATGTACGCCATTCATTCAGCATGAAGAAATTAGGAACAGATCACTGCATTATCAACCAGGCTGACTGCAGAGCTCCACTGAAATTATTTCCATATGTTGCTATTGTGCAGAAACTAGTTGTGTTGTCCTTGGCCAAACTCTGGTATGCATGTTCTGACATTATACAGGAACGGTTTATGAGGAGTAAAGGGGTGCGTACCGTGCAAGGCCGGCCATCCACTGTGGCTTCATTGAAGGACTGACCCACAGTAAAGGAAACATGGGTGGTGCGGACACTGGTGGATGTTTTAATGGACAGACTTTCTCCCTGCTGGGTGATTTCCACTGCTGGACTGGAGGCTGCTGCCATTGCAATCTTCCTCAGGAACATATTCACACCTGACCACACACAAGGAAAACTGATATCAAACTGGCAACTGTGAGGCGGTCTGTAATGAATGAAATCGCAGCTGTGCATACCAGTGGTTTTGGCATGTTATTGTGATAGATAATCCATCAGTGAATAATTTTGTACCTTTATTTTTATTCTCAGTATATATAACAGCATTGTGTGGTATTGATGCAGTTAGTAGAGAACGTTTGGAATTTTTTTCCTTGCTATGTCATCTGATATTTTAGTCAACCAAAGGTTTTTAAAGAGCACATAATTCATGAAATCTTCTGAGCCTTCTGAGTTTGATTGCACCCATAAAAGCATGCTTTTTGGCTAAATATCTTGGTTAAAAATCTACAGCATTGCCGCACAACTTTGCCGAGGAAAAGAAAGGGTCAGTAAAACAATCTTTCTGATTTATTTAAAGTTAGTGACATTATTTAGAAAAATGATTGACAGCTTGTAGGATTTTGACTTAATGAGAAGCAAAACAACAGCAACTGGTGTGACCCTTTAAACCACTAAGTGCTGAGATATCATTTGAGCCACATTTTACCCCAAATTTAACCCCAAACCTCTCCTGACGGTGGCATAGAGGTTGTTAATTCCAACAGGTAAAGCTTTATTTCAAACAAATTGATGATAAGTCTTAATATTGTTTAAATTAACTTATAAAAGATAGTTTGATAGAAGGTTTTTCATAGTTTTTTTTATTTATTATTTTATTAAATATCTTTCTAACAAGGGTTAACAAAGAGCTGTCTCACATCACTAAAATGTTATAATAACTTCAAAGCTCCATACCAGCAAACAAAGAGTTCAATTTCCTTTTTAGGTCCCATCAGAAATACAAGTCATGAAACCATTGGGATGTGTCCAGAACATGGGACAACAAATATATTTCGTGGGCAAACGGGGTTAGCATACTTTGTATGATCACTAGTTTATGAGGCCAAGGTGGGATGCACATGACACATGTGTCCTCATCAGAGGGGGTGTGAAGAACTCTGACCATTCTGGGTTGATGCATTTTGTATTATTTGCAGTATAACTCTTTTATGGAAATTAGGTTTGCTGAAATGCAATCCTACTTGCAGAAACTATGCAAAATACTGGAAACAAGCACATCTGCGTAAGGAATAGAGCTGTTCTGTGCAACTACAGCCAAGTACAGCTTGCATCCAAAGGTTTTAAATTGGCCAAAGCAGACTTGCCACTACTACGTGCTCCACATGGAATCAAAAGGTTTTATAGATTAAAACTATTGCAGAAAGGCTCGTAAATATTATATTGTTGCTTAAAAACAGCTTTACAGGGAGCAGTCATTCAATGAATCTTAAATACTAAACTAGAACCATCTGAAAATGCAATACATTGGCTTGTAGCTGTGGGTCTGTTGCACATTTGTTGCGCTTTGCTGTTCTGTAATGTAAGGTACAGATGTGTACAGGGGTCAAAGCTGATGCACCTCAAAGCTGGCAGTCACAGAGCTGAACTGATGCTCGAGTGTAAAGGAGTGACATAAGACACCATAAGACAGCTTGCTATTTGAAAGCACCTAATGATGCAGAATCACAATGTTTCTTGGTGGTATAACAGCGTGACACAGGCATCTTCTTTGTAGGGAAACGTCACTAAACTAACGGTTAAACATGATGGAAGTTCCATCTAAAGGTGGGACTATTCCTTTATCTCTTAGTGGAAAAAACTCTCTGTACCAAGGAAATGGTGACATTAGAGACTCACTAAGGCATATTAGAGTCATTTGAACCAACGCTATAAAGCAGGGCTTTTCAACTTAGTCCCTTGAGATCCACAGTCCTGCAGGTTTTAGATGTTTCCCTGCTCCAACACACCTGACTCCAATTAATGGCTCATTTTGAGGAACTTGATAAGCTGCTGGATCCATTTAATTCAGGTGTCATGGAGCAGGGAAAGAACTAAAACCAGCTGAACAGAAGTAGGCTTAGAAAATGCACCCAAAATCACAGAAAAATGTCTAAAAGGAAACTATGGATTTCTTAAAATCAACCAGGAATGAGTTGGGACGTAAATCCAAGTGAAAATTGACGGAGGGGGTTAAAATAAATCTTTTATAAAAAAGACTTGGCAGACTTTCAAGAGCTGAAATTTATTACAATCAAACAATAGCTGCAGCTACTACGAGACACGAGAAAATAATAAGTATGACCTGGACTGTGTGCACATTGGGAATTTTGGTACCTTTGATTTTGATTCATTTAGTTGGGGTTTTTTTTGGTATGGATTTGGAGTAGTTTTGGTTCTCTTTAGAGTTGTTTAGCATAATTTAGTCACATAAAAATGAAAGCTTCTTCCGTTGCCCTCACTAACCTGCAGCTACCAACAGGTCTGTGCCACTCAGTGACCCATTCATGGATTTGCAATTGAGAAAGAGAAAATTCCACTCACCTTTAACCTATAGCAAATCTGTCATACTAACTGAATGAATTAAGTGCATCGATGTGTAAGCACTGCATGGCAGCCATTTGAAGCTAAATAAATGTAGCTGCCCGCTGACCCTTAAATTTCACCATTATTCATGTGAGTTGGATTCGCTTCACAGAGATCAAGACAACTCAGACATCTGATTCAGTTCAGACCATATTTGCTCATGCTGCAGTATTAACAGAGGCAACACACACACACCACATATCCCCACTCACATACACACAGATTGGCCCGGAGAGGCCCGGGGCAGTAAAGGAAAGTCAGTCTCAGAGTTGGCTGGCTGCTGGGGCCCATGTCAAGGCTTAGTTCCGTTTACACTGGCTGTAATTACAACCGCATGAAGAGGACCATGCTTTAGATGAGCCTGATCTAACATTTGTCTGCAGGCTATTTGTCTCCAGATTTTTTATGGATGCCTCCAAAAGGCCTTAACCTGCAAAGAAGACATTAATCTGGGCAGTACTCAGCCTATAATTCCTCATCTATCTATCTATCTATCTATCTATCTATCTATCTATCTATCTATCTATCTATCTATTTATCTATCTATCTATCTATCTATCTATCTATCTATCTATCTATCTATCTATCTATCTATCTATCTATGCATCTTAACAATGGATGCATGGATGGTGGAAATTGCAAAAAAAGTTCTGCTTGCAAAACCTGTTCATCTTCATCTTACAGTAAAAAAAAAAACTTAAAAGGGGAATAGAAGGATACAAAAGTAAAACTTTTAGCAAACTAAATAACCAGACAATGCATCTACATTAAGAAAACCCTGTTGTTAATTTACTCACCCAGCGCTTTTAAGAGCTCCTCGAAGTTTTCCGAAGACTTCATTTTCCATTTTCCTGAGAAATCTGTGACTTTACTCTCCATGTCGATGCAAATTTGGGTTTTTGCAGATTAGAAAGTTCTGGTTCGGGTTGCAAACTCTCTGCTCGGTGTGTGTGTGTGTGTGTGTGTGTCTGTCCCTGTCCCGGTTTGTAAAAGCTTGTCCTCTGCTTGCATCTGCGCCTCCATTCATTGGCTGACAGCTCGCCTGGAGCTGATGCTGCGGTGGTAGGGAGGGACTTTTCCCCCTGATCCTAACTGCAACTCTCCACCTCTGGCAGCGGGGTGAAAGATTTGGATACGAGCTGGAAAATGTATTTCCAGTCAGGTCTTTCATGTTGTTGAGCAATCGGCAGCAAGACATACTGATTTTTGTTTTTGTCTTAACAAGATGAGAAGGCAGTAGCGTAGGCAAGACGGTTTTTTATCGAATAAATGCCAAAACTGAGGTAAAAACTGGAAGGTTTTTATAGTAAAACCATAGAGAAATGGAAAAAGATGAAACATCAATGGGTCAGTGAAATTTATAAGGCTATGTAGCACTTTCAGTACAATTTACCACGTTTTACAGAATTAAAGAAAATGGCAGGATGCCATCAGTACTGTCACTTAACATTTCACAGAGAACAGACATTGAGTAGTTGCAGCTGGTATTTACAAACTAATAATCAGTTGTCATAAAATGAGGTGATAAAACAAATTGTGACACCTCAATATTATTTAATCAACAAAACTTTTAAATGATATGCATAAGCAATAAAAATCAAGCGCATCCTTTTAATCAGCTGCTAGTAGAGCCGTCATTGGTGGTAATAACATGATTTTCTGTATGACAGTCTCTCGCATCATTGTGAAGCAATTTCGGCCCATTAGATATACGGTTTCTTTAAGAAAAATCTGTCTCTAAGTATTTTTTTTTTTTTTTTTTAGAAAGGAGCTGGTTTTTCTAAAAAAAAAAAAAAGAAAAAAAAAGAGAAAAAAAACAACTCTTTGTCTGAGAAAAAAAAAACATATCTAAAAGCCAGAGTAGACAAAATGAGCTCAATCACACTACTTCTGGCCCATCTTTCTTTTCATCGCTGTTTCAGTTAACTGAGATTTTTGAACATTTATTTTCACACATCTCTCACTGGGTGCCATCTCAGAATTTCTGTTTGGTTGAGGGTTGGGCCTAGAGTTTGACTGGATCATTGCAACACCCCCGATTCCTTTCTCTCTCTTTTTTTTTATTTTTTTATTTTTTTATTTACCATTCTGTTGTCGATTTGCTGCTGGGCTTGTGACAATTGTCATGTTTCATGACCCAATGGCAGCTAAGCCTTAGCTGTATGACACATTGTCTCATATTTGACTTTAGTATACTTTAAAATTCCGATGATGTTTCACTCAATAAGACCAAGATCTCTGGGTCCTGTGGCCATGAAACAAGCCCAGTTTATCGTGTCTCCTCGACCATGCTTGACAGTTCAGATTATATGTTTGCACAAACATGCTGCTGTGCATTATGGCCAAATTCTTTCTATCTATCTATCTATCTATCTATCTATCTATCTATCTATCTATCTATCTATCTATCTATCTATCTATCTATCTATCTATCTATCTATCTATCTATCTATCTATCTATCTATCTATCTATCTATCTATCTATCCATCTATCTATCTATCGTTAAATAAAAGCTTTGTTTTCTTTTCTTATAGCTTATAAATCAAGTGAGTGCACTTGAATGATGGGCAATCTTGCTAATCATTTTAGGAATTACCATAGCAACGAGCAGAATAAGCTGGACCTGTTTGTTTAAATCATACAAATGAATATATTTTTTATGTTTGTCTTGAAACACTGTCAGTGTGCTTGATCACTGCACTGCAAGTAAATTAAAACTTTCTGACAGAGCCTCTTTCTTTTCTTTCCCCTCACAAACACTTTCACTCATTGCCAGGAACATTTCATCAGGTCTGGATCAGATGGGACGCCTCTGGAAACATGATGCACAGCATTCAGCCAACAAAGGGAGTCATGATGTTATCTCCCCAGGTTGTGTAGGTGTCTCTCCCAGTGGCACCTTGCAGACAGACTGTTCTACAGAGTCTCAGAAAGATGGGAATTAACCACATTAGATATTGTATGCAGAAAAGGGGCACATAAAAGTACTTTTGAATGCAAATTAACCATCTTTCTGAGCAGCACTCACCGCTGGCTGACCTCAGACTCAGACATGCAGATGACAACAGCCGCTCCAAACAGAGAAAAGGAAAAAGAGAATGGCCCTGATGATTGAATAACACCGGATACCGCAGTAACTGCTGCTATGACAACAGATATTGCTTGATAAATCTGTGATTACCCTGAAAGTCCTTTCTTGATCTGAAGAGATTTTGGTTGGCAATACAGATGATTAGGTTTAAGCCTGTAGAAAACAGACATTAAACTTTATATCTAAAGCCTTCAGCTTCTTTAATTAAAAGAATCTGTCCAATATGCTGGAAAGATAATGGTGAATAACTTATCACATTAAGGCTAAAAGTACCACTATGATTGTTAACTCCCATCAGTGAAGCACAGGGGTGGTGATGTGAGGCTACACAGGTGTAAAATGTAGTTTGACAAGCTGACATTTATGCATGTTCCCACAAATGTCTATACATATTGCAGAAATACTGCTTGTTTTGTTCATCATATGTCACCAAAATGAAGAGAGGCAAAAAATAGGAAGCATCCCCTCCCTACCTCCTTCTCTCTTTCTTTTCACACTCTACACTTCAGACTTCAGATACAACTCGGAGTCCTGCCATATACAGAAGTATTCAGATGATACAGCTGTTGTGGCATGTGTGAGAGGTGGACAGGAGGGGGAGTACATTGACCTTGTAGAGGCCTTCACAGACTGGATTTACAAGAACTGTTTTCTCCTGAACACTTCAAGACCAAAGAGCTTGTGGTGGATTTTAGGAGATCTACATCACACAGAAAGCCAGTCTGTATTGATAGAGAGGAAATACAGAATGTGAAGACCCACAGGTACCATGGAGTGGTTCTGGACCAGAGGTTGGAATGATCAGCAGACACAGATGCAGCATACGGGATTGAGTCGCCTTTTCTTCCTCAGGCGGCTCAGGTCATTTGATGTCTCCAGTGATCTGCTGCAGATGTTATATCACACAGTCATCGCAAGTGTGATGTTTTACGCTGCTGTCTGCTGGGGGAGCAGCATTACAAACAAGGACTGCAAACGTCTGGACAAACTGGTCAGGAAGGCTAGTTCTGTCCAAGGCAGAAGTCTGGACCCTGTCAGAGCTGTGGTGGAGCAGAGCATGAGGAGAAAACTTAGGGGTATTTTAGATAATGAAAAACATCCCCTCCATAATACCCTGGCAGGACAGAAGACCAGCTGCAGTGAGAGACTGACCTCTCTTCAATGCAGGACTGAGAGTTTCAGAAGGTCCTTCATTCAAGCTTTCAAATTCAAATAAAATCTTTGATTTATCTATTTATTTCTTTTTAATAAAACTGTTTAAAAAAAAAAAAAAAAAAAAAAAAAAAAAATATATATATATATATATATATATATATATATATAATTCATGAATGAATGAATGAAATGAATGTTTAAAAAAAAAAAATATATATATACACATATACATATATATATATATATATATATATATATATATATATATATATATATATATATATATATATATACACACACACACACACATATATATATATATATATATATATATATATATATATACACACACACACACACACACACACACACACACATATATATATATATATATATATATATTCAGATTATTTCATAAGGGACACATTATGGTCCTTTTCTGCAGTTTTACTTCACATATAAAGAAAAACGTTAGCGCATTTTTGTCGCAATAATAATTTACAGTTGAATATTGATCCTTTTTTTCAGTTACATTTCATTTGTAAGAATAACCAAGTGGGGCGCCATCTAGCGTTGAATAACCGGCTCTGCATAACCCGGAACCTTCTTTTCAAATAGGCGTTGGCAACCGGACGGGAATCGTGAAAGCACCAGAGTCGTCATGGCGAGGCACCTCCGTTTTATTTCCCGGACAGTTATGGTAGAAGATGGTAATATTGATGCTGCTTACAAGACTTTAACCAGGTAAACCTACAGTATTTAGGTGAGGTATTAAATTACATTTGTAGTTGTCTTCAGAATGACAGGCGGACTTAAGCTAGGTCAACGTTAGTCTTCCGCTCAATGTCACAGACTTGCGGCTGCGCAGTTTAGGCAACAGTGAAGTTTAGTTTGTAGCTGATACACACAGCTGTACAAAAAACTACATTGAAATGGGTCAAACCTACCATTGCGTAATCATATTATATATATGTGTATATATATATATATATATGTGTGTATATATATATATATATATATATATATATATATATATATATATATATATATATATATATATGTATGTGTGTGTGTGTGTGTGTGTGTGTTATTGCAGTAGAACCTACTTTATACTATTTTGAAAATATACAAATGCTAAAAAGGAACATTAAAAGATTTGGTGAAGGATCAACAAATTTTAAATGTTTTTTTTTTTTTTTAGTAGATCTTCCTGTAATTTTCTGTTTAGTGTCACCCTTTGGTTAAGTACTTTAAAAAAGATACATTTGATTAAATTCTTCTCTGACTGGAGTTGTCATTTGTGGGATAAACAATAATAAAAAGAAGAAAATAAAAATCTTAAGGGGTAAGACATTTTTTTTTAAACATGGGGCGTTTATTTTTGTCCATTAAACAAAATTTAAGTAAAAAATTAAATTTTGGGAAATACTTACAGTTTTATTGCAATCTGATATATCAAAATTATTATAGTGTAATCTTTTTCTCTGAGATATTAGCAGAAGACGTGTTAGATTGTGTTCAACATGAATCTGAGTCATATTTTAGTATAAAGTGATACTAAATATTTCAAAAACAGTATGTATCAAATATGTAATGATGGGCATTTTGAGCCTAAGTATCTTAAGGTTTAGTAACTTGTCAATCTACAACTGAGGTTGACATCATTTAAAAAATTATGCAAACCATAATGATGTTTTTTTCCTTTCAGAAGTTTAAGAGGTTTACATTTTGAAATAATCAAGATTAAGAAGATCCTAGAAAATTTAGAACTGTTTTGCCTGAACTATATGTACTACCCTTTCCGGTTCCACCAAACTTCTTTGTTAGCTGCTGAACTGAGTGTTACCACCAACTATTTACACATTATCTCCACTTTTTCCAGGGTCATAGCACAGGATGGGGTTCTCGAGACACTAAAGCAGAAGCGCTACTATGAGAAGCCCTGTCGAGAGCGACAGCGGAAGAACTTTGAGAACTGCCGCCGCATATACCACACGGAAATGGCCCGAAAAATTGCCTTTGTCTCCAAGACAAAGAGAGAAGATCCTTGGCTTGGCTGTTAAAAAGATGTGTGTGGTGGCAAGACTTAAACAATTTATTTCTTATAAACTGTAAGAACACAAAACCAGCAGAGGATCTCTTACATCTAAATGGACATATTAATGGTGGAAGTGGTCAGATTGTCAAGTTAAATCCTTTACTAAAGGAAGATTTCAGGAAGAGCAGTTAAGATACATCTATTTGCAGTCTTTCAAATAACTGAATGCCCAGCATTCATTATAAAATCCTGTTAGCAACAAAAAGATTGGTTTATACTCCAAACGTGGCCAGAATTTCAGACTATGCTGATGATGTTTATTTGTCAAACGTGGCCAGAATTTCAGACTATGCTGATGATGTTTATTTGTCAACACTGTATATTAGTTCAAGATCACTTCTGGATTTTATTCATGTTGTCACACAAATCCACAAGAGTGGGACTAACCAGCCATGCCCAGACCTTGAGCTTTCGCCATGGTGGGAGTCCAGGAAGTGGGACTGCCTGAAGATTTTTCTTATTAAAAGTTTGCTGCACAGCATGGAATTTGTTTGTATTTAATAACTTCAACATCTGTCAAGAAAAAGTTTTTCATCCTATTTTTGGTTTTAAGATGACAGCCTTCTGAGATTTAACAAAGTAACATTATGGCATATGATGATCCTGTGTGTGTGTGTGTGTGTGTGTGTGTGTGTGTGTGTGTGTGTGTGTGTGTGTGTGTGTGTCAGTTTGCTTAATGGCTGCTGCTAATATTGCTATAATTCAGCCATTGTCATAGAAATAAACATGTTGCTGAAGACTGCCTGAAAAGGAAGGTGCATGACAACTTATTTTGTTTATACCTACCATGCAAACATTTAATCCTCTTTAAAACACATTTGATCATATTTCTTTTGTTAAAGGGATCTGGGGTCTTTTAATGTTGAAACTGTGTGTGTATGTAGTCATCATCCTTGCAAAAAGATGAACTAAATAGAAAATTAGAAATTATAATCTAACCATATACAAATGAAACCCAAAGTGACGATGAATGTAACAGTTCAGGATATATGAGAACGCTGACAAAAAAATATGCAGATATGTATTTGAATTCCATACATATTTGTGATATATAAAAATATCACAAATTAATATTAGGCGTCTTGGACAGAAAAAAACAATTTATTTTTAAATTTTGCAAAACAGCAAATTTGGATACAGTTATAGGGAAGATGAGTTTATTTTGGGCAGATGTTGCCTTGACGTGTTGGCTTCCTTGTTTAACATTGAGGCTTGAATGAAATGGCTTGCATTTACTGGGCATGTGCTAATTGGTTTATGTGAGCTAAACTGGGCCACAACACAATCCTCTGGATATTATTTGGCAGCACGATACATAATCAGACAATAACATATGTGCTAAAAGCTATTTGTGTTGAAGTGGCTTTTATGATTTGATCACATTAAAGCCTTTTTATTCATATACATTTCCGATATGATCTGATTAATCTACAGAGAAGACTGGACAAATATTGAAATCTAAAATGGAAACTACCTCCTCACCCCCTCTATCTTGGAGATAGGCTCAAATAAAACATGGTTTCAATAAACAAAAACTTTATTATAGAAACAGGTCAGAAAACACCCTTTTAATGGATCCGTTTAATAGCTGAGCAGAAGCTCTCCTTTTTCAGTTTAGCTGTCTGCTTAACAATATGAGATGTGCATATATCTTTGTTGGCCCTCGCCCAACTTGTGCACACAACCAGTCTGCTATGAACTGTGGTAAATGCTAAACTAAAAATATATATCTCTAGTTATCCATTTAATGAGCTGCATTTAAAGTATGATAAAGTATGATCAAATGATCAGATACTTATACATCTATTCATCTGTTTTTAGTTTAGTCTTCTTAACTTGTGCTGTCAGCTTATAACAAATAACTTAGAACTTTTGCTTCTTTTTAAAATGTATGGGTATTATCTATTTCAGTGTGTTACAGTGAAAACCTGTCTGTAATAGTCATAGCCAAATCTTTAAAGCCTAATCTGAGAATCATGTGGTATAACCAGCAGTCCTCTGTCTGTATAGAAACCCTTTCGTAATGGCCACTGCTGTTTGCATGGCTTTATCATCTGAGAGTAATAGCCGTTAATGTTTGCATGGCTACAGTATCTGGTGTGTTGCAATCAAAAATAAAACTAGAACCTAATGTTCCTATGCAAACTTAGAAACATGTGTCAAGCCTGTTGCAATGATGACCCATAACTATAGCAAAGCTGATGATTTACATAGTGCAGTTATCTGTGTAGTCTGCCAGGAATCACTCTGCTACAATTACAATCCATCACTATTGTTCAAACAAGCCTTAAAAGATGTTTGAATTGAGATTTCCCCCTCCACACCGATAAGTGTTATCTGACTAGCTCCTTTTTCTTTCAATGCTGGCATCTGCCATTTATAATATAGTAATTAAAAATAGAAGTATAATATTTTTTGTAAAAATCTAATAGTATAATTACGGCATAATTCTGAAGGTAGCATCCTATTCTACATGTGACTACGGAAGTGATTCACTCCTCCAGTCTCTATCTTATTATGTAATTATGTAACTACCTCCCAAGCCTTGTCTCAGAGAGCTTTAAAAGATGTGTGAAAAATATCTCCTCATGCTGTCTGTTAGCTACTCACGCAAAAACAGAAACATCATGGACTTTTTCCATTAGTATTTTTAACATCGCAGATTATTCTTAAGTTATTTTTACTACCTTTATATTTTCAAAATCATTTATCGAAACAAGTCACTTTTTGAAGTCACCTTTCCGTCCATGGTCCATCATGTTCAATATTAATAAGGACTAAATGCATTTTTCATATCAAGAGAGACCAAAATGTGACCCGTTATGAAAACCAAGACTTTTGTACAGATGCCAGCTGCCGCGTGCTGCTCCTCTCCTTCTCCAGCCACACCAACCACACGTGCTGCTGTCGGAGGTGCGCTGGGAACTGCGTACGTCCCAGCCAACCAGCGCCGTGAACGCTGCCAATTGGGCAAGCCTCTCAGCCAATGGGAACACCGTCCTCAGCCAATCGGCGGTTCCGTGCCCAACCAGCACGTGTAGCGTCCGTCGCTCTCTGCGGGTTCTGTTTGTACGGGTCGGAGATCTCGCCGCGCGAACGGAACACGAGCGCTGATAGAAGAAACAGGAAGGGGCAGAGCGTTCACTGGATAATAGGAGACACAGCTGTGCTGGTTATTCAGCTGTTAGCTCTGTCGAGAAAAGTCTACCAACTTCAAGTAGCTGGGACTCGTCAGGTTTTAGGAGTCTAAGTCGCCCAAAACTAAAAGGTAAGAACTCCCTTTTTATTTTTAAGAAAGGCACCCTTCCCTTTTTTCCCCCACTTTTCTTAGACTGGAAATGTAATATATATTACAGTAAATAAATGAATTATTAATGATAAGTCAAGTCCTAAAAAAAACTACTTTGACTTGGAAAATTACAACAACCTCCTTAAATGTGAGATATGTTGACTTATGTTATGACATGGTTAGCTATGAAGGTAGTTATTACCACATCACATAGATTTTATAACGTTGCAGGAGGATAAAAATGCTGACACTAGTTTAAACGATAAACCTTGAACGTTACATAAATCAGAGTGAACAGCACATGTACGCATCTGATCTCAAACGACTTTATTTATTTTTTATTTTTATTGGACTATGTGCAAAAGTAGCGAGGAAACTCGCTGACAGACGGGAGTAAGTTTGATTTGAACAGCAATTTGTGCTCGTGTGTGTCTGTGTGTGCGCGCGCCAGTGTGTTTTGTGGGGTTCTCCCTCTGGAAATTTACAGCTTGAAAACTCCCTTTCCAGCATTCTGGTTTAGGCAGCCATTTGTGACTTTAGTGTGTACATTTTTTAGGAAAAATATGTAATCATATGTTTTCTTTTTCTTTTCTTTTTTTTTTTTAACCACCTTGTTCAAATCAAATTATTTCATTCAAGTCCCAACAAAAATTATATTTACTCTTTTAAGTGGTGTGTCCCAAATTGTGGGCTGGTTCTGGGACTGGTATTTGGCTAAAAAAAAAAAAAAAAGGCAAAATGTCAATTAAATTTAGCTGGATTCACTGGATGATATGTCAAACCAATAGATGTCTAATAAAAGACAGACAAGGTCACACCCTGATTGGCTGGTTTAATTGCAAATTTTCTAGATTGAACCAAACTTTCAAAGCAATGTGAAATAAATGTGAACATTGGATTTTGGAAGACTATAGCTATATTAGTTATATCAAGCAGTGGAGATGTAAATGAATAATTTTGAATTTATAAAAGGGTCAAAGGGGTTTTATGGGTTCCTGTGCTATACACTCAAGTAAATATCCCTTATAATGAGCATCTTAGCTCCTTTATTCAGAAGCACAAGCTTGAAACCTTGATTGAAGAACACCTTTGTATGTGGTGGTCATGCTGCAATCGTATTTCAATCAAATTTCACAAGAAAGAAGTTGGAAGTGAATCGAGAGAGACCTTTTCAAGGGTCCTCACCATTTGTTTGGTACGGACCAAAGCTCAAATGTCAGTGTTATATTTCTTCATATTATTTTAAGTAACAACCATCCACCCACCCATCCATCCATCCATCCATCCATCCATCCATCCATCTTCTGTCCGTGCTTATTCCAGTTCAGGGTCATGGGGGAACTGAAGCTTCTTTCAGTTGCTACTAGGTGAAAACAGGGTTAACCCTGGACAAGTCAGCAGCCCGTCATAGGGCACAACTGGATCTTTGTATGTTAATATATCTAAACATGTCGTGCATGAAAACATCCTAATAGTCTCTACTTGGGACATGGCTTAAAATGCTTAATTTAAACTGCATTAGGGTTGTAAATTATTTTTGTTTACAGTAAAATGTTCACTAACTTAAAAATGAAAGAGCAGCCGTCTACCAACTGGAGGGTTTGGCGGATTGATTCCAGGCTTCCCCTAACTACATGTCTCAGCATCCTTGGGCAAACTGAACCCCCACTATGTACCATTAAATTAGAAGTTTTGTATATTTATTAGATAAAAATCTAGGTAGAAATGCTACTTAATAGAAATTTAGAATTCATGTGTGAACATATTTGAGAATTCAACAAACATTGAGGCTTTAAAGGCAAGCTTTTCCCCAACCTAACCATTAACAGCACTTTGGGCCTTGGAAGTGATGCTGTGAATTTGTTAAATTCTGAAAGTTAACCTGAACTGGAAATAATTTGCAGCAAATTTATAAATGAATAGGCTAAAACAACTGGTAAAGACCACAGAGGTGGGTTTCTAATAATGCTCTTTTTGCTGTTAGCATTTTAAAGTTGTGGGTAAGAAAAAAATCTTCCAGAAAACAAAACTCATTTTGCCTATTGGAAACACAGTTTTTGCTGTCTTGTGTTGATCTCGCTGTCTCTCAGCACACTTTGTTCTTCACCTCCCACTGGTAAGATGATAATCACAGACATACTGGCAGATCCAAAACTCGGCAGATCAGGGACTTTGGGTTTTTAAAAAAGCTACAAAGCAGACCAGGTCATGGCATGTTACCCAGTTTGTACTGCTATAAGTGCATTTCACCATTTAGCAGACACACGTCTACATACTGCAACTGTCTACTGCCACTTACTGTCATCAATATATGAAACAGCCTGAGATGGAGGCCATTTTCATTTGTGTTTGTGCTGTTGTTGGTCAGTTTGCTTTGCCTTGTGAGGATTAAAAAGACAAAAAAAACCAAAAAACAGAAATCATGGTGACTAAGGAATTAGCTGTATTTCCATTCAAATTTCAAATAAAGTTAAAGCAAACTTTTGCAAAGCCTCTGAAATGATCATCAGGCAGACCTTCATCGACATGTTTGGAAAATATTCTTCATTTCCTTCTGCTGTTAGGTTATTTATTCCTTACATGACTTTTATGGTTTGTGTTTTTATTTTGATGTTTGGACTATTATTAGCACAAGGCTGGTGGCTCAAATAAATGGATAATTAGTATAAGGGTGCAGAGTTTGATGCCAAGCTCTGAACTATTATACTCTGTCTGATGTGAGTCAGGTGCATTGCAGCAGGGAAACTCCCAACATTTACAGGACTTCTGCCATCCAGGACCGGGGTTGCCCACCCCTGCCATATGAGATTGTTTGCACCGCCAGATCAGATGCTAATTTGATCTTCTTAACATGTTGTGCTTCACTTTGTAAACCAGGAAGGTGGACAAACTGAATTACTCATGTGGAAGATGTCAAATTTTCTCAACCAAGCCAAAAGGAGATTGTTGAGGAAACTAAATAACGATTTCTAAACCATTTACATTTTCACACATTCTTTATTATCCGTGTTTTTAATGGGGAGCAAACAAATGTGTCTTTATAATTTTGTAAATAGTTATTGCAATGATAAAAGTGATTTAATTTATACACCTGATACTAGTAGGATGCAGTCAGTTTTGACTGTCACCCCTAAAAGCATTCACCACCTCTGTCTTTCATCCTTCCTGCCTCTGCAGATGAATCCACTGGGCAGTTCTTCCAAATGGCCGTCGTACGACTCGCTGCCCTCCACTTCAAGCTTCTTCCTCAGTGAGAGCGAGCAGACTGAGGATGAAACGGATATCTTCTCAGAAGGTGAGGGAGATGGTGGAACGAAAGGATCCCTCTCAGCAGATGAGGAAAGCTCCCTTTCCAGAAGTTACCTTGACTTCCCACACCGTGCAGATAAGCTGCACGTAAAGTCTAAGCACGACCGATCTAAATTTTGCTCTGACAAAGCTAAACATCCTGACCCAGCCTCTTCTCCCGGAGCTGCCACTCTCAGATTATCATCGGCGACACCAGGGGACCTGGCCTTCGCTCAGAAAGTGAGAAAAATAGTCTTGGTTTCAGTGTTTCTGTCAGATAAAAACAGCAGTTCAGTGGTAGAAGCAACACATGACTTTGACTTTCTTTTTCAGTGTGCTGATTTACACAGGTTTATCCGTCCATTGCTTGAGCTTCTACACGGACTAAAGACTGGGAGATTTGAAAAAGGTATAAAGCTCAGTTACATAGCTGATTTGATTTTTAGAATTAGGTGTCTGTAAACCTATAAATATTTGGTTTGACACTCAAATGGTATATGTCGCCAGGTTTAACCAGTTTCCAGCAGAGTGTTGCCATAGACAGACTGCAGAGGATTCTTGGAGTCCTGCAGAAACCTGAAATGGGGTAAGACCATTAGTGGTTTCATAAGTATAGTAGTGAACATGTGGATATGATTGTTCCTGCTAGTTGCATTTATTAATCTTAAGTCTTTTTTTTCCCAACAGTGAAAAATACCTTCAGAATTTGATGCAGATAGAAATGCTGCTGAAAATGTGGTTCCCTAGGGAGGCATTTAAGTCTACAGACACAGCAAACCTGAGCAGCACTCCTGCACTGGCACCACATCGATGTCAAAATCAGCTCCACATGCCAGTTAAGGTAGGCTTTCGGCTTACCTTCGTTACTATGTGGAGAACTATGAGTACTATAGCACAAAGAGTTAAAAATACTTAGTTTATGTTTGTGTGTCTGCATGATTAAACTTAAACTCTTTTGGCTTCTTTAATCTTTGATTGCATATAAGGGCAAGGCAAGTTTCTTTAGCTTTAGTAAAAAGGAGGGAACAATTTTTTTTTAATTCCGGCTTTAATTTATTTCTTAAAGCCTTTGACTGCAGGACCAGTGTTACAGTTGTTATTTATGGTTTTGTTTTTCCAATGCAGAAGAGGAAACTGAGCTGGTCAGACCTTGATGCTGGCAGAGTCCCAACCAAGCAGAACCGCCACCAACATGGAAAACAGCACAGTTGCCATGCAGCGACTTCACTCGAGACCATTTCCACATGTCTTCCTTCATCACATAACAGGCAAAACACGCCAGAGGAAGAAACAGCTGAACTAGTTGGCGACAACTGCTCAACTGGAGAAAAGTTTACAGAGGGGGCTGGCCCTTTAAGCAGGTCCTCATATTTATGTAGCAGGAGAGAAAATGAGAATCTGAAACCTTCCCAAATTTCTTTGCCCTCCCCACGTGGCAGTCCAGTTACGCAGGACTGCTCAGTGTCTTCGAGCAACGTCATAACTACAAATGACTCACCTTAACTGGCGGTTGCTGACCTTGCTCTCACATGGAGGTGCTTCAGCGTGCCAGCCAGAGTAAAGGCAAGGGGCGGACCTGATTACATAAGCATAAAGTTAGGCATAGAGCCAGTCTGTGATGGCTGCAAGGCACAACACAGCGGAGGAGGAGAAACACAGAAAAACACGCTTTAACCCCTAACTATCAGATGTTTTTTCATAAGTTTTGCACTATATCATTACTTAAGAACTGTTGTTTGTAAGATGTTCACTTTTGTGTACATAACAAAGTTAAAAGTTATTGAAATGACTTTATATGTTTTATCCATTAAGGCAGTTTGTGTGTGTGTGTGTGTGTTTTTTTTAATTTTTTCATATCATGAAAGGCAGCCCCAAAAGTAGGGGCATTGGACTTCATGCTTTTTCTAAAAAAAAAAAAAAAAAAAAGGAAAAAGAAAAAAAGAAAGATCACATTTATTATTGTGAAAAAGCACAGAGCATCATTGACTATGTAGTTTAAAACTAAAGCTGTTTTTATTCATCACATCAAGTAAATGGATTACCACTTAGTTTTTATTTATCCTCCAGTAACTTAAGACGGGCGTCATCACTATTTTTGTATGTTTTTATGAATTTATGTCAGATTTGCAGCTTGTTGTGTTCAAGTAATTGTTAGATGCAACCATTGCACACGAGAAAAGCACTTCGTGGGTATATTTTCTTTGAAAGTCAACACTCAGTTTTGTAGTGTAGAAGAAAGTGACTGGGAGCCACAGTGTATTTCAGTTCTTCCTTTACTCATGTTTGATCTTTCCACAAGTTTTTTTTAAGTGAAGCTTGGTTGGGTTTGTACCATTTTGCTGACAGACAAATCACCCCCTAGCCTCGACCCTCGCTTATCACTGTGAAAGGGACAAATACTGCTATTATGAAGACAAATTTTTTAAAAGTGGATTTAGGCAAACTTTGTCAGCTGACTGGTTGTAGCATGTGAAGGAGTAGGTACATGTAGCCCCTGCCAGAATGTGCCACATAAAACTCTTTTACATTATTTTGTTCTCAGCTTACACTGTCACTGTTGCTTTTTTTTTTTTTTTTTTATTAGAGCAACTTTCATGCACACTGTCTTTGTTTTTACCTAAACTAATTTGACAAATACATAATAAATTCACATAAAATACTGAAACAGATTATTGTTGAGTTGGACGAGCAAATGAAAAATATTCAGTTGAAGGTTACTCTTGTCGGTTGCTCCTAGTAAGATTTGTCATTTTGTTTTTAACTGAGAGACTTAACTGTCAAATATTTTATTATGCGATTTAATATGAAAAATTAAGTTATAACATATTTGAGCCTGTGTGAATTGATGCAATTGCACTTTGGATGACATTAAGGAAATTTTACACATTTGTGGACATGAAAAGTGATTTTACTTATAAAAGCATTACTTCCCATTTTGGATTCCATCAGTTTACATGTAGTACGTTGACCTCGAGATGAGAACTTGACAGGTGTGTGGATTGGACTTTTATAGCCAATGCTTATTTAGGGACTATGCCGTGAAAGGAATAATTCAGAATTAATAATAAATATAGCTTATTAACAGGCTTGTTATTCATCAAAGTTCCAATTACAGTGTATCACAATATGTGTCACAATAAGTACAAAGACATTAAAGATATTTTTTGGAACACTGAATTGCTGTCAAAGTTTGCAACACTGTAAGTGCTTCACTGTTGTCTCAGCAATATGAAATATCTTGGAGATAAGATAAACTCGGCTGTTTCCATTCCTGAACACTATATTCTTTTTTCCTTTTTTTTCTATTTGGGTTTTATACCACCATATTTTAAATCAGGTATCATTCATGTTGAATGGCATCTCATTTGTGGTGATCTATCACTAGTCAGCCTTATAAACACGACGATAACAAGATCCTCTTGCCTGACTAAAAATTTTACTCAAGACGTCTACTATTTATGAAAGGATGGTTTGAAAATTTAATTATTTCACCAGATGTGTCATTGCAAACCAAATGTGCTTCTGTGTAGATGTTTCTCAGGCTTTGTCATTATTGACTACTGAGATGTGTCATTGACAATGGGAATTGTAAGCACAAGGCAGAGAACAATAGTGTAATGTTGTGTCTGTTATTTCAATGTATAGTCCTACAGTTCACTTTAACTGTGCTGAATAAAACTTCTCATTTATTACATAGGACTAACATTTGTTTTTTAGCTGTTGTGTGTGTACAGATTGTCTTGTTTTAATCTCTTCATGTCTTGCGATGTCATTACTGATGATTGCCTGATAGATGCAAATAAAATTTTATACATTAAACTGAGAGGATTTTTCAAAATACAGTTGGATGAATTTTTAAAATCAAATATACAAAATTTGCATTTTTTTTCTGAAATATGCAAGGGAAGCTACTATAGTGCCTTGCTTTAAGACTGCAAAAAACTTACTAGTTTTCGTCATTATTCGTGTCCTCCCAGCATGTCGTCAAAACACTGAATGAAATCTAAAGCACACGGCTGCAGCCAGAGCTCTTCTTGGTCAGTGATGAAGCATTAGTGAGCAAACCATAATTATAGAAAATGTTGGGATGCTTCATACAATTTAAATTAAAAATTAAATGATGTCCAAATCTATGAAATCCAAATTTTATTCCAAATATAACATAAAGAACATAGTAGAGGTAGAAACAGACATCTTAACATTAAAATGAAAACATTAATGACATGAAATGATAATATATAATAAAAATATAATTTTAGGGAGGCAGAGCCTCTCAGATGTAAAGACAGGCAGAAGTTCCTCAATCTGAGAAAAATGATTTGTAAGATTTCTTGAATAGTTGCATAAAAATATCCCTCAATGTTAAGTTGCAAAGACTTTAACGATCCCAACCATCCATGATGTCATAAAAAAATCAAACTTTAAGGTGGAATCCTTGGGCACACAGCACAAGGCCAAAGGCCAAAGACTGAAACTAGATGTTTGTGATCCTCAAGACTGAGATGTGAGGCAAAACCAGGCAGTTGCATTATATCTATCTATCTATCTATCTATCTATCTCTCTCTCTCTCTCTCTCTCTCTCTCTCTCTCTCTCTCTCTCTCTCTCTCTCTCTATATATATATATATATATATATATATATATATATATATTTATTTGGTTACTTTCATACCTGGTAGCATTTTTTTTTTCTTACAATGCTTTTATTTACATGTTTCATGTATGGTGGCTTGATGCAATGTCATGTCATTCTGCAGCGTATCTCTTGTGTAATATAATGACAAAGTAATCTGAATCACTTTAAAAACAGGTAACAGATTCAGATTCCAAGTTTCCAAGTTTAGACATCGTTTGTGTGTTCTATCTTCTATTAAAATGACATTAAAATTAAAATCTAAATTAACATTTGGTCCCCCACGAAAATTTACACAGGGGTAATGCTGAATTGATGTTTGTTATTTTATTTTTTTAAAAAGATCAAATACTTTTGTTCTTTTGTCCCTTTGCTACCACGATACGTGATCTATAAAGCCATTACTACCAACACACGTGCAGTTTACCCACTCACCAATAACCATAACGTGCAGCAGGTGACGCTAACACTTACTGCTTGGAGGATAACTTTGAAAGACCCTCCGCGACGCCTGGTGGCGCTATAATGACACCCTGCATGCGGAAGCGTTCGTTGCCGTTTTCATCAACGAGTAAACACAGCTCAAGGATGTCGCAGGGCGCTAAGTTTTAACCACAAGTGGTAAATGATACCAGTACAAGGCTGCGTTATAGAATCTCACACAGGATAACTGGTTCTGTCAAAAAGAGACCTGGAAACGGGAAAGTTAAATTTTACCGGCGTGTAACACTGAAGTGGAAGCTGAGCTGCTGCTAAATGCAAATATTTATATTCCGTTAAGCTAGCATGCTAAGCTAAGCGCAGGTTTCGGCTAAGTTCGTTTTGTAATGGTAGAGTCCAGCTCCTCTGGACATGGCAGCGGGAGCAGGAGCCGCTTCTGGCGGCTCTCTGGAGTCTACATTAGACAGGAAATTTCGCAGCGTGACCAACACAATGGATTCTATTCAAGGACTGTCAACGTGGTGCATCGACAACAAGAAATACCACAGTCTCATTGTGCGACACTGGCTGAAGTGTCTGAAGAAATGTAAGTAAATTTACTACCTGCTCAGATGCTGCTTCTGTCTCAGCTGCAGTGGTGAACCTCTGTCTTCACTCAAGTAGTCATGATCAGGAGATTTATTACCTTTTCGTCTCCTTAAGCTAGATTTGAGTCAGTTTGAAACCCCGGAAAAGACCAGAGTTTAAAACGTGTTCACGTTTAGCCAGCAGTCTGCTTCTGTGATGATCCTGTAGGGAAGTTAGTGCAGTTAGATACACATTTATTTGTAAATTGAGTCGCTACAAGACAGAATCATTTCAAGAGATTAAGTCAATTGATGTTTGTACATCCTGCATACATAGTTTAGTTGAGTTGATAAATGGTGCACAGAGAGCCCAAGGCCTTATTGGTGTCTGTACAAAATATCTAAATTACAATTTAAGTGTTATTTTCTTCCAAACTGTCAAGGACATGCATTAATAATAATAATAATAATAATAATAATAATAATTTAAATAATAATTTTAAAAAAAGAAGCTTTTTTAAATGTTGACATGGATGTTGTGAATAGAAAAATGAAATAAGAATTCCTAACCTTAAAATAAGTTTAGAAGGAAGTCTCACACACTGTCCCACTTACACACACGACCCTTATCTTTTCGTATGCTGTATTTAATTAATGGTTAAAATTGGTTTTTAAGCATAAAACTGATCTTATCCAGTAACAATACTTCTGTTATTAAGTTAGCACTTATTTTCACAGATAAAAATTTATTTGTTTATTAATAAGACCTAATAAGTAAAAAATTTAAGAAACACAATAAGGGGGAAAATTTACAGCTTTTGTAATCTGCTCGAGAAACTGAACTTTTATATCAAGTTATGAAGAATTTAATGAATTTTATGGAGTCTGCTTTTCTTTGGGTTCTCCTTGTTTCAACATGTTTGCATGGTTTTAATGGTTGTTTGCTGAGTTTATGTTTTGGAAGCTCGGTGTAGGTATTGATTTGTGTATCATCTGGCTTATATTGTCTGTGAATTTTGTCATGGAGCAATTATAATGTCTGGGATGTTAAACCCTATACGTTTTGGCTCTTGGTCTGCAGTTAAATAACGATTGTGTTTTCTGAAAGTTTGTGTTGTTGCATAGCTGCTGTAGTTTTACAGGATCCTTCATTTAGTTAAGAGTCAAGATAAAAACACTGAATAAGTAAAGTTGGGGAAAATAGTTACATTTGTTCATAGTTCACCACGTGCCTTTCAAATTTTAGGTTTAAAATAACACAGAAGTATTTAATTACACCCTTCCTGTGTGCATATATTTTTCTTTCCTGTCCAAATGAGCTGCTCTAATGTTGAGTTTTAATTTTCTAAATGCTGCTGCTGCTGACAAGCTGCTTTTAGAGGAAAAGTCCAGTGTTTGACAGCACATAATCAGTGTATCACTGCACAGCTTTATTGCACCAATGGTTTAGAAGTGACAATGTGCTTCATATAATTTTGTCTCTATAAGTGATTTTTTTTTTACATGCAAATTTAATCTTAATCACAGCACATCCATTGTCTACTACTTGTTTTCAAAAATTATTTTGATAAATGTTGGCATAATATGAAAATGTGCAGAGCAGCAGCTTGGAAAATATTTTTTATGTTACAAGTGGTTAACATGTATTTTGATGCCGCATTAACATGCATTGTGAATGTTAAATGTATGAGAGTGGTCAAGTTGCACAAAAGCACAACATTTGATACGAGAGCATGTATGTATATATATACATAATTAATTGATAATTAATTGTCACAATAAATATTGCTATGACAAGATTTGAGTTTTAAACTTTTAAATTCAAGCTTCTGTTTCCTATTAAAATAAGCAACTGATCAGTTCCTGTGTTGCTGAGACTGTATGAAAGAGTTTCTTCCCATCAGTTAAGCAATATATTTCGATTATTCATCTAACAACAATTGAAAAGCTCTCTCCACTATCACTAGATTCCAAAAGATGAAATTGTAGTTGTTTCTCACAGAACACAAGAGTTTATGGTCCGCTGCTGCCTCACTGGTGTAGGTTAGTTGTGTTTGTGGTTTTGGACTTGTTTGATGTATATAATACATGACTTTGTACATTACCTAATTATCTATGCCAAGGAGATGGTGGAGAGTATGTTTTTGCTGGCCTTTATCAGTCTCTCTGTCTGTTGGCAAATTTAAGCAAAAAATAATGGAGGGATTTCCATAATTTTCTCTGAGAATAGGTCTTGGTCTAACTTAGATTCCATTAAATTTTTTAAGTGATCTGGACCACCATCTAAATCCAGGAAGTTTTAAAAGCATTCTTTATGATTGGTAGATAGGACATTATTTCATTATATATGCATATAACTCCACAATAAATGGTTGGAGCACCAAAAATTACAGAAGTTCCCAACAAGTTTTACAAGGTCTCAGTTAGATCAGGGTCCTGGCCAAATTTTGGATACCGTAAAAAAAAAATAGGTTTCAAAGCGCAAGAGAGTTATTTAAGATATAAACATGCAATAAATGCCACAATATAGCCAAGACACTGTGGATTCATTGTCAGTAAATGTAGGAATCTAATGACATGCATATAAAATGAATGTAGGAGTATAAAATTGGGTGAAAAATCATGATCTGAGTGAAAATGAGCTGCTTGGCAGGAGTCTGCACTTTCTCAGTGCTTTTCTAGTTGTTATTGTCATGTTGGTAAATTGTTCTACAAGATGGAAATTATATGTTTTCAGTTTATGAAGCTACCAATAGAGGAGGTGAGGTTTGTCTTGGGTCATACATTGATGGCAACAGACAGTATTTTATATCCTGTTGAGCTTTCTGGAATTTCTAAAATGGAATTTGTGCATTTGATGTGTCCATGTTAAAACTGCAACTGGTGTGATGTGCAGTCCTGTCAGCATTACATTCAACATCGTTGTCATGCACATTATTGATCGACAGGACATTATAGAGGCACGCATTATAGAATAAATACTCTCCCCTGTTGCTTCTTGCTTTCCTTGTCTGCTATGCTGTTTTTTCAAATGAAATTTTTTTTAAGCACATGCCTAATAGTTGAATTCAGTCAGTGGCTGGGTGATTACAAACACTGTCTCTGGGCTTCCATAGTTACCAGCAGGCTTAGTCCTCCCTCACCGGTCTTCCAGAAAGGCACAAGTGCGTGCACAAACCCAAAGCAAAAGTAAGATGAGCTCATTCCTAAGCAAGTACAGTGTTATCAGTTATCAGGAGCTGGTTTAGTTATTTGTGACCTGAAACTCCCAACAAGGTAACCTGTTGCAGAGTTATTTTAAATTCTGTTAATACCAAACTTATATCTGCACCTCAGTAGAACGGCTTAACAGTGGGAGAAATGACTGCAGTCAGCTCAGCTGAGACATGTGAAATTCTCTCTCTCATCTGTCATCTTGATTTTTTGGGAAGCCCTAGGTTATAATGAAGCCTGAAGACTTAACCATTAATTTCATTACCCAAATCGATCTGTTTAATTCCTTGGAGTAAAATTTTCTAACTTTTATTTTTAATGGTTAAAGTGGTGTAAATGTGGGCCAGTTTCTCAGAAAGTGCCATGGTTCTTAGGCTCCACAGTGTGTATCCAGAACAGTGTCGGTCTAGAACAGGGGCTGCAACATTTACAACCTCCAGAACCACAGGTTGCAGACCTTTAGACTAGAAGCACTAACACAG
>NC_136617.1:16203494-16248494 GCF_933228915.1 Telmatherina bonti | reverse complement strand
TTATTTTAAAGCTCCTGTCGAGTCTAAAGCAGATCTACGGTCTAAAGTTGTTGCTGAGTTTGTGGTAAGCATGACTTTAAGTACACCCTAACTCAACTGCATCATTTACACAGGAGCAGAGGAGCCATCTTTGTTTCCTTTATTCAAAATCTGTTTGTTCTGACATGACTGACTTCCCTCTGCTTTAGCCCCAGGCACTGATGGAGCAGCTGTCCAAGTACAAGAGATCTCTGGAGGAGGTTGACCTCAGAGAGAAACAGCTGGCTGCTATGAGGGTTGACATCTTCAGTTCTGATGCCCTCAAGAAACTCAAAGGTACATGATGCAGTCAAACCTTTACTGCTTTACTGTCTACTTTACACAAGTGGGATATAAAGTTAGTTCAGCATTAGTGAAGAATTTGTTGTGTGTGTATTTTTCTCTTTCTTGCAATCTTTCCAAATTAATTTTCAACTCTTACAGATAAAGCAGGAGGAAAGAAGTTCTCCCGGGACTTTGAGGAAGGAAGTGCACAGCTGCACGAGTTTGTGAAATTCTTTGAGAAACAAAGTAAAATAGGTCCTTCACTCATGGAAGCTCTCAGCAATGCAGATATCTTCTATGAGATGCAGTATAAGGAGGTGAAGATTGTTGCTAATGTAAGTATGAAAATAATTAAATGTCAGATGTTTCTTTAGCAAACTATGACCAAAGACACAGGTTTAAAATTTCCATCCTTGAGGGCCAGTGTTCTGCAGGTTTTGGCTGTATCCTTGCTCCAACACACCTGACATACAGTAAATGGATTAAACAGCCAATGAAGCTCTGCTCAGTGGGTTATTAGTTTGAGTCTGGTGTGTTGAAGCTAGATACATAGAAATACTGCAAGATTGTGGCCTGTGATGACTGCAGCTGGACACCCCCAATCTAACATTTGGTTTTAAAAATCCATATAATGTAATGGTTTTCTGTCCATTGAAACAAATTGTTTCTCTGTTTTAAAAGAATTCATAAAACATATTTAAGAGCTTGAACATTTTTTGTAAATTATTGACCTCATGCTGTTACCTATTAAAGTAAAATTGCAGCATATTCTACATCTAAAAATGTTCATTGAACCCACTCCTTGCGTCCAGGTAAAGCTAATGTTGCAGCAGTTGCTTCTAGTATTCACTAAATTTGACTGATCTTAATAGGACCTGTGTTACAAGGCAAATTGAAACTGGTAACCAGCATAAGGAGGATGTGCCAGGCTGTTGTGGCTGTCCCTTTTGTGAAATGAATAACACATTTATTCCTCCAGACTTGAATCATCGAATCCAATTGACGACATTAAAAATGGTGCACTGTTTAAATAAGAAATAAACTGGATTACCAACAGTAAAGATAAATGACAATAGGGATTGTTACAACAACAAAAAAATCAACCAAACACCTTTTTTTTTTTTTTTTTTTTTTTTTTTTTTTTTAAGGTTTTAGGGCTTTAGCAGACTAGTGCAACTCTTTTCTCAAAGTGGTTGTGCTCTGAAAATGTTAGTCCATGTTAGTCCAACATGTCACATCCACTCTGACCTCTTTGCACATCTTCGTACCGTCCCAATGTGTGCTTTTAACTAGGATGCCAAAAATGACAGCCAACCTCTGTATTTCAAAACCAGCATCCACAATGGTGTGATGCATTTAAGTAAAAAAAAAAAAATTAAATGAATTTTTTTGTATTGTGTAGCCAATAAAATTATTCCTGACATTGTAACCCTCTCGTAAGACAGGAAGCAAAGTTTTTCCATCCGTCAACCGGCAGTTAAACTCATCTGTCATAAAGACAGAGAAAACCAAGCATTTTTTAAATGGCCTTGAATTTCCCAAAAATCAATAAAAATTCTTGCTTCCAATATTTGGCATGTCTTTTTCAGTTTTTTTTTAGATATGAAACAATTTGAAAATCATAATTTCTTTTTATCTTTTAGACTTTTAGACATGGGTTTTATGTCATACATACATTAGACACACCTTTATGTAAAACAAATAAATAAAATGAAAGAGGCAATGCATGGTTCAGGCTGCATTGTGCATTAAACAGTAACAAAATAAATGGTGGACTACTAAAGGAGAATGGAATGTGTGTTCTCTTTAGGCCTACCAAACATTTGCAAATCGGGTGTCCCATCTGAAGCGAAAGCTGGATGCCTTGAAGGCTGCCTTACCAGACCTGGATGAGTCACCCATCCCCTCGCCGTCTGCAGATGCTCCATCTCCAACAGGGTCAGAGTCCCCTTTTCACGGATTGGAAATGGCCCATCCTGATCCAGATCTTGACGGTTCTGCTATGGATGATGAAGCAGAGCCACCAGCACCAAGCCCGCTGTCCTCACCGGGAGGAACGCCCAAACACATGCTGAATCTCGGGGAGAATGACAATCGTGAAATAGAAGACATGGAGCTGTCTGATGAAGAAGTGGACAGTGGCGGGATCATAGGTGAGCTTTTTTCCTGCATTTGTATTTGTGGAAAACTGTAGTTTTTTATTGTTCAAATCTAATTGGGAGTAGTTGCAATGTTTGTCCTCATACCTGTGTTCTGTAGCTGATACACATCTGTGGATTTGATCAAATTCAGGAATGTTTTAAGGCATTTATTATGACGATTAAAGTTAAAGCTGGGGTAGGTAATGTTGGGGAGTTAGGAAGATGTGAAAGTGGCACCCTGTCTTGGCTCCTCCCCTTCTGGCGTTGCTCTTTACGTGATCCAAGGCTTTTATCTTACCACCAAGGAGGTTATGTTTTTATCTGTTTGTGTTCAAGATAACTCAAAAAGTAATGGACGGATTTTAATTAAATGTTTGCGAGTTGTTGGAAATGTGAAAAGGAAGAACTGATTTAATTTAGGTGGTGAGCCAGATCACCGTTTGGATCCAGGAATTCTTTAAAGGCCTTGGCGGAGGTTTGCTTTCTCTGAATGCTTTTCTAGTTCGCGACTTTTTCCACCAACAATTTTCTCTTTCTTGGCTGTTTAGTGGGAGGAGGCAAATAAACCGAGCTGGGTCGGGGAAATCCTTCCTGCATTTTCTCAGCCTTCCGAGTTTCTTCGTCACTACTTTGTATTTTCATCCTAACACACTATTTTTATGTAGGTTGTGGCTATCAGGTATGTGCTACTGGAGGGGGAGCGGGAGAAGGAGAGCCAGGAGAAGAAGTTTACAAAATATAAGAAATATAAGATTCACCCCAAATGTTTTGATTGGTCAAAGTTTTTACAGATTTACAGTAAACTGAGGGGTCTAACTATATTTCTCATGATTACAAAATGTATAGTCTACTATCAGGACGGGGAGCCACTTCACCCAGAGTAAAAACAAAAAAGTCTGAGAAAGATTACTTACCCCAGCTTTAATTTAATATGAGCCACAGTTAAATGCATTGCAGTGCAATAACAAAGTAGCTGACTTAACACCTATCTGCGTCATTACTCAGAAGTCACATCTCTTGCTTTGTTGCTTTCACTTCAGTTGAGGAGCAGATTGAATCTGTGCCCCTACCAGAGGTGTCCACTGCAGTCCCAACAAAAAGCGAACCATCAGTGACCGCAGAGTCTCCGATCCTAAAGGTCCCACTCCCTGTTGCTTCTACAGCTGCTCTGGACAGTGTTGACATGGGTAAAATTGGCTCCATCCTCAACAATTTTAGCTCAGTCATGAAGCAAACAGGTGAGTGCTGGTGACTATTCTGTTTATTGTAACTGCTCTGACTGATGTGGTTTTTTCATGGCTTGGTTCAGTTTCTTTTTCTTGTCATCTGCTGTGAAAGATCTAACTTTGAAAAGTTTAGTTAGACTGTGTCTACAACATGAAAATGAAGTCTGATTGATTTCTTTTGAATGTAAGCAGTTAATTATGCAGCAGTGATGCTCCTAACAATGGTTAGTAAGAAGTTGCTTTATTGGGCTTCAAAGGATAAGTGAACTTTCTGTGTTTCAGCAACGGGAGTAGCGAGTCCTCACACAACTGCCCCTGTCGTCTCCTCTGTGAAGTCCACACCTGTCATCTCAATGGCCACACCAGACCCCAGCTCACTGGTCAACATCCTCTCCAAGGTGGATGTGAGTCCTGCAGACCTCCTCAGTGCTCTATCAAAAGTCCAAGGCAAAAGCAGCCTTGAGGGTGAGAACAAGGAATTTTTTTTTAAATTTTTTTTTTTAGTTTGTTGTTTATTCTACAATAGAAGAAACATTCCTAAAACACCTTTATGTAATTTTCTTTTTGTCACTTAGGCATCACTTCTTTCCTGAGCAGCTCGGCTGCAACTGTTGTCCCAGAAACCTCCAGTACAGGCAAGATTACTCCCTCTCCCTCATCCACATCTGCATCAGCAGCACCCTCTCAGAGCTCTTCTCTCTCCTTTGTAGCACCTGTGCCTTCCTCTTCAAACTCTATTGTACAACAAAGCTCAAGTACTCAAGCATCTCCTGAGACTTCCAACAAAGCGTCTGCTTTGGTCCAGGCTCTCCACAGAGACATGGACTTGACTACAGAATCAGAACAGTCTGTTTCTTCTGCAAGCTTAGAGTCTAAAATTCATAGTTTCCTGCAGGGAAACCCTGCTTTCAGTACATTTGACCTGGGTTTTTCTACAAACCCATCTCTAGGACGTGATCATTTCATCCCAGTAACTGGCACAGAAACACAGGATGGGACCCCAGTGCGGGATGAGGGGGGAGGAACCCCAACACAAGATGAGATCATGGATGAGCAAGCAGTTCTCCCATTTGCTTCCACCACAGATCAGGTGTTTAGAGGTGAAACTGCTAAAACGGCTCCTAAAACCTTAAAGAAGAACATCTTGCAGAACTCTAACACTCCCCAGCAGCAAGCTCACCTACAGCCAGGTGCGACTCAGAATGGGCAGGCCTACCAGCCGAACCCACATGCTGCACATGAGATGTCAGAGCATGGGATCACTACACCAGCTGCACATTACCAGCCGATATCTGCTCACACGGGGGAACCGCTGCCTGGAGAAAGACCTCCAGGCAGCAACACACATATAGTTAGTGGCTATCAAGGGACGAATGAACAAAATTGGTATGGCGATAGTTACCCACAGGGAAGCACTCAGCAGCCCAGTGGCTACAATACGTCCGTGCCCGGAGGCGCTAGAGAGGACAAGACTTTAGATCTTTACTCCTACCCAGCAGGGCAAACTCAGGAACCACAAGAGTTTGCTTCCCAGCAGCCGGGGGGCACTGCAGCCTCTCCTTTCTTTGGAAGTGTGCTTCCTCCTGTCCCGAAGTTACCACCTCCCCCTCTTACTTTTGACGGCCCACCACCCTCAATGAACAGTGGGATGATTCCCCCAAAGCAGCAGCCAGGCCCCAGCATAGACGTTGGGGGGTTGATTGGAAACAGACGGGACAGCCTCATCAGTGGCATGGTGGTCCATGACCATCAGCACAAGTCTGTGTTGCCTCCAAACGACTCGCCCTATAACGCTGAGCCACATTATCCACAACACCCTGAGTTTTTACCTCCTCACCCAGATGACGAGCGTTACCGGGAGGATGTCAGATTTTACCACGATGAGCAAGTTAATGCCCATCCCTTCAATGAAGATAATTTCTACCCCCCAAATGATTCATATTTCCGACCAGGCAGTCCTCCACATCCATTCCCCAGAGTTCGGGGGCGTATAACTCCTCCACTTTCACCCTCAAGCGATCCTTACTATGCCCATAACTACCATCAGCAAAGCCCCCCTCCTTTGCAATACACACCAAGGCGACCACCACCTCATCCTGTTATGCGACCGCCACATCGGCCCCCTCACCCGGCACACCACCAACACCCCAGAGGACCACCTCGTCCACCATTCCCTCGTTTCCTTGGTCCAGATCCAAGATTAAGGGGCAAGCGTCCAGGTTTAAGAGGAGGGGGTCCAGTTTTCCCACCTAAAAGACCCTTTCTACCCCCACGATACTGACAGAATATTGCGCCTGAAAACTGACTGTATGTCATGAAGGGAGGGCAGATTAGCTGGTTCATGAATGTTGACATCTGTACTTCGCTGCAAGAAGTCTTTGAAAATCAATGATTGAACATGAGTCCCAATGCAAGCGCAAAACTTGGTGTGGGAATCAAGGAAGAGTGGCTCAGAAGAAGTTACCAGAAGACTACAGGATGTTTAGAGGGTTGAGGACAACAGCAGACAAAAAGCTCACGGAGACTCTAAGAAGGCTGAAGAGTGAAGACCGAAGAATAAAGAAAATAAGAGGTGGATATATAAATTCACTTTTTGTGTTATTTGTTCCAGTATGAAACATTGCATTAAATGTTAATAAGCATCAGTTTGCTATAAGTCAGTGTGAGTGCATGAAATTCAGATGTTCACGCAGTCAAATGTTCGTTAAATAGTCCCACACCGTTCCCAAGTGTTTTGATTTTTTTCTTTTTGAAATCCCACGTTCAGTTTGAAGATAGTTATTTTTGCTACAAAGGTAACGAAAATGTTTCGACTGTTATTTAGTTTCACGCTGAGCAGTTTTGACTGCTTCTCTTACACACCAGTCTTATCCCTGCGGCTTTCAGGAAAATATCCAATTACTTTCTATTTGGGATAAGAAAACCTGAGTGTATGATGCAGAACTTCTGTTGCTTTTACAGCAGCATTTTTGGTCTATTATTTTTCATTGTTCCAACCCCAAATGTCCTATTTGTGAGGCGAAGCCGTCTCCACCAGTGCGCAACATATCTCCAATGATGGTTTTACGTCTCGTTGAGTTCCTTCAAGAAAGTCAGAAGTGTAGATGAATAGAGCGTGTGAGGAGTGTGAGGAGGTTTTTTTTTTTTCTTTGTGTTTTTTTATGAAGCCTCTGACGCCGGCGCAGAAGTATATTTCTGGAGGAGATGAAGATATTCGTCTTCAGTTTTATTTCCTTGTATTGACTAATAAAAATCTGAGTTTGAAAAGTGTGTTGTTTACTTTCTTTCCTGTGATCTTTGGACTGTTGCACCACCGTCCTGAACTGCTTTTGCTTTTTTTTTTTCCAGATGCAAACGATAAATTTAGGTGCAGTTTATTAAATTAGCTTTAATGAAAAAATATCCACGTTAATCTCTTTTTTTTTTTTTTTTATTTTTTTTTTTATTTTTTATTAAACAAATAAAAATACTCTTCAGGACAGAGATCTCAAACTCTGGTCCTCTAACACTGTGCTATAGGCTTTAGATGCTTATCTGCTTCAACCCACTTAGTCATTGTGCAGATTTTTCATTTAAACCGGTTGTGTTGAACTGGGGAAGCATTTAAAACCTACAGGACAATGACCTTAAAAAAACATTTGAGGATCCTACTTTAGAAACTTTTAAAGTTATTCACAAACGTATTTAAGTCCTGCTTGCTCTCTCTCTAAAAAAAAAGAAAAAAAGAAAAAAAAAAGGGATTTCATAATGAAGTTAAAGGGGCAGTACAGTGTGTATGTTTGGAGTATTTGTTCGCCAAGCTGAATAAACTCCAGTGATTTTGTACCGTTTAGGCACCTTATGTCCCAGTTTTTACCAGTTTTGTCTTAAGGACCCACAGCCCTGCATGTTTTTGTTGAGAGATGTCTAATTGGTCCTAAAGATCCACAATCCTGCAGGTTTTAGATCAGGGATGTCCTAAGTCGGTCCTCAAATGTTGTTGTCCGTTAAGTTTTCCATGTATCCCAGCTTCAACACGCCTGGCTTACCTTAAATGGATCCAACAGCCAATGAAGCTTTGCACAATGACTGATTAATTTGAGACAGGTGTGTTGGAGCAGGGACACATGGAAAGGCTGCATGATTGCAGCCCTTGAGGACTAGAGCTGGATGCTCGTTTTGAATTTTTCTGTACTTTAGCACATAAAGAAGTTGAAACACGCCTGGTCCAGCAAAGCAGGACACTTGGCAAAATAGTTTGCAGGTAGCCGTAGAAGACAACTGTTTTTTATTAGCCCTGTTTGCATGTGCTTACTATTTTAAGAATATTTGGCTGTATGTCTTGATCCGATGTGGAGACTAGAATTTATTTATACTTTTAAAGGAGTCTGTACTCGTTCCATTATGTTTTAAACCTGTTGAATTTTCAGCTTGAAGTTCTTGCTTGCAGCGTTTTACTGGATTGAGCTTAAAATACTTTGGATTTTCTTGCCATATCTCCAGGAGATTGTTGCTTTTTAGAGCATTTAACTTGAAGTGTGAAAAGGAAATTGATATGAAGTCAATTTTATTTTAGAAGTGCTTAAATTGATTTCAAAGGTAGAGTGAGCTTGAGGTAGTAGGGGAAATACCCAAGGTCCCTACATGTTTATGGTGTTAACTAATCCTCTTATGGCAAAATAAACCTCATAAACTAGTCTGGAGCTCTAGTTGAGCTTCATTTTCTACCTTGGCACAATAAAGAAACACGTGACGGACTTTAAATTGTTAAAATCACTTTCCTGTGGTCATACTAAACAAAAAACACACACAAAAAAAAAAACAGATTTCTCCCAGATGAGATATATACATGACATCCCAGGTGGTTTTGTGAAATATTGTAGCTCTCTAATCCTTCAGGTACTGAATTTTTTAAAAAAAAATTAAATTTAGATGCCAAGAATTCAAAGGGTCGTAGCTTGGGGTTAGAGGTTAGAGGTTAGAGATAAGGCATACAGTAAATGAAAAAAATGTTTAATAGGAACCAGAGTTTATGATGGGAGTAAATTGATCTTTTTCTGCATGTTGGAAGATCTGCAAATAGCCGAGAAATACTTCGCCAGCAAACTGTTCAGTGCATGCTTGCTCTGTAATCTGACTGAACACATCCTCTTTAGCTCAGTGAGTTGTTTCCAAGCTAAACACCCCCCCCCCCCCCCCCCCCCCCCCCCCTCCCCCTTTAATAAAACTTTTTTTTTTTTTAAATACAAAGATTCATCGCGCAGGGGAGGTTTTGGACCGCTCTCTGGAGACATGGCCTGTTTCATGTACTTGATGCTGCTACTTTGGCATTTTGGGGGTTAGAAAAAGATAACTGTAGGAGGGAAATCTGGCATTAGATCAGATAAAAGTAAAGAAAAATAGATTTGTAAGCAACATGCAGCTGTAAAAACCTGAAAAATCCTGTGCAGAGAGGTCAGGTGAAGCCGCCGTCGCCAGGTGTCAGTAGATCTTTCCAGGATCATTTTATAAGGATGCCACTTTGTCAAATAAGCAGCTGCTGCTTCAAAGATGGAATTAAAGCAGATAACTAAATTATGCAGCGTTTATCTACTGTCACACTCAGGATGTGTTAGCAGCTTTTTTTTTTTTTTTTTTTTAAATCTCGGGGGCTTTGTTTATTGTACCATAAGTCTTCTAGTGCGCCTTTATAATTATTTAATCTGTGTTTACTGGTTGACAAAGTGACACATAATGCAGGTTACACTTGCACAGATCTGCTTTCCTTGAATTTTAACGTTGGTGCTTCATGTTACATCCCCTCCCTCCTTCCTCCTGTTCCTCTTCCTCAGGGATCTGGAGCCACTTTGATGTGTCTGATGTGATGGAAACCTTTCCCACATGTTAACTGGTGGAAGTGGGGAGGGCGAGGCTCTTTGAATCCCGTTCCGCTCCTGGTGATGGCTCTTCACGGTCTGTTATGAACGCTGCGCGCGGCCGCAGCTGGGTGAGCGCGCACTGCTATGCTTCAGAAATGACAGTAAGTGCCACCAGCAAGGCATGAAAACAATCGATACAGGCAGGGGGAAAGTAAAATGTTGAAACTGCGTCTCTTTCTTTGGGTGTTTAGGTGTGTGTTTGGCTAGAAACGATGGAGAACAGGACAGAAAACTGCAGTAAGTAAAGTCAGGTTTATACAGCAACAGGTTCAACAGCAACTGAATGTGTGTTTTTGGTTGAAATAAAGTATTTTTTCTACTGAAATAAAGAGAATTTTGTTGTCTTTTGATTGACTTGCAATATACACCTGACGTTGTGATTAGTGTTCTGGTACAATGTGTGTATCCATTAAGTGTGTTTTCAGGCTTTTTAATGGACTTTTGTGATAGTATTTTTAAAAAAAATTATAAATTATTTTTTTACTTTGATTTATTGACATTTTATTGAAAGGTTTGCTGGTAAAATAAGATGATTAATTGTGATGAAGTTATTACATTTTAAGATAAATATACCTCTTTTATTTTTATGAATTTATTCAACACCTGTGATTTTTTTTTTAACCCCCATTACATATTTTTCTTGTCATTTCTTTAAATAGTCTTCAGAAATAGTTTCCCGGGTTTATTCAAGAACTCTCTAAAGCTCTTCTTTGGATGATGGCTGCCTTTTGTTATGTACTCTGTCAAGATGATCCCACACTGCTTCATTAATGTTGAGGTCTGAGTCATCACACCATAAGAGCTGTTAACCCAGGTCCAGTTCTTTCATCATTTAGCATGCAGCAGCCTTATTTTTATCTGCTTACCAGCCACCTTCGCACATAGACCTTTCAGGCTTCAGTGAACTGTCAAAAGAAAGACCAGACCTCTCATTTTCTTTTTTCTGTCCTATATTTCAGTTACAGCTCATCGACTGTCATTTCAGAATCTATTTTGTATCTGTCAAACTGTGTTATCTTTAGAATTTTTCATCGATTCAGCTAACAATTGGTTACAGGTTCGAGTCTTTGACAAGCTGCGTTAGCAAGAATGCAGCTATACAAGTTGATTTTTTTTAAAAATTATATGTAGATACACAATACTGGTTCATTTTGCAGAGTTAGTGTCAGTGTCAGGCGTTTCAACCACCCCACATTGAATAAAAGCAAAATTTAAAATATCTTGCATTCGTATGAAAATTATACAATGACTAGACAGAAATTAAGTTGTGGAGGACAGCCAATGTCCAGATAAAAGCCTCAGAAAGCTCAGAGAAATATTGCAGAGGACCACTTTAAAACATAAAGCATGACTCTTGAAAGCCAGAAATAAAGAACAACTTAAGACCTTTGCACAGTATTCCATAATTCTGAAACCTTCCCTGGAGAGACTTATGTTTTACAAAGAAACATTTTTTTAAAGGTGTTTTATTTATGGCACTACCTGGTACCATATTTACTAAACACAGATTGTAGATACATTTGGACCTAATCTGGGCCTCTGCTGTCACTTACTGCTGTTGGCGCTAACAGTTGTTGTGTCTGACAGACATAGGCCAAAGATCATCAGCCAGGCTTAATCTGAGTTATGGCAAGTGCTGTATGCATCAGTTGTAACCAGAATGAGCTGGTCTTAACAGCCAGCAGATTTAAGCCCCGTGTCGACTGGATCTGTGTGTCCAGCAATGCTCACACTGACTCCACTGTCCTGCTCAAGGTTAATGTGAGCCATATTTTAAGGAAAAAATTCTTTATATGTGTAATGGATGTGCTATTTGTGGTGCTTCGTGTCTATCGCAAAATATTAGATAGGCCCTCAGACCTCAGTGTCACTGTCTAGTAAAATAAAATGGAGCTTATGAAAGCTGGATGAAGAGTTCTAATTTCTAACCAGCTTCTCTTGTCCAAAGAGACCCAAGTTATTAAATCTTCTTGGTCAAATAAATTCACAATTACCTCATAATTGAATTGATATAAAACCAAATTAGCTAGATCTCTATTAGGTATAACTTTATTCTAACCCGTGACTTTGCTCTACAGACCTGTGCTTGTTCTCATGAATAAAAATAATTTTATTCCAGCTAGTCATGAGATGCAAAACATGAACATAAATCCAGCTTCATGTTAAAAACCAGCTAATGTGCATGCCAGGTCATTATATTTCCTTATGAAGTAATTGTTGAAATAAAAGCATAATCATCAGTTAATGTTAAACAAACAAGATTCCTTCAGATATATTTTAACAATCTGAAGATTAATGTTCTAATTAAAATCAGAAATCTGTTTATAGCTAACCAGTCAAACAATATATAACCAACAGCCAATATAAATAGTCATATGATAGTGTATCATTAATATTAAAGGAATTTAAACAATGTACACATTTCCCCCCTTCTCTTGGTCATATCAGAACATAAAAGTAGTTTTTTTGCATACTCTCCCTGAAGTATTTAGTCCGAATAGTGGCATTAATGTTAAAAGCAAAAAATCCCCATGTAAACCCACAGATGCATCTGTTTTTTCAAGTCTTAGCATGTGATCTTATTTAATATTAACATCCTTCTGGCTGGCGTCATCATATGCGTTTAGTCTGTCACCAGATGTCGTCGTTGGCTACAATCTGCCATCCATTGTGAAAATAACACAAATCACATTCGCTAAGAATTTATTTAGTCTTTTTTTTTTCTTTTCTTCTTCCTTTTTTTTTTTAAAACCCCTGATCAACTCAAGTTTCAGTTTGAGCCTTCACCACACCTGCACTGTAAGATTATGGTGGCGTTTAGGGGCGGGAGGCAGATAGGATTTAGTGACTGATGGCAGATGGCAGTCTTAACATCCGAGACAAGCCGGAGATATTCTAGCGTCGGAAATAAAGGAATTAATGGTGAGCCCGCAGAGAGATTTGTGCCCAGAGGTTTGCTTAAAATAATCACCATAATGTTTCTGCCGCTATTTGAGCCAAACAGGTTCAGATCGTGACTGCTTTGAAGTGCCGTCGTGTGCGCATGTCGGGTGTGTGCAGCCTGCTGTCATGTGGGCTCATTGTTTACATGCTGCCGAAATTTCAGAGAGGGCGTGTGGGTATGTGTGTGTGTGTGTGTTTTGTGGAATATAAATTTTACAAACACACTTATGGAAGACATGCCCTCTCCGTCCCAGCAGAGAGGTCATATTGCATCCCTGATGATGTGACATGAGTTAAGGCATTGCATTTCAGGACCATGGCGAGCTCCACGGCGAGAACAAAAGGCGGATTTGAAGCTCTTTATGTCAGGGAGTGTCTGCTTTTTATTGTCCACATGAAAAAGGAAAATATTTCCTGCCCTCCTTTTTTTCTGTCATGTTCCCCTTTCTTTAAAAATTTAACCCCCTTTTCATGCTGGTGTAGGTTTGAAAATGAGCTTACACATATTTTCATTTTAAGGGAACATATAATTTTTTTTATTTTTAAAAATGTTTTTTTTTATTATTATTATTATTTTAATGACTGGTGTGTCTTAGTTGCTACCAGAATTGTGCAGACTTTACACACGATCTAAAAACTTTCATGAATGTTTTTGTGTACTAAGGTAGTAAAATGTCTGGTTGAATGTGATTGGAAACATTTATCTGTTGGAAAGTATGTACTATGTGTAATGACTGATTTGTTAAGAGTGAACCTCTAGAATTGTCTCTAGTCTTTTGCATATAACTGTATGAAAGAGCACAGTATAAATAAAAGTAATCCTTTGGTGAGGCTTGATAAAAATCATTAAATGTAGAGGGGAAAAATGTCCATCTATTCATTTTCGATACTGCTTAGTCCAATTTAGGGTTGCAGGATGCTGAAGCCTATACCAGCAATTAGCAGGCAAAAGGCAGGGTACACTCTGGACAAATAGCCAGTCCATCACAGGGCCGACACACACAGAGACAAACAACTGCACACTCTCACATTCACTCATAGGGAAAATTTTAGACAGTGGGAGGAAGCTGGAGTACCCAGAGATACCCATGCATAATAGGGAGAACATGAAAAGTCCACACAGAAAGGCCGCTGTTTGAACCTCCCCTGAGCTGAGGCTTGAACCTGTAGCAGGTGTAAAAAAGCAAAAAAAACAAAACAAAACAAAAACAAAACCAAAACAAAAAAAAACTTGAGTTGCAGTCAGCTATTACTTCATAGCTCAGTATGTATCAAAATTTTTTATCCACAACCACCAAGATAACAGGTAGATGATTACCGCCATTACTGCGGTGATATGTGTGATATGTCAAATGAGTCATCTTGCAGCCAATCATCGTAATGGTTGGAAAACTGTCAAAATCTTCATAAACAAACAGGATAAAGTTGTTTATAATGGATTCAGATCACCACTGTGACAAAGCACTGACAGGTCAGATTTTTAATGATGCATGTGTATCAATGTTGCAATAAAAATTTGAAGGTGCTAATTTAGGAAAAGATCATGTCTGCATAAATGGTTTAATTCTGATAGCTCTGATGAAATCCCACATTTGTTTGATAAATGCAGGGTATATAATGTTTACAATTATCTGGCATCCCAATAAATGATCTTGTAAAATGATCTGATTGCTTGCCATCACTAAACTCATGATTACGAATCCTTTTCTCTCTAAACCAAACCACAAAGAGACAGTTTCATCATGACATGTTGTGTTTACAGGAAACTGAGGTATGTAGTAAAATTGTGTCCGTGAAGGTGATAAAAGCTTTTCTTTAAAGAATATATCCGTTTTATTTCTGTCCATGAAAAAGGCCTAAAGTGATTGTGTGAAAGTATCATGTAATTAACTAAATGTAACTCAGAAATAAAAACAACATGGTGATATATTATGTTCTTGAAATCCCATCTAGGACATGTTCATGTTTAGAAGTGCTGTGGGCTATTGCAGCATATTTTCTCATACCCCTCTTATGAGGATTTTCTGACTTCAAACTATATACTATTAGCCAGGTAATTCAATTAACCAAGTCATATTTCAAGGTTTTATAGGCAATGATTAAGAGTAAATCAGCAGTGCTGAGTGAGTACTTATAGGCAGACGCCACAATTTGGTCAGAATAAGACATAAGTAATTAATCTTTATGTTTCTGACTTGTAAAACTCTGCACATTTGTGGGGCTATCATTGCCCTGTAGACTCCGAAACTGGACAACATAACTTTGTGTTCCAGCCTAGATGACCAGATGACTGCTACTTTTTGCTCTGTGGCATTGCATGTCATGCCAGTAACTGGCTATCAACACACTGGTTGTTTTGGCAAAGAAACCAAGAAGATATTATTGGAGAATGCAATGAAACAAAAAATAAATAAACAAGAGAGGAAATTAACAAATAAAATAAGTCAAGATTAGAGTGGCTTTTACTGCCAAAGAAAACACTTGAGAATGAAACCTGCTCCGATATGTGTGTTGTATTTCCCTCCGCCTATAGGGGGCAGTAATTAGCGTTATGAATCTTAATAAAGGTTAGTATTCAGACCTCCAGCATGACAGATTCGAGTCAAAACATGAATAAAAGACATAATTTACTAGATAAGTGTCTAAAGAAATGAAGGGAAAGTACAAGAGTGTTTAATAATTATGTAAGTGTCTTTGTTTTCCTCCATTTTTAACCTGTCATCTTTCTCGCGGTGACGGAGCTGGTAGTTTGGCGACGGTCCCTGGCGGCAGACATCACGGCTCAAACAGCCCAGGGGAGGGATGAAGCTGAGATGGACAGGGAGGGAGACACCGGCTTACGACGTCAAAGGAGTACAGACACACATACAGGGAGAGGAGAGGACAGCCAACCAGACTGCCAATTCCCCACGGTCTGCTGAAGGAAGTCTAAATATTAATCTGTCACGAGACTGTTTAGTAAGAGATTTGTTTGTTTATTTTTTTCTGTTTTTCTTTTTAAAAAAAAATTTTTTATTCTAGATTTGTTATTTTAAAAACCACAAATAGAGAGATAAATACGGAGCATCTGTAAGGAAAGAGTAGTGGGGGGGAAAAACAACATTCAGGTCTAGGAAAGCACGCTCTTGCCGAATAAAGGACCGTCGCTGGATGTTACTTGTGTTGTTTTAGGGGGCGTGCAGGCCTAACTTGTTACAAGGATTCTAAGACGCTCCGACTGACAAATGAACTGAGAAACTGAGGTTTAATAACTAAATAACAGCAGGAGGGGGAAGAAGACAGGCATCTACTGATCGCGCCCTATTCTCTGCCACGACCAGCACCACAGGTACCTTTCTTTTAACTCCTTGTTGTCTTGTGTTTTTTGGTCAAATGTGTGAAATCGCATCCAGGTCATTGTTGTTGTCACCGACGTCTTGACAAAGGGAGCGCAGGTCTCCAGCTGTGTTGACTGACACGCTGTCACGTTCCTGCTGGAAGTCGAAAATAAGCGGCCAAGGTTTGCATGTAAGCAGGGAAAGGTTTTTTTTTTTTTTTTTTTTTTTTTTAGGATACTACTATTAAAACAATCCACATGACTAATTATTTATTTCATTTTTTTTTTTATTGTTATTGTTGTGTCAGTGTAAGTCAGAGACCATTTATGTTAGTTTTGTTGCTGGGAATCATGTTCATTGGTTCATAATATGGATGTGACGCGAAAAATAAGAGTTACTATTATTTTTATGATTGATATATATGTGCATTTTGTGGTTGTGTGGAGGTGAAACTCCAAATAAGAGCTTAACTAAATATAAATAATTCATAAAGGATATATATATATATATATATATATATATATATATATATATATATATATATATATATATATATATATATATATATATATATATATATATATATATATATATGTATGGTCCATTCAAAATAAGATTGTCCACTGCTGCCAAAAAAAAGGTAGTATTTTAGATATATTGATGCATGTTTTTTTTTTTTTTTACGTCACTTTTTCAAGAGAAGTGCGATTGTTGTGTTTTCCTGTGAAATCTGTGCCATAAATTGAAAATCTACAACCGTATTTGATGCTGCTTTTCTCTAAGGATGTAGAAACCACTATTTCAGCCGCCTATTCCAACTGAATGCTCCCATCTGTACTTCCATCCCCGGCCTCCTGTTTGCACCTCCTGTGCAGTGTGAATTTAAGCCTGCAGGCTCCTGCCTGCTCCTCCTCATTGCTTTCACTGTGTGTGTGTGTGTGTGTGTGTGTGTGTGCGTGTGTGCGTGTGTGTGTGTGTTATGATTCCTCTCTAGACTTCTCAATGAAGGAGCCTGACGCAATCAAGCTCTTCATCGGGCAAATACCCCGAAACCTTGAGGAAAAGGACTTGAAACCCATCTTTGAGCAGTTTGGCAAGATCTATGAGTTAACGGTGATAAAGGACAAATATACAGGGATGCACAAAGGTAAGCAAGGTGCTTGGGAGGCCACTATGGAGATCAATGTGGGGGCTGAGTGAAGCAAGTTAACATGCGATCCCAAGAGTTTCTCCTACATTTTCCAGCTGTGATTGGATTTCCAGTAAATATGATTTAGCTTAAACGACTTCCTATTGAGCTGTTGTCCACTGAAGCATCTTTAAAGGCCAACTTGGGGCCAATCACCCACTATAGCATCGAGTAGCATCAAGACACGATCTGATGTCAGTAGTTTATGTCCATATATTGTTTGTATACTTTATTAAGTCAGTTCAAATTCACAAAAGGAATTGTCTATTTAAAAATTTGTTTTCAGGTCAAATAAAGATACATTAGGAGAGATGCTCAAACATTTTTGAAGATATAAATATTTATGTTTAAGGCAGTGCTAAAACCAATTTCATGATTATATTTATTTGCACAGCTGTCATCTTAATGCTTATCTTGTCCAAACATTTAAAATAAATTAAGGAAGCAACATATTTGAAGATATAATAATCAGTAAGAAAATAATGTTGATTTTTCACACAACAGTGCTTTGAGACACATTGCTTGTTTGTCAAGAGCATATTTAATTTAGTTGCCTCACTAAGGACCTGAGGAGCAACTCCAAAATTCAATTCAATTCAGCTTTATTTGTATAGCGCCACTTCACAACAATGTTGTCACAGGACACTTTACAGACACATCATTTCAAGCCAATTCATATGTAGCCTATAATAGAAACCAACTGATTGCATCGAGTCATGACTTCGATCCAATCCCCCATCCTGAACATGCACGAGGCGACAGTGGGAAGGAAAAAACTCCCCTTTAACAGGAAGAAAACCTCTGGCAGAACCCGGCTCAGGGAGGGCAGCCATCTGCCTCGACTGGTTGGAGTGGAGAGGACAGGGAAGACAGATCAACATGCACAACTGCATTTATTTAGGAAGACCTGCGGAAAAAAGGAGGAATAAGTTAGAGACGGCAATATTGTGATATTTTTATACATTAATATATTAGAGAAATGGAGCAAGGTACTTCTTAGTGCATCAGGTGATGTCCCCATCGTTATATAAGTAAATCTTTATTTATACCATGAGTCACCCAAAGTGTTTCACTCAGCAAGACTAATACTTAAAAAGGAACAAACATGAATTTTTAAACAAAATTTAAACAGTTAACAACATTTGTAAATGTACAATAATTGCACGAGTATGTTCAGGGTTTAATGTAATTGTTAACTGTACAGTAATGATGACAAATAATGCTGAGCTCATACATAAAATGACTGTTAGTTCCCAAGTTTTTTTTTTTTTTGTTTTTTTTTGCTGTGTGTTCTGACATGCTTCTCTTCACTGCTGATTTACTGTAATCTAAATAATAACACAAACGTTAACCTATAAAAGTATAAATCACACATTAACACCAGAAAAATGAACCAAACAAACATTTTTTTAATTGAAATAGGTCTTTAAAAATGTATTTTAATGATTTCGCTTGGCGTGGTCACCACCCATGCTACCCACTGCTGTTCCTCTTCATCACATGCTGAGCAGCATTCTCGTATTTTTGAAGAAAACTTGAAAAAAATATATTGACAGATGGACTGAATCTGGAAAGTGATCTAAGTAAACAATCGTCCTTACAGTCATTTCTCATGCTAATCTGAGAAGAGAAAACAAAAGGCTTTCAAAAATCCACAAAACCCATCAGCCATTGGGGACACACACGGGCCAGGTGGTATCAGTCCTCTAACACCTATAACACCTATTCTGCATATATTTACATATTCATGATTTTAGGGAGTTTTAAAGGTTAATGAAGGCCTTTCTCTATTATATGGTGCTGCATACATTTTGTTTGAACAGCGTGATATTAAAGACTCATTCAGGCTGCTTGTTTCTCCAGATATTATGATTTAATATTCTCATGGGTCTCAGCTGGTGCAAGGAGATCTATTTAACAAATTTTGGGGAGACATTTTCAGAAACGGTAAACACATGGATCTCGAAGCACAGGAAGCAAATGGGAATTATTGTGATAGTTTATCTGCTTTCATGCCTTATGATACTGCTACAACCTATCAGATAGCATGTAGCGTCCATTATCTCCTGTTTGCTGAACTTTTAACTTCTGTCTTCCTCCAGGATGTGCGTTCCTCACATATTGTGCACGCGAGTCTGCCCTAAAAGCCCAGAATGCACTGCATGAGCAGAAGACCCTACCAGGGGTGAGTGTGGCATTATTTTATTCTCAAGTTCTCACCAACTCACAAAGGAAACAGAATTGCAGGCTATCTGAACACAAAGACACGTGGACGCACGGAAAACTAATAAAGTTTGACATGTAGGGCCGACTTCCCCCTTTAGCTGATGTGCTCTAATAAAGGTCAGAGGCTGCTCTCCCTCTTATGTTTCATATGTGATGCATCCAGACACATCCATCCAGTCGAGGCATGACTCATCTTGCTTACATGTCACGGGTCGAGAGAGATGGCTATGAGGCTCTCTGCTGGAGTGACTTTGCCAGCTCTTATTCTGGTTGATGTTTTCTTTTCCTTTCTGTGTCTCCGTCCCCCCCCCCCCTTCCGCACCACCACCACCTCTCTCTCTGAATCCTAATCAAAGTTAAACCTAGTTTTATTAGCATAGCCAGGCAGCAGGTGTGCTGCCAAATGACATTTCCAGAGCTAAATATGACATGACAGCCGCGTCTCTATAATAACCATCTATATGGGAGACAAGGCGACAAGGCAAGGAATTACTGAGACAGAGTGTGCTCCCAGACTTGCTGCTGCTTCCTCTTTTACTAACAAGGCGTTACCCTCGTTTCCTTTTGGTTATTTTTGTTAAAATCTACATCATTCACTTCTTTTTTTTTTTTTTTTTTTTTTCCTTTTTCCCCTCCCTCTCCTGAATGTCAGCTCATGCTGTAGTTTTTGAGGGAACAGAGAAGAATATGTGCTGAAATGCAGAGCTATAGCAAAGGGGTTGCTTTCAATATTATTTAATGGTATGGTATAATTATAGCTTAATACATTTAGGACAAAGAAGTCATCTAACTTATCAACTGAAACATGGATGTACCATCAGATATTAAGAAGAGCGGATTTTGCTTTCCATATCTAACAGGAAAGCATTGAGTTTAATGTTTTAAAAGTCATAATAAGATATCTTTGCTAATTTAAAACAGTTTGTAGCCCTAATTAAATGGTGAATAAAGGTAAACCCTGGAGCAGAGACAAGGACTTGAAATCACATTTTCAGAAGCTTGAATTCATTTCAAGGTGTAAAGTTTACTTTATCGTCACTCCGTTTAAAAATTTTGAATATAAAACGAATATCCTAAAACAAATAGTAATAACCTGGATGACAAATGATTTAGTCATTTTAGGGTAATGGCATTTAATGTTTATTCTGGTCAAGTTTCTGTACTAGAATATTGCTGGAATGACAGACAAGAGGCAGCTGGGAGGATATGGAAACAGTTTTAAGAAGTGGACTGCTATTAGGACAGCGACAAAAGAAATCCCATTGTTAGCGTGACAGTAGCATAACCTTCCTGACCCCTCATAGAGGATCAGCAGGGCCCAGTACCCATACTAAAACCCTCTCCCCCCCCCTGTGCTTCTACTCTAGCGGCACTCCTCACAACCTCTTACCTCTAAGCCATGTGGAACAAGCTAAACCCTCCTGTGTTCTGCCAATCCTTCCCTGCCCCCTCCCCTCCACTTGCCAAAAGAAGCAAAAAAAGGGGGGTGGGGTGTTGGGGGGTAGGGGAAGACAAAAACCATCTTATTAGCTCCATACACGCCCACAAGGACAAGATCTGTTTCCACCCCTGCCACCAGCTGTGGTGTAATTGTCGTGTAATTGCACCTGCAATGCCAGAGAATAATTAACTTTGGCATCTCGTGGCCAGAGTGATCCAAAAGGAATAACACGATAGCAATTATAGGACTGAGAGGAGAGAGCCTAAATGAAAGCACACCTGAATGTGGCGAAAGCTGAAAGATGTCATTAATGGTTAGGGCTCCTTTTTTTTTTTCATTTAAGAATTTCTCCTTCCTGTGTAGAAAGAGTCACTCATCCTGCTCTTTTGTCTCTGCTAACAATGGAAAAGAAGAAAGACGAGAAAAGAAAGAAAGCCAGAGAAGTCAGGCAGTGGCGAACAGATGGTTGTATCAGAGAAGCACCTGGTCTTGTGTTTAATTTCAGGTGAGAGTCTTTCTCTAAGTGGGGATAGGAAGAAGAGTGTTAAAAGCAGCTGAAAGTGAGGAAAAAAGAAAGAAAGTGAGAATGGTGGAGTTGGAAAGGGGAGGGGAAATAAAGCAGATCCACTCTGAATGTGAAAATGGATGTTTTTAAAGGACCTGTACTCATTCTGTCCTATTTGGGCGTCCTGTCCCCTTCTGTTGTTATGATTCATCCTTGTTCTGTCTCAGGCCATTTGTCTTGCCCAGTCAGCTGTTAGGAGTCTTGTGGAGACAATAACATTCACATTATGCCACATTAAATTAAGGTGTTTCACAAAGCAGAATCCAGAACAGAGCTTCGGCTCTGAGCTGGCTAGTGGAGCTGAAGCAAATTTACATAATTAACATGAGTGAAAAATGAATCAGCCATATTTTTACAATCCATTAACCTTTGAAGACATTCAAAAAGAAAAAAAAATGTCACAATTCTCTGGATTCCTCCCTTTTCTATGTGCATATTTCCTCCGCTACTGAGGCATCTGTTATACCTCGTGGAATATATTGGGGTTTAAAGCACTCGTCAGACAAAACATGTTCAAATGGTTCTGGGAACCTGAGATTAATTAAGTAGCAAGATGGGAAATTAAAGGAGAAGTCTGACATTTTGGAATTTAAGCTTGTTTGTATTCTTGTCGAGAGTTAGATGAAAGGATTGATAAAATGCTCTTGTGTGTTTTTTAGATATAAACCTGGTACAAACTGTATGCTAGCCTACTTAGCTTAGCTTAGCTTAGCTTAATATAGCTTAGCTTAGTTTAGCTTAATTTAGCTTAGCTTGGCACAAGGTCTCAAAACTTGAAGAAACACCTAATCTGCCTCCAGTCCAGCATTTATGGCTATTTAATGTTTGTATTCAGAAAATATGGACTAGAAAAGATGAATGGAAACTTCCACTAATGAGCAAAAATAAATAAATAAAGAAAGAAAGAATGGACTTTCTTGTAGTATCTTTCTGTTTTTGAGATTTTATGAATATTACAAAAAAAAAATTCTGAATTATGTTTGACCAGGTAGTAATTAAAATGATGTTACTCAAAGTTGTTTGTGTGATCCCCTCAGAGAAATCCAACCCCTCTTGCCACCTGCACCTTTAGAGCCCACTCATGAACGTGCTGTCATGTTTGTTTAAGAGAGTGTACAACAATGACTCACTCTGTGTTTAAAATCTAAAATCTACATGTACTAGTGAGACGTTTGGGAAGTAGTAGAAGTGTGTACTTGTATATTTGCACACGCAGCAGCGGAAGAGAAGACAGGTGTTCACACTAGCACAGCTTAATGAAGGGTGTGTGCTTTTGTCTGATGGTGTGCTGTCTGTTTGCTTTTGAGCGCACTTGTATCCATGGAGAACACGCATCCAAAGATATGGTTGGATAGGTGGAAGTTTCAAGTTGTATTATGGGCTTTTTGTCATGTTTCCTCGTTCACAATCTGCAACGTGCATGAGGATGAAATCTCCTGCTTCCCACAGAAGCAGAAGAAGAGGCCTTTTTTAAATGGAACATCTGACTAAGCCTGACATTTACTCAGACGTGGGGAAGACAGAGCAGACAGAAGGGTTTTTATCAATATGCAGAAAAAAAACCTGCATGAACTAAATATAGAGTCTGCGTTTTAAGCAGGATGAGCGATAGGAAGTTGTAAAGATAGGATGTTATAATACATGCCTTATGCATGTCTGAGCAATCATTCAGCTGTGGATACACATCAACTAAGAACTGTTGCAGGGGGACATTAACTCTCCTTCATATACCTTTCAGCGTAGTAGATTCATTCAGCTGACGTATCTTGGTCAGTCTTTTATTAAAAACAAGCTGCTAAAATGACATTTAATGTGTCACATGTCAAAAATGATTCACTGGGGGCTAAGACATGGTATTACAGTGTGAACAGTAACATGTGACCTGCAACACTATCTGACAATGAAGAGAAACCGGCGCCTCAACATGTAACCTATATCTTAATGTCAGTGGGATGTGGATGGTGATGATAGCAATTAGTGCGCCTCAGAGCGAGTGCGTTCACTTGATGAATCTACATGGAGTTAAGTGTGCATTCATGCATTGATTCATTTACATATGCATGCATATCAATGTGCCGCGGGAACGATGTGGGACAGGCGGTGCTGACTGACAACAACAAAAAAAAAGGGCTCGTCCTCTGTACGTCACTCTGCGGCGACTGTCATGATGAATGCAGATTGGGTCTACAGAGGTGGTAAAAGGGTGTGAATTAGAGAGGAATTGGGCAAATGAAGGGTGGGGGTAGAGGAAGAAATGAATGAAAGTTTGACATAATGAAGAGTGGGGGGGGGGGGGGGGGGGGTGCATTGAGACAGTGTGTTTATCAGCTTAAATACAGACATCTGTTACTGAGAAATAGTGTGTTTTGGAATGGGGGGTAGTGAGGATTGGTGGTGGGTGTTGGGGGGTGTTTGGTAGATGTAAGCACGCAAAAGCCACAACATTCATTAAGTGCTTTGAACTTTGAAGGAGAAACTATATAATGAACACGAATACATATGAGGAGTAGTGGATTTCAGTATGTAAACTGTGCACAAATTAAAAGATGAATTAGGACACACAGGAATCTGTGCATGTTTCACTTCGCCCCCCCTCTTTGCTTCACTGATTCGAGTCAAACAACACTTGACATGAATATTTAACAATCAGAACAGACAAGACAATTGAGAGTCAACTCAAGTGTTGTTAGAAATATACTCTTTGATATTCAGTTTTTGTTTTTTTTTTCACTCCGAGGGATTTTAGTTGGCTGTCTGACAAAACGGCTGAGTGTCAGCTTCAAGAGCTGTCAGCTTCTTTGTAATACTGGACAAGCTATTGAACCCTGTAAGATGGGAGACAACACAAGGAAACAGCTTTGACACTGAATACTTGGACATTGATTAAATATTATTGAACTGTACCAGGACTGTGCTGTCCGTCTCTTTGTGTCTGATTGATTTAGTGACTGGCAGGAGAACGTGGAGTTTCTCTCCACTCGGTGTGCCTGCCTGCTCATGTGTGTGCGCATCTGTGTGTTCATCCACGCATGGAAACATTAACAGACCGCAGTTGTGTATCTCCGCTTTGTTCCAGCTCTTTGTGTGAACGCATAATCAGGTGCCTCTTCATCTCTTTTTTTTTTCTTCTGTTTTTTTTTATTTTTATTTTTTTATCATATTTTGGGTTTTGAATACAGCAATTTCCACCTGTGCTTCTCCTCCCATCTGACCCTCCCCCCGCAAAGCGAATTCACAAGTGCATCTCAGCGTTAAGACACGTATTTGCGATGAGGAGGCGGATGGAGAAGCGAGGGAGCAGAAGCAGCAGCAGCAGAGATGGGAAAGGAACAGAGTGGGGGGTGGGGGGTGGGGGTGGCAAGTTGATTATGGTCGCAGGTCTCGTTGCCTGGAGACGATGGGAACGAGGGATGCCAGGTTGCTAGGCGACCAGAACGATGCAATGACCAGCGTTGTGTGATGGAGCGGAGGGGAGGTGAAGTGAAGAAGGAAAATTGTCTTTGTGTGTGCCCCCCCCCCCCCCCCCCCCCCCTCCCTCTCTCTTCTCTAACCACCCTCTATGCCCCACCCAGCTACCCCTCCCTCCCTCCCTCCCTCCCACCCGCTACCCCTCCAGCTCTGCCTCGCTGCTGTAAATGTTCTTGAAAGAGCAGGGGTGATGGTCTCTGCTGATATGTTTACCATTCAGAGCGGCTGCTTTTTTAGGGCAGGCAAACAGAATGGATTGAAACTGGAGAGAAAACAGGCGGCAGAAATGTGTCACCCTCACACAGCAGCAGCGGCCGACTGTATAGAATAAACATCAGCGTCTGCGCTTAGGGGAGAGATAATCATCTGATTTTCAGGTCATAAGAGAGATGTGGGGAAAATGTCACCATCAATATACTTCACTGTACCGAACTGTAAACAGTCCTTAATGTAAAGCACATTGATGTTGCCGTCGTGAATGAAGCTGTATTTACAACACAGCGAATGCCACACCTCCATTTGTATGAGCATTGATGGCATTGAAGGTGGGGGGGGGGGGTTCATGTGTTGCGGTGAAGGGGTTGAGCTGTGATTTGATTGGATAATCTATGGATTTAATATCTCATAATCCTTGTCAAATCCCCCAGTGGCATCGCAGAAAGAAAAGTATGCGTAGATGTGCGCTCAGGAGCAGACATTGTGTGTTTAGCTGAAAGATGACTGTATATAATGTCTGCTCTGTGTGTCTGGTGATGGAGCGCAAGACGGCGGAAACACAAAAAAAAAAGAGGAAAATCTCTAATAGCAAAAACACACTGGCATAATGGGTTGTTGATCAGGCAGGTTTTGCCTGTGTGTTGTCTGTGCACAGTATGGGACTGTTTTTGTAAACAAGCTGAAGGGAGGGGAGGGGAGCAACAGGACGAGGAGGAGGAGGAGGGAGAGAGCAAATCACTGTAAAGTGTGTGTTAGTGGTTGAGGCTTAGAGGGAGATATTTTGCTCCCTGCTTTTACATCTGCTGTCGAGGCAGCGCCAACATTCAACAGGCACGAACGCTCTTTCTATCATCCCTTTCTTTTTTTTTCTCTTTTAGATGTTCGGCATCTTCCATTTTTTTCCCTCCCCCTTCCTTTCTTAAACATGTAACCTCTTGACCTAGAAGCACCCTTTGTCCTTCTCATGTTTTTTTTGTCTTTTATACGTCTCTTCTGCACTTTGCTCGGGTAACCTTGTTTACCTGATGTGAGATTCTCATCACTGGGGTTGTCATGACGATGGCCATGCAAGCACAGCCCTCATCAGAGCGGTGGGACTGGTTGCTGTGCTGATCTGAAGTGGCGCAGCCTTTATGGCCTCCACTTCTCACTGTTTTCCCTCTTGTATATTCTAATTCCAATCTCCTGAGCCATCTGCTGCGCCTCTTCTTATCACCACCGCCACGGCCTTCACTGTTTGTCCCCCTACAATGAAATATGGGCCATGGGATGTTTTGTTTTCCCCCCCTCTAACATCAGTCAAAGGTGTCACATAAACTAATGTCATAAGTTCAATACTTGCCCCCACCCAAAGAAAAAACAGAATTTAAATTTTTAAATTTTGTTTTTTTTTTATCTTGATTTTTTTCTTACATTAATTCACATAAATGTTAGATCCATGTAAAATGTGTGTGGTATGGTTTGTTAAAACTCTTGCTTTCACCTTATCTGAGCAGTAAGTAAGGATTTATTTAAAGAAATGTGCCCTCTGGGTCACAGATTTTGTTAAACTGAATAAATTCTTGAATAAACAAAGGCGGAAAGTGACCAAAATGTCTAAAAATGATCAACTAAAGTTACAGTTTTTTTTAAATGAAATCTGCTGTAATTCATTGTATAAACACAGAATATGTTGAAAGACATGCAACAATATAATGTATTTAAAACATTTTAAATAACAGAAAGTGTAAAAATCCAGCAGTAAATCATGTTGAGCCCTCTGTGCTGGAGGTGTGCAAACAGAATGAGAAGTGAGTGGTGCCGTGGTAAACAGTGGATAAGAGACATTGAATGGCCCCTCTTATACTCACAGAGGTGATATTTATTGAGCGCTTTAGTCTGACTACATAAATTTCAGTAAACAGACCCAGTCAGGAAAATGTTCCTTTTGCTGGAGCAAATTTCTTGTCAAGACAAAACTTTACCAATATTTTAATCTAAAATTATTATTCACGGAATGCAGTGACTCCATTTGCTTGACTGATTGGAAGATGGCTCTCCCTCCATCATCCCATTAATTGGTGCAATCAATCGGATGCTCTCAGTGTGGAGCCGCAGGATCCCTCCGCAGCAGGTGCCGGTGGTATTTCAGCCGGGCATTTGTGGCGTGGGGATGTTTGTTCATGCGGGTCCCGCCGGCAGGAGCGCGACCGCTGCACCGATCGATAGCATCTCCCTGAGACCGATCACGGCGGATCAATCAGTGACACGGGATCAGTGACTGGCCGAAATGTCACCAGCTCCATAATTAAGACCTTCATTAAGCCACAGTTAACAGAGTGTCACTCTGTTGCTCTCACCTTGACTTGTCACCCCTCCCCTAGTCAACCTCGCACTCCCCCCCGCCTCCCTCCTCGCCTCCATATGCTCCTTTCCATTCCCTTCAATCCCTCTCAATCCCACCCTTCTCCCCTCTCTGCCCTCTCCTGTTCATTCTTTGTCTTCATTTCATTCAATGCCGCCTTTTACCATTTTCATGCTCTCTATATATTTGAAGGAGAAGCTGCGAAGGCACTGATTTGTGCACAATTTCACGTCGAGCTTTAGTTAGTTAGTGGTGAGAGACAAGCACAGGAAGGGGGAAATGGCATTTCAGCAGCTTGGTTCTTGATGAATTATGAAAAGGTTAATTCTTCTCAATGTTGGGTGGTCTCAGTTTCCGTTATCATTCTCTGTTTCTTCAGACACTATTCCTGACTGTCCAACCCTGCAGACATCCATCTCTCTGCCTTTCTGTGAGGCTCAGAATCTCTGTGTATTCTGATGCTACGTGCTCCTTTAATCCAGATTAGCTGGCGAGTGTTCTTAATCTGATCACTTCCCCAATCCCGCGTGGGTGTGTGCTTTTTCTGGTTTTGTGTGATAGGGAGAGAGGGAACGATAGACGGCGGGATTAGAGCAGATTCTGAGAGGGAGAGATGTGGTGGGGAGGAAGAGAGGGGCTGTATGACACTGCAAATGTAATGTGGCACATATCAGTGTCAGCTGCTGGAGTAGTGTTGGCCAAAAACAAACAAACAAATATGGAAAAAAAGGAAAGGAAAGAAAAAATTCTGTGTGGAGTACAGGGAATATCCCCCTAACATCCATTCAAGCACAAATATGCCACTGCTAAGTCAGGGATAATTCATTTAAATGAATGGTGCACACATAAGACAGTGGTGAATGCGGTTTGATTAAATGCTACAATAAAAAATTTCAATTAGTGCCACTTACAGCCACCTTTCAGCTCATAACTTTCACTCATTTGTCTTCCTTGTATCGATCACGACCGCTTACCTGTATATTGACTGACAGTACTATGTGCTTTTGTTTCAGATGAACCGCCCAATCCAGGTGAAACCGGCAGACAGCGAAAGCAGAGGGGGTAAGAGACACCTGTCCCCACCCAGACATCCAGCACCTGTTCAAACAGTCCACACCGCCACCAAAAAAAAGAAAAGTTTGCAAATCAGTATGTTTAAACACTTGCAAGAAGCGTTTTAGCACTCTGGCTAGAATCAGGTCAAATCTGATACTTAAAGTGCAGAGACGATCATTCGCATGAAGATTTTGCAACCATGTCAGGTAGAAAAAAGAAAAAGAAAAACGACCTTATGTCTAACATTAAGTTTTACCTTCTTATGCTAGTCAGAAAAAGGACAAGTAAAGGCGCCGTTAAGTGTTGGTACTGGACGCTGTTGGGTCTGTTTATTGGGATTCCGTCTCGCATTGCCATCACGCTTCATCAGATCATTGTCTTATAAGTTAGGAGGCTCTTTTTGTTGTGTTCTCTGAACTCCTCCTAATCATTCTTTGCTACTCCTACAGTCGAGGAGTTCAGTCTTTGTTTTAGATGAAGAGTGTGTAAGTAGGATCCACGCGACTGACAGGAACCAGACTCTGTTGCATTGTCTTGTAGATGAGCAGTGTTCCTTGCTTGTTATGGCTGATCACTGTGAGCCTTTGCAAACTGCTGAGGCTCAGTGGTGTAAGTATAGAGACTGGAATTAGTCTTATTCCTACTTCATAGATAAATTTAGCTTCTGTGTTGCTGGTATGGAGGGGAAAATCATGTTGCCTGTGTGACAGCTTGTTTTATTCCATAAATTTGTTCTGATTGTATAAAAGAAAAATGCTAATAATCTTGAGAAATGTTTGAAAACATTTGATACAATTGCCACTGCCCTAGATGATTATAACTAAAATCAATTCAGAGGTGAAACTTTTGCTTTTTTATTTAAAATGACCGCCTATGCTTTTATCTCCATCTCCATCAATATGTAAGTGGGGGAAGAATCCTTGTCATTTGAAGTTGATGGCAAGCTTAAAGTGATGCTCATGTCACATCAAGCTTGAAAGGTCAAAAGCGCACAAACATCCCTCCCGGTCTGAAAGTGAGATACATGCATACAGTATGGTGCATCTGGTCTCAGTGGGTTAATGGTACCTTCACAGATGTGCAAGTTTAATACGCCTTGAGCACCAACGCACTCTCATATCATCACAGTTGCAGACGTTTCGAGTTATGAGCCAGAGAATGGGCTGATAGTTCATCTCCTCTTTATTCTGCTGAATGCGTCGTCTATGATTTCAAAGAAAGAGTTTCAGTGTTTGATTGATCAGACAACAGTTTTCCACCTCTTCTCAGTGTGTTTTATAATAGACCGGACAAATTCGGGATTATTGCCGTTTCTAGATCTTATTTGTATCTGATACTTTTTTTTTGTATGGTTATATTTGTAGATTCAGCAACAAAATAATCACTGATAGTAGTTTTCAGAACTGCTCCTGAGCTCATTTAGTGAAGTGTGAAATTCAGTCTGTTTTCAGCACAGTGCTGCAGGATTGGCCAAAAGGGCCAATTAAAGCAGGTGCTTCATTCTGTTTCTTTGCTTACAGAGACTCTGAAACCTTTGAATCTTTCAACGACACAATGAACTTTTTTAACTGTTTGGTTTCTTTCACTTTTAGCATTTTGGATTAATTAACCCTTTGATGCAATGTGTCCGCTATAGTGGACACCTATTTAAAGACTGTTTTCTAGCATTATTCATGAATGAGGATGGGATATTTGTAATTTTGCTACTTCAGTGGACATTAGGAGGGTCTCCCAACACACTGCCACTCACTGAAGAATAAACAAATATACTATAGGATTTCTTATATACATATACATGTAAATACCAAGTTTACCTCGGTGATAAACAAGAAAGAAATTACATTAGTCAATTTTTATAGAATATTTCTTTTTTATTGTGATAATATATTATTTTATAAATATTTCTATAGAATAGATAAAATAAATAAACAAAATAAAAGTAAAATATTACTGAAGAAAGAAAATTTCTCTGTAGAAGTAAAATATTGCATGTAAAAAAAAGTGGATTTGTTTTTGTTTTGTTTTTTTTTAAATTCATGCATCAGAGGAACTTACAGAAAATGCTTTAAATTCAGTGTAACAGTGGGTGTTGTTTTCTGGCAAAATTAGGTCTGAATAATGGAAGTACTGGTACTGGTGTTATTTTGGTATCAAGAAACTCCCATGTCTAATAAGTCCTAAATATAAAAGCAAAACCGACTAGAAAAGAGTAATTTCTCATTTCAGTTGTTGTTCTCTTTCTATTTGTGCCCTGGCATTGATTATCTGACAGCACTATAAAAAAAAAAAATGTTTGTGATTTTCATCAGCGGACTTTTTAAAGGCTCCACATCAACACGCTACACATGCAGGTGTTTCCAATCAAGACACATTTTCGTCTGCTGCGTCCCCGACGTTCAAGCTGTACAGAATGTAAATGAACAATGAAGACGACAGCATGACTGATTGTATCTCAGCATTTCAGTCTGTGGAAAAAAAGTTGCAGAAACGTAAATGCAGTGACTTGTAGTGGATGCAGAAATACTGGCTTGATCCTTCGGGGACAGACGGCACAGCTTCTTAGAGGGTGACAAACATTTGAGTCACAGCCAGATGCTGTTTTGTTTGTTGTGCTGCACAACTTACTGCACTCTGGTGGCTCTCTGAAGAACAGCACGCTGACGTCTATGGCTGCTTATCACATTGTTGTTTATACACGTACAGAGACATGGCACCTCTCACTGTCAGTGCTTGTGTTGTATCTCTCATAAAACATCTTTTTCCTCTCCATCTTTGTCCTCACTCACTTAACCCACACATGATCCTGCTTTCTCCCTCCCATCTTGGCATCATCCTTCTCCTTAGAAGACAGGAAGCTGTTTGTGGGTATGCTGGGAAAACAGCAGGCGGATGCTGATGTGAGGAAGATGTTTGAGCCGTTCGGCAGCATAGAGGAGTGCACGGTGCTCCGCGGGCCTGATGGGACCAGCAAAGGTAACGTCAAATCACGGCGAAATCCAAAGAATAATGCGGAAAAGCGAAGCATGACATTTAGAAAAAAAAAGCACACAACACATCACAAGGCACGACATGCTGATTTTTATCAGCTGGTAGATTATCTTTTGTACATTTTTGCAGAAAGACTGGCATCCAACAGAGTTTTTATGAGTTTGAGCTACTTTAATAATCAAATATCACATTTTAAATATTTGTTACTTTACATTTCTTCTTTGTAAAAGTTTCAGTTTGCCAAATTTTAAATGTAATATTTGGAAATAACTACATGTAATGTCATTCTGTAGCACAGTTATGTAGGCAACCACTTTCCTGCTTCCTGCCTTGTATTCTTTGCTCATAATATCACTGTTATTGTGAGATATTCCAGTATCTAAAGTCACAGTACTCAGCTCAATTACCCCTCTTTGCCATACCATTCGACACTACTTGTCCATTTTGAGCTAAGGTATCCCTTTTCTTTTCTGGATTAAGGATAAATTTGGGGTGATTGTGACCATTTTGAGGATTAGGTGACCATCACCCTTAAGCCCCAAAAGAAAAGGGGAATCTTACCTCTGCAAAACAGAGAAGTGGGGCCAAGTGTAAGAGTCTCAAGTGAGCACAAAGTGTTGTGCTTCTCCAGTCTTTGCGGCATACTGCCCTGCAGGTTTTAGACACTTCTCTGCTCCAACACACCTTGTCAAATGAAACTAATCTCATCAACGGCTTGTCTTGAAGTTTTGCACAAGTCTGGTAATGACCCATTCAGCTGAGCCAGCTGAGTTTGAGCAAGGAAACATTTAAAGCCTGCAGCACAGTGGCTCCCAAAGAACAAAGTTGAGGAACTGGCCTTCTCTGACTAAGGTACTTCTTTGGCTCAAAAGACTTCCTCAGAGAGAGCAATACAATCTGAGACTAAAGTGCTCTGTTTCAGCCCAAACAAACTGCGTTAAGGACTGTTTGACAGGATGCAAATTAGGCTTCACTTTCACTTTTGTCTGAGTTTATCTGAGTTGCTGCTGCACATGCGAGACACTCACAAGAGTTTCATAAGATTATATATTACCATGTTAGATATGCTTTCTGGGTGGGTGGGGTGTGTGTGTGTGTGTGTGTGTGTGTGTTTGTGTGTGTGTGTGTGTGTGTGTGTGTGTGTGTGTGTGTGTGTGTGTGTGTGTGTGTGTCGATTTACAGCCCAGATTGACGGAGTTTAAGTTTCCTTGTTCACAAATAAGAATAATAACGCAGAAAGATCCAGACAGGCAGATGGATGTGATGCCTACAGGCTTTATAAGAGACTGTTGTGGTAAAAACAGCATTCAGGGTGAAAACGAAATTCTGGATTTCTTAATCTGACAAAGTTTGAACCCTCACCTATATTTTTAAGATTTATTGAGGGACAAAGTGGATGAGATTGCGGTAACAAGTGTCTTGGATTCAAACATGCAAAGACATGAACAAGAAAGGACTGATTAAATGTTGCAGGCATTTGGTTTGGATGCTCCTGGGCATCCTCCTTTGGAGGTTTTGAGCCATCTGGGAGGAGGTCCCTAGGTAGACCCAGACTTTGCTGATGAGATTACACATCCCAGCTGTGTTTACACTGCCTCTGCATCCATAAGAGGCATTGTTAACTAGAAAGCATTGTGGGGGAGAATTATGCAATACTCTGCTTATTCTGATGTATGTCCAAAGGAATTCACAAAATCACAGTCGGGAGAAAAATCCATCTTACCAGGAACCAAGTGATCAGTTTGTAACCCAAACACAAAACTTCAGACCAATGCTAATTTATAACTGGTAGCTACAGATGGGATGTAGACATGTCAATGTTCAATAATGTCAACTAATACGATCTAACTGGCTCCTCATTTTAGGCTTTAAGTTCTTATGTAACGTATCCAGAGCAATTTAACTAATCAAAATAAATAATTCAGATTTCTGCTGATAAATAAAACAATTAACAATAAGACAGTTTTCCAAACAGCCTAAAGTCTAATGTCCTTTCAAGTATCGCAAGAGCAAACGATCACAACCAGACTCTGGGTCAGGACTGTGAAAGTGGTATTGACTTTGTTTAACTGTTTGTAACCCTGAGAATGAAGCCTGCGGCACCTTGTCACCACGTGATATAAATTACAGTTGTCACTAACAACAATGCTAATGATATTTGCTGTGTAAATCAAAGTCCAACGACAGCTCAAACACAGATGCTAGATTTTTCTACTTTTGTTGCACGAGGCATAACTAATAGTGCAATAGGTTTTATGGGTCATGGCTAATGATGCGTTTGGTGGTTTACGGGTTATGATTGATGAAGCAATGAATGTTCTGTGGACCATGTTTAATGATGCCACAGTAACTGATGGAGCACTGGATGTAAGATGGCTTCTAATGTATTTTTAAAGGGAAGCAGTTTTGTAATACTGTGTGTGTGTTTGAGTGTGTGTGTGTGTGAGGCTGTGTTTAATGATGTGTCATTTCATGTAGGGTGTGCATTTGTAAAGTTCCAGAGCAACGCAGAGGCCCAGGCCGCCATCAACGCTTTGCATGGGAGTCGCACTTTACCTGTGAGTCCCCTCTCCAGTCAACACACTCAGCTTTACTCAGTTGCACAAACACACACACACATGCACACATATTCACAATTCAAATATATCAAAGAGACACACTCACATGCTCCAAATCTTTGGACACTCAACATGGTGACTCAGCTAATAGTCACCTCTTCTCATTTCTGTCCCCCACCTCCACACACACTTACACAAAGTAGAGGGCTTTTTTTTCCAGTGTTGTCAATTGGTTTTGATTTTTTGTTTTTTCACATAATAAGTTGAGTTTGCATGAAAATTTCAACTCAGAAGTGCACATGTTGTTCATCTGGTCATAAAGTGTGACGTTATCTTCTTTTAAATTGTGAGTGTAGATCAACAAAATGTGTTTAAGCTAATAATAACTCACAGACACATCCACTCTTAACACTTTAAGCCTGTTCCATGAAAAAATGGTAAGAAAAGCCTCCTTTTTTTAATAGGAGGTCTTTACTTGGCCCTTTAACAAAATGTAACAAAAAATATAACAATTTTGTTTGGCACATTACATTTTAACATATGTCAAAATTATTAGTGTAATTTTCTGCTTCCTGGGGTCTTTAAAGGGGTCAGAAGACAAGTATCAGACTATGTTCAACGGGATTTTGAGCAAAGTTTTTACTGTAAAGTGATGCAAAATGTCTCCGAAACTTCACATATGTATCAAATATGATATGTTTGGCTTTATAGGGTTAAAGGGTGTTTATTAAAAAAACCAGACCGTCAATCATTCATAGCCTAGATGAATAAAGTGACCTATTTGTCCACAATAAACAGAAAGAAAAGTTTCAGTTTATTGTTGTAGATGTAGATCCCACTTCTTCAGGGGGGATATTGAATCATTATTCCTAACAAAACCAATTCAGTTTGTCCATGTACCCTTAAGAGGTCATTTCACAGGTTTTTTTTCTTTGGTTACCCATGGATTTTCTTGGTTTGAAGTCAGCCTGCAGCAGATTTACTTTACTCTTTATTATCATTGTCCTGCTGCATCTGCTGGACAGTCACCTTGACGTTATTCCAAATGATACCTCGAAAAGGTGGGAAGTTAATTTTCCCATCAGTGATGGTGAGCTGAAAAGATGCACAGACCACAAAGCAGCCCAAAGTCATCATAATCCCACGCTTTCATGCCCTTTCTTTACCTTAAGCAAGGCTACCCGATCCTCCCAAACAATTCAGCTTTAGCTTTATTCGTCGTTTTTCTGTCGACTGCAGTCAAAGTACTTGTATGAAACTCCAAATGAGAATGATGCTGCTGCTTCCTCCATCTAACCTTGAGTCAAGATTTCACCATAATAAATTCATGAGCATACATGTGAAGTCTTTAGCACTTTTACTCAACTCCTTTTGCCTCATTGAACAGTTTTTTCCTCCTAGGCTAGGTTACACAGAATATAACCACAGAACCAAACCACTACTCTGTCTGAATATGACGATGGCTCTACAGTCTTTGTTTGCCGATCGATTATTTTTGATTCATTTGTTAAACCTCTGCCTTTCATTGAAGGATTTTATTACACTAGCAAACTATATATGTTTTTGTATCTGTGTCGTACACACCTACAAACACACCTATAAACTTCACCATAAATGTTTCAAGGATGTCTTGAATATTTATTTAATATAGTCATACGAAGTATGAAACCGACTAGAAATGAAGGAAGACAAGGGACAACGAAAATCACCAGACAGACATAACCAAGGACAGTGTGGGTGGTGGTGCGTTTATATGGATTTTTCAGAGAAAATGTCAGTACAAATTATTTAGAGAGCAGGCAGCCGGTGGTAGATCCAAAATACCAACATCATTAAACACAAAACCGCTAAACTTAAATGAGTGTTTATTGAACTTTATTATGTCTGCATGGCCTTGTTTAAGTAGGTCTCTGTTCTGCACTCTGGGGAATATTTATCTAAAATTCAAATGCATAATCAAAGACTTGCCTGCACTGCAGACATGTGTGTATTATTAGTTTTTGCTTTGCTGTCTAACAATTGCACAATTTCAGGCATCTGAAAATGGCAAAAAATGCTCCCAGATTACAGGCAGGGTGATTAACAAGTGTATTTCTAATTGCGATGACATCCTCAAGGGTCGCTTTCATCTTTCTGAGAGGTGATCTGGTGTGAAAAGCTGTGCCAGTTTTGATTTTCCGTGACTCTTCCGCAGGGCGCCTCTTCCAGCCTGGTGGTTAAGTTTGCAGATTCGGAGAAGGAGCGAGGGCTCAGGCGGATGCAGCAGGTGGCCTCTCAGCTGGGAGTCATCAGTCCCATGACCCTGCACCTCGGAGCCTACAACGCCTACACACAGGCTGTGAGGAACACTCAAACAGATTTCTTTAGACACACTCTACCTGTCATGAGTGTGTTTTTTTTTTTAAAGTAATGATCCACAAAAAAAACACTAGGAGGCTAAATCTCCCATCTCTCTCTGCATGACCAATTTAACATTAAGCCTTTATTTGATTGTTGGGAGGGTAACTAGACATAGATCTTGCTTGTAACCACACAGATGCACTAATTGGAGATATCCTGTGTAACTTTATTCCTCACTGTTCATACTGGTTGTCTGTGAAGAACATCTTACGTGGCAATTAGCAGTTTGACCATCAATCAGTTTGTAGTGCAGGCACAGACAGAAAGCTCCTCACAGACTGTTGTCTGTCTTAAAGGGAAATAACTTTTAAAACCAGTGACATGCAGTGGAAGCTATTGTACTCAACACAAGCCAAAAATAAACCAAATCAACTCTCTGGAAAGCAAAGCTTACTCAATTAGATATGCTCCATGTGACTGATTTAATATGTAACCGGATGCTTTTACTTGGAAAATAGCAAATTACTATATAATCCTCTGCAAGATCTCTATTCTCCTCTTTGTTAATTGACTGCAAATGGTTTCAGCTTTGCCTCATTTACAGCTCCTCAATTTGTGGTGTTTAAAGAAGCCTGACAGCTTTTTTTTATACTTAGGATGGATGTATTGATTTATAGTGATGTTATACAGTTTAATGTAAAAAAAAATCAAATAAAATGTAAAATAAAATTGGTTACTCAAATGGAAAATTATTAGGGTGCCTGAAAGATTTAAATGGCAGAGGCAGGATTTCATAAATGTAATGTTTCTTTCACTTGTAGTCTAGACACGGAGCACACAGCATGATGCAAAGACCAATTATTCCCCTACGTTGGCCATAATGACTAATTATGAAGATCATGAGATGGGAGCATGTTCCTATGGACAAATTTCTCTCACATTATTTCTGGATGTGACCTTCAAATATACTGAGTATAAAGCCCACAGTTCAGTTTATATGACTGGATCTCAATATTTCAGCTTAATTTAAAAAAATAAAAAAAAATTGAACAAACTGCACTTATGGCAAAATGAACTAATCTCTCACTAAATGTCTGATGCTGAGTCTTTACACAATATATTCTATAATTGTGTGTTTGAGCTGGCGTTTTAAACTTAAGTACCTTCTTCGACTTTGAAGACACAAGATTAAACAGCACAAAATCTTCTGACTCCTCCTTTCATCTCCATCACAACATCCATTTCTTTCTCTCTGTCCTCCAGCTGATGCAGCAGCAGGCTTTGGTGGCTCAGTCGGCCTACCTCTCTCCTGTTGCCACGGTGGCAGCGGTTCAGATGCAGCAGCTCGCTGCCCTCAACCCCAGCAGCATCATTGCCACGCCAATCGCATCCATCACCCCGTCCTCAGGTAATGAGGGCAGAAATATCTGGCCCTGGCCAGCCTTGATTAGATTTCTGTTTGAAATATGAGGACAGATGCACAAGGAAAGGTGGACCCAGGAGGACAAAATTGCAAACATCCATTTGGAAGTATTTGTTTTGCTTTCTGGGACGTTAGTGTTCACTTTTGAAGTCCCTATTTAATCCAACAAAATATTCAAGTGCTGTACACCTCACATTGCGTGCCACATATCCACCAAAATCTGGTTAAAAATGGCCAAGAGTCATTATGTAGATTTTCTTTATTATATTTTAGAGTTTGTTGTTTCCTGGTTATTTCAAAAACTTGACGAAACAGCCTGTTTTTGTAATCATGGACTTGTTTACATGCAGTACATCCATGCTGTGGAATTTCCCATGTTAGTAAAGCTGATGCAGAATGCTTGGCTGGTGGCTGTTCACACTTTTGTAGCTGACCAATAAGAGTGCACTGGGATTTTCAGGAAGGGAACAGTGTCTATATTGTTTATAGTAAACAAATATTCTGAAGAAATGACGCTGTGCTTGTATTGTTATAAGATATTAAAATGATAAAAATCAATGAGAGTAAATTGATTGAAAATTGCCTGACATGATTTCTATATAATATTTATGGCATTCAGTTTGGACAGCAAAGCAAGAATTTCATCGTACAAGGAAACTCACTTCCTTAATGTGCAGTCATTTATTTGAATGCAACTGAACAACAAACATTGGGATTTGTACATGAAACCTGTGACTTCAGTGTCTTTTCCCACAGAGCCCAAATCTTAAACAGAAATCTGTCATGCACTGTAATCAAATCTGCCCACTCTTGCAGAAAACTGTGTTCACGTGAGATCCTGTCACTACCAGTAAAAATAAGTCTCCAGGGCTTTGAAATATAATGACATTCATGCTTTTCTTTTACAACTGCCTGCAGGTACCAGCACTCCTCCCTCCATTGCAGCAACACCAGTCCCTGCTCTGCCTCCTCCCATTGCAGTGAACAGTTACCCCTCTGTGCCAGCTCCACCCAACGGCCAATCGGCCACAGAAACCCTGTACACAAATGGGGTTCATGCCTATCAAGGTACAGACATTGTAAAAAGTTTCCCACTGAATCTAAAAGGAAATGTGTTGAAAACTTTTGAATGTTAGTGTTTATTTAGTAGGTTTGAATTTTAAAGTCTTTCTATAGATGCTTTCTGCTGTCATGTGCAACAGTTAGGATCTTAGGAAAATATGTGTTTGGAAAACTAATACACCAAATATTTTTCAGAACATGATCATGTGCTCTGAAAAATATTTGAGGATTATTTTTTTAATGAATTAAAGGTATTTTAAGCAAGCTACATTTTTAAGATACAAAATTCAAAAGTACAAACACCTCTCTTCAGACTTCCCCTGAAAGCAACGCCTCCAAAGCACAGGAACACACAATGCTTGCTCCCAAGGATTCACTGTATTTTGATGTATATGCTAGCAAATGTAACTAGCCAAGCTCTGGCTCTCGCTTCGATGCTTTTACAAGTGCTCCAAGCCTCTGAGTAATTTGTGCACAGAAAAAGACACACACAGATTACTTGAGAGACATAGACTGTGTATAAAAGGTTGAGGGAGGAGCAACAAATGGCAATCAAGTGTGATAGACTTGACACCATCCAATCATTTAGAACTGGTCCTTTAAAATGATTGGATGGTGGTTTTTCACTCCTGTCTTTTCCACATTTTTTCCATTTTGTTTTACAGCATTTAATTAATTGAGTACAATCAGAGTGTGAGAGGGGTTTTAAGCAAAATAGTAAAAATGATCCTTAAAAACATCTCCTACCCTACTTTTAAGTGGTTGGTAACCTGTGTCTTTGCTTTGTTGCAGCTCAGAGTCCTGTCCTGGATCCCCTGCAGCAAGCTTATACAGGCATGCAGCACTACACAGGTTAGTCCACTAGATTGTGACAAAAAAAAACATTTAGAGCACTAAATATCTTGAGCAACAATACATTTATTTAAATCTGACTTCCAAGGAGCAGACCATCTTGTAATTATTTAAAGCGGTCAGTCTGGTCCTTGTACCTGAACATTTTCAGAGGAATGGTTTTTTTTCTTGTCAAACCACTCAATGCCGACATGGAATGTGTGAAATGAAACACACAAGTATAACTTGAGGGAAAAAATAGGGTTGTCTATTCATAATAGGCAGCTGAACAAAAAAGTAATTTTGAAAAGTATCACACCTTCATAGTGGCAGCTTGGTGTAAAAAAACAGTGATAATAATTTTTCCAATTTTATTGAATTGCATTTTGAACAGCTTAATAGTAGTTCTATTACACCAAAAAGCTGATTTCAGATGAATTCATTAGAAAAAGCTATGCTTTTTGCAGAAATGTGCAGTGTGTCCTTGATAAATTAGAAAAATAACATGTGAAGGACAAAATAAGAAGTGGTTGGCTTATATGAAAAAAAGTCTGTAGTAGATGAACAATATCTGAAAGTGATGTCCTGAAGAAATCGAAAACGATTCATCAAATATCTGAGAAATGCTTCTAACCCTTCAGCTGATCCATTTAATGTTCACTGAAGATTCATCAGAAATAGTCTCTATAGAAGGATAGCTGTCAAGAAGCCATTTGTAGGAAAGGAAAACAGGAAGAAAAGGCTGAGGTCTGACAGATGACTGAAGATTTAGGTCTTTAGGTGTTATGAAAGGATAAATCTCCCCCAGAGTTCAGATTTGTTCAGAAAAAAAAAAAACAATATGCAACCTACATGCAAAAAAACAGCTTTTAATTTAGCTAATTCTGTTGTCATATTTTACACAGAATTTCTAGTTTTATTTACACATATTTCAATAAGTTGCTATCTCCCATATTCATAGCATTATATAAAAATTGGCTGGCTTAAGTCTTTGCAGAGTTCTCATTGCTCATTTTGTTGATGTAATGTTTTCAGTATGTTAACTGGAAAAACTGGTCAGTTTGACCACTAGATCTCACATCTCCCACCATGATTAAAAGCAGGTTCTTTACCTTTGTGCTGCTAATCTACTCCGTATTGTATGTATAAAGTAGAAGTTTTCACCCAATGGGAAAACATGCACTTATATTACAGAACAGAACATCTTCCATCAGTACTGAATGGTCACACATCTCCCACTAAACACAAGGCAGTCTCAGTTTTCATAGCTCTAGGTAGTAATGCAGCTCTGCCAGGTGTTAAAATTTGCAGCATTCTTCCCGCATCACCGCTTCTCCTTTCTCACCTGTCATTCCTCTCCATCAGCCACCTACCCTGCTGCCTACGGCCTGGTGGGACAGCCGTTCCCCCACCAGCCCACCCTGGTGGCTCAGCAGCCACAGCAGCCGCAGCAGCTTCAGCAAAGAGAAGGTAAATCACACAACTGCACACAAATGTGGAATAATGGCCGCCGTATCTTAGAGAAACATTCCAGTGGTTTTGCTTTTGTTTGGATTTGTGGTTGCTTTGAAGGACACACTTTTCAACAGATGCATATTTTGCTGACAATGAGACTGATAAAACCTTTTATAAAAACCTTTGAAGATTGCTCAAAGAAAGATAAAGCAAGGAAAAAATATTACAGCTATTTTTTAGAAAATGGTTGAGATAAACGTTAGTAATGAAGTAATAATAGTGAAATGGTCAATAATTGAGATATCAATGGTATAACATACACTTACTTATGGTATTGCATACCCATAGCATGTGGCAGAGATGACTCAAGTAGGTTTGTTTCCATATTTCTTTTAAACTAAAATTCATTACAATCATAGAAAGATTTGCTCTAACAAAGAGCAAAGCAGGACCTCAAAACGTTTTAGCACACAGAAGATTTGCACAACCCACATATTCAGCTCTGCTGCTCATCCGGCAAAAACATTCACTGACAAATGCAGCAACATTTAAACAGGAACAAGCATTACAAAGTTATGAGATTTACTGCCAAGAAGTATTTTTTAATAAAGAAATAAATGACCAAACACAAATGTTACTTAGTTTTTGTGTTGTTTAATTACAACCAATTTTCTCTGAACACCTTGAAGATATTGAGATCGGTCATTTGTCTTGCAGTCTAACAGGAAATTATATTCAATTTAGAGTTATGTCAAACAGAACGCAACAAGTCATTAAACTGGAAAGACTGGAAGCAGACTTTCTTCTTTTACTTGATTGAGCTCAACAGCTGGTATACCAATCACACCATTTATATTAATTTCCTATTTCAAGGAAATGACAGTAATGTATTGAGCCACTGTGGCAGATTTCAGGTGTGATGCTAAGAACAGCATGTCTGCGAAGAACAGCGTGGTCATTGTGTGAACGCACATAGCTAACTAAGCAAGCAGAGTGTCTGAGGCATCTCACATTTAGAATAAATTTAGTTTTTGTTGTTTTGTTTTTGCTTTTTGTAAGGCAATGCATTGTCTGCTGGAATATTCAAAGCTCCACTAAGTCAAATGTTCTTTTTATGCTACATTATCTCATTTAAGAAGTGTAACTTTTTTCTGTTTGTGATGTTTTTTTTTTGTTTTTCTTTCTTTGGCAGCGTTTCAGTCACTTATGTAAAATAAGTTAATGGCAGATATGAAAATATTTCACTACAAAGTGTCCCTGTCAAATGATGGAGCCAGCTGGATTGCTGAGTTTAAGACTGATTTGCATCCCCATGTTTTAATGACTAATAGCCTATATGTAAGTTACATGTACAAAATTCCCACAGATGAGTGAAAATAGACTGTATAATATTGGAAAAGACTCATTTTCCTCCTTTTGTAAGAAATGGCTCAGAATATGTTGTCAAAATGTATGCACACACTAAAGCTAAAACAGAAAGATTCATCAAACTACGCCTACAAGTAACACTGACCACCAAGAAAGGTTTTCTTCAATGCAGTCCACCCAAAAGTGTGACGCACATTGATCAGAAACCTATTCCACCCTTACACACCCACAAATACACATAATAATCGATGTAAAAACACCTCACCTCATGCCATTGGAGAGGTGGATTTTTTTAAATGACTGTGACATCAATGAAAAAAAAAGGAAACAAAAAGCTTTTCTTGACGCATATGTCTGTGAGTCAGGGGTACATGAACCATATTTTCCTTCATATTCTTCCATTCATGCAGTCCTCTAGCTGTGCCAGTGCTGGTTGTTTCACACATTAACACAACAGCCAGAGACATCATTTAAAAGTGAGGTTTTGAAACATGAACACATTATTGCACTATTTATAATTTGCTGACTCGGCTTGCTTTATTATTCATGAAAATGTGGAGTGTGAAGATGTGTGTTTGCTGTTCAAACTTTATTCATTTACAAAATCAGTATGAGCAACAAGCAAGGATGCGGCGTGAAGATGTCAAACTTTGTGAGTGTCACGCCGGATTTATGCCTTTGATGATGACTATTTAATCAGCTAGTCTCTTAACTTGAGGTGGAAACATTGGCGTGTACTTATGTTTAATAGCAGCCAAACAGAGGACAAACTTTGATCAATATTTCTACTTCTGCATCCTTGCACTTCTGCACTTGTAGTTGTGCACAATTGACAATAAGTATCAGTATCTGCAGTCCATCCCACTTTGCTTCAGTAATGAGGAAGGTGATGAAGGCAATGTTAAGAAATGTGGAGCAAAACTTTATTCAACATTTGACCTAGCTTCCATCTTTTACAATTTAATCGAGCTGAAGGTATAAGCGATGCGCAACTAACGCAGGATGTTTATAATCAGGTGCAATTGAAAGTATCTACTGTTAAAACTAAATGTTTTAAGGTTCTCGCGTTTCATTTATTCAGTCTGGCTTTAATTCAGAATGTTACCATCTGTGTCTTCAGTGTCCATCATCTCCAGAATATTTCTAGAAGCAGTTTTTTTTTTCCTTTCATGCATTCAAACGTTTACATTAAATTTGGAGGATTTTCTTTTAAGCTTTAGTAACAACTTGAGTCACTTTTTTCCTCCTCTAAGGGTTTGAATGTCAGAAAATCACCGTTTCAGTGGTGAAAAAAAGAGCAAGAATCCATTTAGTTTACCTCAGACAGGAGTTTCATTGCTTATTCCTCTAGCCTGAGCATGGTGTAACCGCCTCTTCTGCCTTTGTTTACAGGTCCTGAGGGGTGTAACATATTCATCTACCATCTGCCACAGGAGTTCACAGACTCAGAGATACTCCAGATGTTCCTGCCTTTTGGGAATGTCATCTCTGCAAAGGTCTTCGTCGACCGAGCCACCAACCAAAGCAAATGCTTTGGTGAGTCACAGTGAGATGGTGAAGACTGTGGTGGCTGCTGTCTTTTTCTTGTTTTCTCCTGATAAACACAACTGCCTTTTCTCAAACGTGAAAGCGTGTGTGTTGCGTCATTTCCGTCTCAGGTTTTGTGAGCTTTGACAACCCATCCAGCGCCCAGACAGCCATCCAGGCCATGAACGGCTTCCAGATTGGCATGAAGAGACTGAAGGTGCAGCTGAAGAGGCCTAAGGATGCTAACAGGCCTTACTAAAGGAGGTGAGAGCAGCATATTGATGTGTTTGAAAAGATGGGAAAAGCTAAGGGGGTGGCATTGATTGACAGCTGGAAATGTAAGGCTACAAGGTGGATGCAATTGGGAGCACAGCACTTAAGTGGCTGTTTTGTTTTTGTGGAACTAGAGAAGTCAATAACCCTACAGTAGATTAACTTTAATGAGGTGGCAGCACTTAAAAAACATCAATTTGAAATACATTACTGGGTCTAGAAGATAGCTCTGTTGTGTAAAAGTGGCTCTTTTTTGCATTTACTCAGTATTTGAGGGAAACTCATTAAAAAAAGTAGATTTTTTACTTGGTTCAAATGTTCTGTCTAACCAGTGTTCTGTCGCAGGATTGAATGGCAGCTGCTGTCCGTCATTAATTTTTTGTTTTATTTTCATTTATTGTTTTTGTGCTGTGCCACATGTGCCATTTTTCCTGAAAAAAACATCACACCACTCTCAAGACTGTCCCGCCCATACATATATCGTGGAGACGTGCGTCGCTATGGCTACGGTTGCCTAGCAACCGCTAAAACCCACCCCCCTTCCTTCTCACCGCGTTGTAAGTTAATTGGCCTGTGTTGGTTGCTGTGGCGATATTGCCTGTGATGGTTGCCATTAGCAATTTTTATTTTGGGCCGTTGCCTTGACTCACCATGCTCAGCTGCATGGCGGGTTACTGTGGCGACCGTGAACTGTGTTTGGTGCGTTGTGAGTTTCCTCTTATTATTTTGTCCTGGTTTTAATCCTTGCAAACACTGATCAGTAATTGTCACTTTACCTCAGCATCTGTAAGCAACTGATTATCATGACATGCTGTTTTCCCTTTTCCTTTTTTTCTTTTAAGT
>NC_136617.1:16150994-16198494 GCF_933228915.1 Telmatherina bonti | reverse complement strand
TGTTTTATATTTGGGTTAAAGTTGGACATGTTCCCTTATAAGATATGGCCTAAATAAATGCAAATATCACTAATCTCTACAACAAAAATGTATTATTTTATTTATTTTTGTTTAGATAAAACATGTCAAATAAGGAAAGTTTACAAGGCGTAAGTAAAATCTTTAAAGATAGTTTTGTCAAATTTGCTGAAAAAATATCAATCACTACAGTCAAAAAGCTCCAGGTAAATAATAAATAGTGTGGTGAAAACAACACAGTTCTTAAGTTCGAGTAAAATTGTGAAAAGTAATTATGTCCACAGACACTACTGATGCTGTGCAATACTTAATTAAAGTATGTTTCTTTGTCATATTTCAAGTTAACCTCTAAGTCAAGGGCATTCAGCTCAAGTCCCAAGTGCCAAAAGTTTGCAGGTTTTCCATGTATCCTTACTCCAACACATTTGATTCAAATCACTAATTTTTCAGAACTTCATAGGTTGGTAGATCCATCCATCTGATTTTACAGATGGATGGACCTATATATATATATATATATATATATATATATATATATATATATATATATATATATATATATATATATATATATATATATATACACACGCGTATATATATATAAAAATATGTGTGTGTGTGTGTATATGTATGTGTGTACATATATATACATACATATATATGTGTGTGTGTATATATATATATATATATATATATATATATATATATATATGTATATATATATATATACATATATATATATATATATATATATACATATACACACACACATATGTATATATATATATATATAGATAGATAGATAGATAGATAGATAGATAGATAGATAGATAGATATAGATATACACACTTATACACATATACATACATACATACATAGTTTTGTCTCTGAGTGTATGTAGGTATGTATGTGTACATGTCTATATTTATTAATTAGTTTTTGCATTTAGCTGTTGTTGTTGTTTTTTTGTTTTTTAAGATAATACTATAAAAAATATTTAAAAAATAACAATTAAGGGATTAAATTAACAACTGCAAGGAAGAAAAGATTAGGATTGGGGGCAGGAATAAATAGGCATTGCTTCATCCAGCTCCTTTTCGGACTCTATAACAACGGTCACTTTTGTTTATCCTGTACATTAAATTGTGGTTTTTTTGTCTGAAATAAAGTAATATCAAATAATAATTTAAAACTGAGCAATAAATCATTGTTGATCCGCTGAAGAGCAGGCTCAGTGGCACTAACCACCCCTCATATACAGAGACGTCACTTTAAACTAGTGCCTGTGTCCTCCCCATCCTCGTTTAACACACCAACCACAAAATTCAGCATACCTCTTGAACTTTCTGACTGCACTCTGGCAGAAACATTCAGACTACTAGGACCAAACTGAAACGAGAAAAACAAAACATATTATTATTTGCCATATTTTGGATGGACTGTAAATCACGACCAAAAGAGAAAGTACGACATTGTGGGGTTTTTTTTTTTTCATTTCTGACAATGAGACAAACCTAAAGTGGGAGGGGAAAAAAGGCGGATTCACTCACTGTCAGAAAAGTCAGAGCTTCTTTAATGGCGTAAAACTCATGAAATCCCCCCCAGCTGCAACGCAAGCAAAGAAGAAGGACCATAAGCAGCGTCCAACATTTTGAGCCCACCTTACCTGCCGGCACACAGTGAAGAGAGGAGAGGTAAGTCGACCGAACGTGTTGCATTCACGCCTTTTTCACAGCTTCTAGTTACACTTCTTATCGTGCACACAAACTTTAAGCTGCTATTTTTAGAAAGAAACGGGAGCGTCTCCCTCCTCGGGAGATATTGAGTCAAGTTTTAGCACATTGAACTTTGCTGACGCCTTCTGAAAGAAGCCCTCTCGATTGAGTCGATAGAAGAGATTTGCACAGTAAAGTTAAACACGCTAACAGGCCTTTTAGGTTTTATGTTGGTAATGTTTTGTTCATAAATAAAGTGGTAAAACACCGCTGCAAAAACTTTGGCATTTATTCAAAACATGCTCAACTTTATCCGGTGAAATTCAGAAGTAGTTTCCCACAGATAAACGGAGATTTGTGTGCTTTATGTGAACCGCCAATCAACGCTGGCTTGTAATACACCGTGGAATAAGATTAAACTTTTAATAAGTGGCCTTTCATTGTCAACTTTTGACTGAAAGTAACTGTCAGTGTTTGGTAACTTTCTCAGACCTCCATCTCAGCCTGCCTGTTCCACTACCTTTCTCTGGGACTCTCCGTCATGCGCGCGCAACCAGCCACTCCCTGAGTGGGTTTACGTAAACAACGTAACGTGAATCTAAATCAGCGTAAACAACACCTTCAACTCTCATTACTGGGAAGTTTAGTTTGAGCAGCTGCAGCTTTAATGAATTGTTTAAGATTAAAGTTGATTTTTCGATGCGTCTTTGTTTTTCCATTTTTATATAAATGAAATCAAGCAGGTCTGATTAGATGCCATACTGTGCAAATGTCTTTATCACAATTTTCAATTCAATTCAATTCAACTTTATTTATATAGCGTCAAATCACGGCAATGCCATCTCAAGACGCTTTACAGACAGAGGGGAAAACATAATGAAGGCCAATTCATAATAGCCTATATAAGGAAACCAACAGATTGAGTTGAGTCCAACTCAATCTCCCATCCTGAGCAAGCACACTGGCAACAGTGGGAAGGAAAAAACTCCCTTTTAACAGGAAGGAAACCTCCGGCAGAACCCGGCTCAGGACAGGCAGCCATCTGCCTCTGCTGTGTGGGGGGGAAGAGGACAGAAAGACAACAGACAACAGGAACTGCTACTCCCGGCCAGGGAGACCTGCTGAGACAGGAGACATACATGTTAATGATGCAACACTGTTATGGGGGGGGGGTAAAAGAAAGAGATAAAGAGAAAAAGAAAGAAGCTCAGTGTATCAGGAAATGTCCCTCAGCAGTCTAAACCTATAGCAGCATAACTAAGGGATGCTAACCATCCCTAGCTATAGGACTTATCAAAAAGATAAGTCTTCAGCCTAGTCTTAAAGGTGGGGAGGGTGTCTGCTTCCCTAACACTAACTGGGAGCTTATTCCATAAGAGAGGGGCCTGATAACCAAAGGCTCTGCCTCCTGCTCGGCTCTTTGAGACTCTAGGAACCACAAGTAAGCCTGCAGTCTGCGAACGAAGTACTCTACTTGGTATATAAGGAACAATGAGGTCTTTGATATATAGTGGTGCCTGGTTGTGGAGGGCTTTATATGTAAGGAGAAGGATTTTAAATTCTATTCTAGATTCAACAGGCAGCCAATGAAGAGAGGCTAAAACTGGAGAAATATGATCTCTCATGCTGGTTCTGGTCAGGACTCTGGCTGCAGAATTCTGGATCAGCTGAAGGCTTTTCAGGGCATATTTAGGACAGCCCAGTAATAGAGAGTTACAGTAATCTAGTCTCGAAGTAACAAAAGCGTGAACCAGTTTTTCTGCATCACTCCGAGACAGAATGTCCCTAATTTTGGCTATATTACGTAAATGAAAGAAGGCTGTTTTAGTAACCTGCTTAATATGTGGGCCAAAGGACAGGTCAGGGTCAAATATTACTCCAAGGTTTCTCACTGTAGCACTGGAAGCTAAAGTAATGCCATCCAGGTTCATTACAAAACCGGAAAATTTAGCTCTGAGTTTTTCAGATCCAACGAGAATTACTTCAGTCTTATCTGAGTTTAAGAGGAGAAAATTTCTAGACATCCAAGTCTTTATGTCTATGAGACAATTTTGTAGCCTATTGGGCTGATTTGTTTCATCTGGTTTAAAGGATAAGTATAGTTGAGTATCATCTGCATAACAATGAAAGTTTATTCCATGCTGTCTAATAATTTTGCCTAAAGGGAGCATATATAGTGTGAAGAGTATTGGTCCAAGTACAGAACCTTGAGGAACTCCATGACTTACTGTAGTTTGGGAGGAGGACTTGTCATTTACATGAACAAACTGAAGTCTATCAGATAAATATGATTTAAACCAGCTTAACGCTGTACCTGTAATTCCAATCACCTGTTCTAGTCTTTGTAACAGAATGTTATGATCGACTGTATCAAATGCAGCACTAAGATCAAGCAAGATAAGTACGGACACAAGTCCTTTGTCTGAGGCCATAAGAAGGTCATTAGTAACTTTCACCAATGCTGTCTCAGTACTATGATGAGCTCTAAATCCTGACTGAAACTCCTCGCATAAATTATTTCTGCTCAGGTGGGCATGTAGCTGAGCTGAAACTATTTTCTCCAGAATTTTGGACATAAACGGGAGGTTAGATATAGGTCTATAATTTGCTATCACCTCTGGATCCAGAGATTGCTTTTTAAGTAAAGGCTTGATTACAGCAGTTTTAAATGATTGTGGTACATATCCTGTCACTAAAGACATATTGATAAGATTTAGTAGTGATGTATTAATTAAAGGGAAAATGTCCTTAAAGAGGCTCGTTGGGAGAGGGTCTAAGATACAGGTGGATGGTTTAGATGAAGCTATTATTTTAGTCAGTTCAGAGGGTTGGACAGGACAGAAACTATTTAGACACAAGTCAGATCCTGGTTCTAAGGATGCTTCGGAGACCACAACAGGCTCAACATTATAGGTAGAAGGAAGAGTATTGTCAATTTGATCTCTAATAGTGTCAATTTTATTCCTGAAAAAATACATGAAATCATCACAGCTAAGTGAGAAAGGAATACATGGCTCCACAGCGCTCCGGCTCCTAGTAAGCCTAGCTACAGTGCTGAAAAGAAACCGAGGGTTGTTTTTGTTTTCCTCTATCAATGATGAATAATAAGCTGTTCTTGCCATACGTAAGGCTTTTTTGTATACGCTTAAACTTTCTTTCCAGGTTAAGTGAGACTCCTCTAGTCCTGATGAACGCCATCTGTTTTCCAAACGCCTTGATGCCTGTTTTAGAGCTCGAAGCTGGGAATTAAACCAGGGAGCCTTCATAATCTTACCTAATTTCTTCTTCTTTAGGGGAGCAACATTATCCAAGGTTGTACGCATTGAAGCTGTTATAGTATCAGCATGTTGATCAATCTGAGCAGGAGTAAGGCTTAAAGGGGGACTCTCGGTCATGCTAACACATGGTAGATGTGAAAAAATTGATTCAATTGATTGTTTAAATTTTGTAATATTATTGTCTGATAAACATCTACTATAGTAGAATTTATTTTTGGTCAGTGAGTAATCAAATAAAGTGAATTCAAAGGTTAATAAGAAGTGATCGGACAAGACAGGGTTTTGAGGAAATAGTTTGAGCTTATCAGTCTCAATACCATATGTTAGAACAAGATCAAGAGTGTGACCATGAGAGTGAGTGGCTCCATTGACATTTTGTGAAAACCCAATTGAGTTTAGAATAGAGCTAAAGGAAATGTTTAAACTATCATTTTCAACGTCAACATGAATATTAAAATCACCTAGTACAATGACCTTATCAGTAGTCAGCACTAACTCAGACAAGAGATCAGAGAATTCGGTCAGAAACTCGGAGTAAGGTCCAGGTGGGCGATACACTAATGCTAAAAGGAGCGGTTTCTCTGAATTCCATTTTGGATGAGATAAATTTAATGTCAGGAATTCAAAGGATTTATAGTTAGTTTTGTGCTTAGGATTAATTAAAAATTCTGACTTAAAAATAGCTGCAACACCTCCTCCTCTGCCTGTAGTTCTAGGAATGTGAAAGTTTAAATAGTTAGCTGGCGTAGCTTCATTAATACTAACATAATCCTCTTGCTGTAACCAGGTTTCCGTAAAACAGAATAAATCAATGTGGTGATCACCTATCAAGTCATTGACTAATAAAGACTTATTTGGGAGGGATCTAATAGATTTTGTATATAGTTTGCTTCAAATGAGCCAAACTTTCATGCAATCCTTTGAACTGGTCTTGAGCAGCAGTTTTTCAGGATTTTTTAAGTTTTTTTTTTTTCTTTTTTCATTATTATATATATATATATATATATATATATATATATATATATATATATATATATATATATATATATATATATATATATATATATATATATATATGTGTGTGTGTGTATGAAATATTGTTTAGCCATCTAACAATGACCTGTGAATAATGCAGCTCCGAACTCAAAGGGTTAAGCTAATCTTCCATAAAAACACATGATTTTACTTGAGTACCATTTTTCATTTGCAACTAATAGCCAATAAATGTAAATTGTTCCCATATATTTAGTTGTATCAATAAGAAAATATCAAAGAAAAAATAGTTTGATGGATGCTTAAAAGTACTTTTACACCATGGAGGTGATTCCCAAAGAGACATTAGAAGTTATTCTGGAATGGAAGTCGGGGAAGAAAGGCTGAAGTTTCCTTCATAAATTGAGGCAAAAAGGTCTCATGAAGTGAATTTTCCTGGGTCTCAGATCTTAACATCATTTAAGCCTTGTGCGGTCATTTTGACTGAAAATGTTGCCAACATTCAAGGAAGAGCTTTGGAAAGCCCTTTCAGAGAACTGATCCTGAGGACCGTTTAAAGAAATCGAAGAAAAAAAAACGTCTATGAGGGTTGAATAGGATAGTCATACCAAATACGAATTTCAGGTTCTTTTGAGGAGCTAGAAGTGCTTCTTTGGTAGTTCTGTGGCTCAGGTCTGGGAGAAAACCCCGCAAAAATTATGTCATATTTTCCTTAAGAATCTGTAATTTGTATGTATACTTGTGAAATAACAGTGGAAACCTATTTTTCACTTGCCTATTCCATACAAATTATCTGTTTAACTTTTTTAATTTTCTCAAGTTAATGATGCTGCATTCAGACACAATGATGTCAGAAAAATGATATCTTATGTGCACAGCATTCTTAGTTATACCATATTTTATATGACACAATGATGCCGCATGATGTCAGCTAAGTGATACTTATGTTTTGTATGCCGTTATTGCTACCATTCAGTTTAATGTGGCAGAATTTTTATCAGTGTGAGATTGTTTGTGTGAGATTGAATTTTCTATGAAGATTTGAGTTGTATCCAAGCGAAGCCTATGTGGAAGTGCATAAAACTGCAGTTCCCCCCTCATCCTCTAGGGGTTGGCTCCAAACCGGGAAAGAATCCCCATAGACTCCCATGTTAAAAAGGACAACTTCACAGCAGAAATAAACATGTTTACAGCCTGGTAAAGAAAAAAATTTTTTTTTAGTTTAATAGGTTAGGGTTTTTTTTTTCTTCTTCCTGCTCTCGGAGAGGACGGACGGTTTTTCTCTCCCTCCCGTTCCCACTCTGACTTGCTGCTTCTTTGTATTGTCAGTCTATCTATCTGAGCCTCTTTCTCCATTTCCTTCCGAATTTAAATCATGGATCTGGTCAGCTGGTCTCTCAATGCAACTGATCAAATCTTTTTTCTCCAAATAATGGGCGAAGGGGAGCCCATAGATCCCGACGGAATGCATGCTGCTGGATACGTGATGAAGGTCATGGTCCTGCTGCTTCTTTCTTTGGAGGATTTCTACATATTGGATTTATGATAACTGGGTTTCTGCTGTTTGGTGTGTGTGGTTTCCTGGTGTGTCGCAAATTCTGGAAGATCTGTGATGGACTATGCCGAGCATCTAGTACTCAAACTCATGCATGACAGCGCTGGACCCCGACTAGATGCCAGTCTTGCCCGACCATTCGACTGTTTCGGAGTCTGACTGAGACCACTAAGGACTCAAAGCTGAGCCAAACGAAGCTTAGCTTGACCCAAAACAAAGCTGTTTTCTGAATCTGGCTCCCTGCACTGGCCTTGGGCAGGCTGGTTTTCAAATCTCCTGGAATGAAATGATGTCTGATGCTCAGCCCCCCTCCTAACCCCCCTCCATTTCTCAGGCCTGTGGAACTTATACTGAACTCATCTTTCAAGCCCGCATTTACAGTGTGTTCAGATCAAAACACTGGAACGCTCGATGCTGGTCACTAAACTGTCACTTTTGTGTCCAACGCCCAAAACGCTTCTGAGGCTCCTGCCATGTTTGCCGCTTGTCTGAAGCTAGCGGCAAAAGCGTCAAAAAAGAGAGGAGAATTTGAATGATGGCGGTGCAGTAGAGAGAGTAGCATGGCTTTATTTAATAAATAAAGCTAGAGAACGTTGTCATAGGGCAGTGATAGTCACTGTTAATGCAAACAAATCAGCTTTTCAGCAAGGAATCATTATCCTTAATATTGCACAGAGTAATGGCATTCTTCTGCAACAGTATATGGTGAAAATACAATAATGCCTCCGGAATATGGGTGTTTTCTTTTCGATATAGATACGGAGCTATCGACGAAGCAGCTCTTTGGCGGAGTTCGGTGCAGCTGAAATTACCCAAAACTGGCAACTCTGACAGGGTCGGTTAGGGCCGTTAGGACAGCAAAGTTTCTGCAAGCAGCCTGCAGCTCTTGTTTGTGGAGAGAACTGCACCGTTGAGGATCATTATGACTTGTTTAGAAAGCATTTTCAGAAAACCAGTGGCTGCTTCACGAGCCACAAGTCAAGAGTCAGTGAGCCGCATTCAATGAGGAACACCACATAATTCGTAGGCATTCGCCAGGAGCTGTGTTTTGATCGCTCTGGTTGGTTGATGCCCTGCGTCAAGCGGCCAAAGTTAAGATTTACCATCTCTGGCTTTTGACACCCATTCAGCTTAAAAAACTTTTAAAATTTTCAGCGCATCACGCCAACGCTCAAAATGCGACGTGAGAAAGCTCGACGCCCCCTTGCCGCGCCTCCACATAGACTTTACATGTAAACCTGCTCCTCTTGACACTCAAAAAGCATTTGGTCTGAACACACCGTTGCAGACACACTCTCCTATCTTTCACTGCCTTCTCCGGACCTCACCCCACCCTCCACTCACGGACAGTGAGTTGGGTGGGCGTGCTGCTTGGCTGCCTGCGACTTCACTTGGCTGTCTGGGAGACCCCACCAGCCCCCCCTTCCATTTTGTGTGTTGTCTATTGTCTGAATTTGTGCTTAGAGGTATGGTTTGTTTTTTTTGTTGCACCTTTATCCTTCCCCCTTTAGGTGAAGTGTAGAAATACTTCTTTTTTTTTTCCAACACCCACCCATCCTTCCTCGTGTAATTTTTTCCTCATTTATAAGGCGGCGTTGGTAAAACTGGCTGCAGGGCCTAAGCTTCTGTTTCGGTTCTGTAAATGTTAAATGTCTGTATGTTAAACCTTGGACGAGCTGGCTTGAACCTTGAATTTCCCCTCAGGGATAAATAAAGTATCTTTGATTTGATTACTTTCATGGCAACTGTGGGGGAAGTGAATTTTTTCTAACGCGCCCATTTAAAAGTAATTTAATCTTGAAATTCGGCATATTTAGGGGCATGTTCTTTTGATTGACAGGTATCCGATCTCACGCTTAGGGTAAGAAGTAAAACAACTGCGGTTTTTAGCCGGTTAAAACGTGACTTAACTTTAACCCACTTACTTCTTTTAGCTGGTTAGCTCCTGTTATCTCCGGGTTAGCTCGGTAAGCTCTTAGCTACAGGCAGCTTGGAGTTTGCTCAATATCAATCATCCACCATGACGCTCACAGCCCCCCCTCTCAGCTCCACCTCTTTGCCCATATTTGTATTTTCCAGGCGAGATGACACGCATGATCCTGCCAAGATGGCGATGGCGATGGTAGGAACCACCCACTGAGCTTCATTCAGCTCTTCAGAAAAACATATGGGTGACGTCATGGAGGCTCCGTCCATCTTTTTATATACATAGTCTATGGTTGTAGTAATCTTAGCATTTCTGTTGTTGTAACCTCTGTAATCAGGTCTTTGAGTTAATCTATTCACTAAGTCCACATCCTCCGGTCATTGCAACCATATAAGAGACCCAAATGTACCCTGAACATGTCATCTGTCCATCACAGGTCAAAAAAAAACATAACTATGCATGCTTGCACTGAAACCTGGATAACTGCCAGTCACTTGCATGTCTTTGACATGTGGGAGGCAGCCAATGCTGGTAATCCAGCAAACTGCTTACCAGACAGGCCTTGATAACAATGACTGTTACTGTAATTTCCCATCTCACTCCCACCCACTTTTAATTTTTTTCAATGTTTTTCAGCTTTCTGTGGAACTTTTTTGACCTCCCTTCCAACGTAATGATTATGTGTCCTTAACAAAATTGGCTGAAAATGCAAATTATCTGAGTGGCTGTTTTGAAATGGGTAGAAACTACTTTTATTTTATTTTTTTTCAGGGTGGTCAAAGAACCAGCTACAGCAGAAAAGCCAGCAGACAGACTCAGGAAACACGTTGTAGTTTACAGAGTAATTATTGATTTAAGGTGATGCCATTTAGCACTACTATCTGCTGCTTTGAAACTCTCTCCCTAAACACACAATGTCCTTGAGGCCTGACAAACATTTAAAAAGACGTTTTCACCATTTTCAAACAGAACATTTTCCAGAAAATGTGTTTATGAACATAGGAAAGTCTGGATTCCTAATGTCTGTGTCCCTCGTCTTTTCTAAAACGGGGTGTAGGAATAAAAATGGGTTTTAAGCAGTCAGCAGCATTTCAGTTAAAGATATAGTGCTATAGTGATAAGAGGTGACCCTGTTTAATAACTAAATGGCAAGATATTTTGTATTATTTGATTCAGAACGCCTGCGATGGACTGGCGAGCTGCTCAGGGTGTACCCCGCCTTTCGCCCAAAGACTGCTGGGATAGGCTCCAGCTTCCCCGCGACCCTTAATCGGACTAAGCGGTTAGGATAATGAATGAATATATGATTCAGAACGTGCTTTGGCACTCTAAGATTGCAATACTGTCTTACTTTTTGAAGAGCTGAGTTTGGAGTTTTGTGAAAAGATACTCTGAGAAGAATTTTTAAACTAAGGCAGTCAAAAATAACACATTTATGACAGTAACTGATTCATTTCATCAATTGCAAGAACACTTTAAATGCATTTTTACACGACAAACCCCATATGTCTGTCATTTCTCTCTTACGATGGTGGGGCATGGAGGTGTCCAGAAGCAAGATGGAGCATGAGTTGGCTGGCCCTATGAATGGATTTAAGTGTAAAAAGAACCTTTATGGAACAACCAATAAACAGTGTTCAGCACGACCTGTAAGAAGTAGTTTTACTCTCTCTCCAAAGTTGTTCGAGTACTTTGCTAATGCTAATCATACATAGGTTGGGCCTTCACGTTAAACAAGTGGCTAGCTCTTCCTGTCGATACAGCACAGTAAAAACTGTCATGTTTCAGGCACAGTTGTGAATTCTGATTAATCATTTTTCATTCATTTGTAAATTGTGATTAATCTGATTAAACATTTTAATCATTTGACAACGCTGTTGTTAACATAAGTGTATTGCTCATACTAAGGTAGAACAGGGAAGAGGTAAAGAACGGGAAATCAGAAATCATGCATCAACAGGAGCAGACCGAACCTCTTTGCGATGAAAGGAGTGATGCTCTCACTTAACTTTCAAGTGTGAGCGTTTGAGGGTACAACAACAAAGTTTTTAGCATTTATTTATGAATACTATCAAACACTTTGCATGGTCTTATTTTGGTAATTAGGTTTAGTCTGCTGCCCCCGCAACCTGCCCCACATAAGCAGCATGAAGATGAAGTTTAGTCTAGGGCTGGGCGATATGACCTTTTAGTAATATCCCGATATTTTTATGCCATGTCACGATATAGAATATATATCTCGATATTTACCTTAGCCTTGAGTGAATGCTTTGGTGCATACAATCACATCAGTAAGATGATTTTGTGTCTCCATTAAAACATAATTGTTCATACTGCATTAAGATATGCTGATTTTAAACATTTATGCCAAAAGGATGAAATTCTAACAAAGCAAACTGATCAAAACCGCATTTATTGAACAGTTAAAGCAGTGGCAGAAACATTTAATTTTAAAACAAAATAAAGTGACTTTGCATGATGTAATAAATGCAACGTATGAAAATAGGTGCTCTGGGGGGGACTTTTCAAATGATGAACTTTTATAAGGCTTTGCTTTATGGATACGTTTTTGAGTTGTGTATGTTTTTTTTAATCGCAGAGTTTAGCGTAGAAATCAGTCTTATAATACAGGCAGAATGTCCTCGTATCGTCTCCAATAAACGGCTTCAGCCAGTTTTTAATTCAGGATTTGATTCCCACTCCTTTCTGTACTTTCTAGAGACATGACGAGCTAGATAAATATTTAGCTTGTGTCACACACACAGTGGACGAGGTGAGTAAGTGACAGAGGTTGTGAATGTAATCAGACATAACGAATTATTTTTGTGTGACATGAAAAACTTTGCAATTTACATCCCACTCTGTAATCCGGAGCGGGATCAGTGGCGGATATGGCAGTTCATTGTGACTGTAGGTGGAGTCGTGCAGGTGTCCTCTCTGCTCCTCTGACTGGCTGCAGCTGCAGCCGGAGTGACTGAGTGCTTTAGGACGGGGAGAGACTCTTGTTCGTAACAATAACTTTACAATATGTGCTTTAAAGTCAGTCGCCAAAACACCAGGAAAGTCTCCAATAACTCCTGTAAAAGTTGCTAGATTTGTCGCTAGTCGCTTTTCACAAGAAGTCGCCAGATTTAGCAAGAAAGTGGCTACACACTGCCTCTCATGACGTAGCACGTAGCTCACGTTATGTACGTAACTAGGTGCGCTTGCTTTAACTCTCTGTACAAAGCGGTGCAGAGTCGAGGAGGAGTGAGAAAACCCCGCCCACAGCTAAAAACAACTGCGTGACAACAGCATACTCGAATATGACGAATATAGGCATTTTCTATATTCGCACAGGGGACTAGCAACGATATATCGCGTATATTCAATATATCGCCCAGGCCTAGTTTAGTCCCATTTCTAAACAGTGAAAGAAAGCTATTCGGTTTACTTTGGGCACTTTGCATTCAAGTATTAAGATGTGCACCTCAGGGATTGCACAGCCTCAAGGATGGGTTTTCACTTCCACCATTGGACAAGAAATGTCTCCATGGGTTTTCCCAAATCCCATAAAACACTCGAAGACAGAATGGAGACCTGCACTCAAAACTCTTTTATACGTGTTCAACAGAGAGCCCATTTACTGGTCTTTTGTTGAAAGTATTTAAAAGACTCAACCTGATCTTCTATCAGGTAGACAACAGCGAGAAAAAGGTTTAGATATAGAGGGGGATTCAAAGAGACCATTATGCTAGATGTTTAATATGAGAAAGGCCAACTGAATGAAACGGGTTAAAGGAAATCCTGACACTGACAGGGAAGTTGATCTGTAACCGTTGTGTGTGTGTGTGTGTGTGTGTGTGTGTGTTTTTTTTAGGGTGAGCTGATGTGTCTATTCAAGTTTTACAAAGCCAGGCTGCACTAGTAATTCTCCATTCATCAAAGATTTACTATGGTTTAAAGTCCATTCACGGCCAAAATTCTCTCTTAAATGATTTGCATCAAGTAAAGTATCATACTGTTACTTAAACACCGAGTGCAGGGACGAAGGTGAAGCTGCAGTGTGGAAAAAAAAAAGTGTCTTAGTCTGCCGATTAGGTGTTGTAATAAAATCCGCTAGTGACTAAATGCTCCATTGCGGTGTTGCCAGTAATTACGCTGATGTCATCTCAGTTTAACTAAAGAGCCTCTCTCTGTTGATGCTCTGTAACCTTGACAGCCATTGCTGTAAAAAGATATGAGATGTTGTAATCTATTAGATAGCCAACCTTATGTTAATTTTTAAAAAAAAAAGTCATCGTGGGGGAGCGGAGGGTGGGGGATGGGAAGAGAGGGGGTATGACATAATAGCCATATGATATAAAATGTCACAAAAGGCAATGTGAAAGTGGAGTCCACCACACCCAGCTTATTTTCATTTGTGTCAAATCCATCTTAAAGTTTCACACCCTGGTCATATGATCACTGCTAATGCTAAAGTTTGATGCATCAGCTGCTCCATTTGCCATATCCAAGGATTATCTTGTTGTTATGGGGGCTTTGGGATTTAGTAAAAGTCATCTACCGATTCTCTCAGATGCCAGAGATGCATTAAGACTCCTCTGTTTGTACCACAGAATATTTAGTGTGCCTTCATTATTAGTTGAAATAATGTCTTGTTTTGAAGCATCTCATTGTTATTAGCTGATGCTAATTAAATGTACAACACGGTGTGGTGGATTAATAATAGGAAAATTGGATCATGAATGAGCAGTTTCAGCTGGTTCAGGAACAGGAAAAATCTTTTTCTTTGGACTTCTAAAAGTTGCATAGCTACTGCACAAATAAAACAGCAAAACATGCAAGCTCTCGACATTTTAAACTGTTGGCCTGTGAAACGATACACGCTTGCCTTTTTTGGTTAATCAACACAAACGTTTATGAGTGTCCAACTTTGACCTTTGAGGGCCAGAAAACTGCAGGTTTTCAGTGAGTTTGTGCACCAACACACCTGACTCAAATTAATGAGTTATTGTACAGAACTTCATAAGTTGCTGGATCCATTTAATGTAAGGCAGTTGTGTTAAAGCTGGGACACATTGAAAACCTGCAGGACAGTGACCTTCAACGATTAACTTTGGACACTCATGTGGTAATATATGTGTTTAAATACAACACATTTTAGTTTGATTTGTCTCCATAAGGAGGTTTCTTTGCTGCTTTCCATAGATGTTTTAGTGGAAATGGGATAACACACAGAGGTATACAAAATGTCATTTTGCTCAAGATTGTTAGGGCATACTGGGAAAATTGTGCAATTTCCTTCTCTAGATTCAGACACTGTGCATGTTATGAGTCAGTGAGAAACTGTTTGATTATGTAAAACCACTTCTTCAGCACTGATGTTGCAGAAAAAACCCTTTTCTGTAAAATCCTGTTAATGCCAAGGTAATGTCTTATGGTCAACCTACGGGACATTTTTTAGACCCACATGTTTATGATGTATCATTCAGGAACAGAAATGCTTTATACATTTGAATGGAATGAAATCAGTTTCAAATTAAAGTTTACTGCAGATCTTTGGCTGAATTATGTTTTTTTTTTTTGTATTGCATTAGTTTCTGCATTAAGAGACTCATAATTCACCTTCATCTAGATCAGAAAGCGATCAAATAAGAAGCCTATTTAAGATGCTCTGAGAGTTTAATAACCTCCCATCATTCCTCCCATCGCTCTGTTTCCTCTGCTTTCACTCAGGATATTGTCATGACTGACTTAGTAGCTGTAAATTTATCTAATGGAAAATCTAAGAGGAAATCGCCAAGCAGACAAAATCGCCCTTCTAATACCCATCTTAATTTCCTTCCTCGAGATATGAATCCCTTGTCTCTGTTTTGTCTATAGGATGTTATCTCGTTTGAGTGAGCTGATATGGGCCGACTGGATTTGGTTTCCTAAAGGCCACGGCTGGGATGACTTAAAGGATCGCGATGGAAAAGTCTTCCCTAAAATTCAAGACCTGTGGGCTTCTATACCGATTGCTTTCTGTTTCTTACTCATAAGGCCCGTCTTTGAGCGGTGAGTCATTTCCACAAGTGACTTGTCAGTTTTCTGTAAGGTCTACATCTGTCTATCCAGTTTTAGATGTTGCTTTCTGACAAATACAAAGCAACCTGTAAGCCATCCGTTATACTCTTCCACTTTCTAGGACAGTAGCGATTCCTTTGGCTTCTCTGCTGGGAGTGAGGGACAAGCAGCGCCTTTGTGCTCCTTCAAATCCCATCCTGGAGTCCCATTTCCGCAGCACGTCAAAGCATCCCTCACAGGTAATAATGCTGCAAACATCAGTGGTTTAAGGCATATTTGGACCAACATGGCAACAAATCCAATCTGATTTAGACAGTTAACTACTCTTATGACTGCAACCTTAAACATGGTGTTTCCTTTGCTTTCCTTTTCCTGCTTTTGTTGATAGAGCTTCATAGAGAGTTTAAGTAAGCAGACGGGTTGCTCGGTACGACAGGTGCAGAGGTGGTTCAGACAACGGAGAAACCAGGACCGGCCCAGCAAATTCAAAAAGTTCAAGGAAGCAAGGTACATTTACATCTCTGACTACATGTGGAATTGAACTCTTATTCTTCTTTTTCACATTTAGTGTGTTAGTTTCAACGTTTAGGCCAGATTTTGAGCAGGATATGATAATTGATCAGACTTTGCAGTTGTCATGACACCACTGACAGAAAATAAAGAGAAAACAGAGCCTGTAAGAGTTGTCAGCACCTCATAGCAGCTCTGTGCAACTTACAACTTTCAGTAATGTAAACAGTACAGCGTCTTTGGTAAAACAATAACTGATTTATTGAGCTATCTTGTAAAGCTATGGTAGTATCTGCTGCTGCAGCATAAAAAAGTTTTAATTATACAGTTGAAGTGCTCCACAGGGCGATGATTATTTTATCCTAGTCGTCCCCGCTTTCAACCCAGACACACCTACTTAATGGGAATAGGCATTTCTCAAAAGCTGTTGCAAAACAAGCAGAAAAATGACAACTGCTTCACATAAAATGCTCTGACCTTACCTTAGGAATTTCCCTGCAGCTGACAGGAGGATGGGTGCGCGCGTGTGCGTGTGTGTGTGTGTGTGTGTAAGGGGTGTTACAATATTACTTTTTAAACCATGTAGTGTATAGTTTCTACACTTTTGGGGTTTTTTTTGTTTTGTTTTTTTTAAAAACACATACACTAAAAGAAAAATACAATTCAAATTTTAAGGGTGCTTTGCTTCAGTCTACGGGTGCCACAAAAAATGGTCTAAAAACGCCTATGGTTTGCACTTTGTTAACACAGGTGGAAATGTTCGTCATTTGTGTGAAATGAAGATTATCTGGATTGTTTTGTCCTTTTTTCTTGCAGCTGGAGATTTACCTTTTACCTTGTTGCTTTCTTTGCTGGCCTGGCTGTCCTTGTTGATGTGAGTAGTTCATCAGAAAATGCTTATATGTGGCGTAATAGCAGCTAAAAAAAATAACTGAATACTTGTACACAATTCAGTCCAATTCAGATTCTTTGGATGGCACTAATTTATGATAGTCATCTAAAGGTATTTGTAAAGATGTGGTCCCATCTTATTATAATTCAATTAAAACAAATCTCATATCAGTAGTCCTAACCTGGGGTCCGGGATCCCCCAAGGGGGACACGGAGTCCCTGAGGGTTTTACCATTCAGTCATTGTGATTCATGATTCATCCTCAATTTTTTGGAAGTTTCTACATTAATTCTGAACATGATTTTTGACTGATGAAGACAGAAGTCAAATGTAAATTCTGTTTAAACAGCTTTATATAAACATAGGTTAACAATGGGTTGAATTTGGTAGTTAGGAACCACTAAAATGCAGGTGTACTGTGAACTGGAACACCAGCTACAGTCAAGTAAGTTTTACTTCATCATGTTTTCACTGACTGCATGGATGATAAAAGTATTGAGGTCAGAGAAGACTCAAATTTGGGTTTTCTCTTTTATGTAAACCTATTAAGAGTAAAGTAATACTTTCTGTTAAACATAGCCGTGCCCTGAGTTTTTCTGTTTTGTCAGAACTGCTAGTTTGCACAAACTGTGCTGAATAATGAAGGGGTGTTTTCTCAGAAACCTTCAGTTTAATGTAAAATCATCAACTCTGCTGCAGGACAACTTGTTATAACAGAACTGTGACTCCCGAATGCATCACAGCTGCTTGTTTAATGGATAAATCTGGCAAATGTTAAGCTTTTGGAAGGGCTTGACCTTAATGCGTGACTTTTCTTCAAGAGTTTAGTCTTAGTGCGGAAACGGATTTAATTTCAACTCATTTTGCATGAAGATTGGTGAAATATTCAAACATCATTCTGTAGTAGCTGAAAGTCTATCAGGCATTTAACTTAGTCATGCTGAGTACATTTGAGCCAGTGTATAATTAGAGCCAATGTTTCTCTCTAAACCTCAAACTGTCTGTTTTTTCAACATATAATGCGGCTGGAAGTTGAACACAGTATAAATAAAGCTTTTTTAACTATATTAATGCGTGTGGTGACAACTGTGTGTTAACTATACATCACAGCTGCACATATGCCTGACAAACTGCAGAAAAGGATGTAATTCTTCTGTTCTGTTCACAGTGGACACCTTGTTTTATTCCACATGCATTATCTTCAACTTTTTCCCCCTTCTATTAAAACAATCTATCTCCCCTCAGAAACCGTGGTTCTATGATGTGAAGCAGGTGTGGGAAGACTTTCCAAAAATGGTAACTAATTTCCTTTTGGAATTGGAGATGTTGCAATATACTGGTATTAATGAGAACTGTGACATTAGAAAGAAGAAAGTTTGATGATGACATTTTATTCCCAATTGGATGTTGTAATGTTTTTCTTCTGTAAATCTCTGCTCATACATGTTCATTTATATCTTCACCTCGGAGAGCTAGAGTAAATATTAGGTAAAACACTCCTTCCACTTCTCTTGCAGCCACTTCTGCCCTCACAGTACTGGTACTACAACATCGAGCTCGGCTTCTACGTCTCTCTGGTTTTAAGCATAGCATCAGATGTCAAACGTAAGGTAAGTGAAACCGCACTGTTTCTAAGCTCTGTTGGCTTTTTAGTCCATCGAAAAACCATTCGGTAGCTTTCCATTGGGAGATCACTCTCAAGGGAGCATGAGATAAGAATGATCTGTTGTGCTGGTATTATATTTTGAGGTTTGGGTATTGATTTCCCCATTAAGATCTGAATTGATGTATTGAGCGTAGCTGTTGTCTTTCAGAGCAACCATTAAAGATGATGTTTAGTCAGCCCATGCCCTCCAGCTGGGGTTAATGTGAAAAGACCTAAATGTTGAAAATGTTCTGAAAAGTGACAAAGCTTCAATCCTGTCAGCAAACAGAGAGGTCACCATGCCAACGCTGGTTTAATAACTTCTGTTCACAAATGCAAGCTGCTTATCTTTTAAACCCAAACAAGAGATTTCTGGATTTTTATATATTTATTTTTCTGGGACAAAACCACCATGATCAGATAGACTAGTTGAGGATTTGTTTTAGGTTGTTTTTTTTTTAGATGTTCCTATTTTTTTCCCCACAAAAATAGGTTGGGTTTTAGCTTATTTAATCACACTGAAGCTATGCAGTCTGCTTCATGGAGAGAGTTAATTATTTGTAAAACAAGAATCAAAGGATGCTGCTGAGTGACCAATGTTTATAGCTTGATCAATAAGTGACCAAGCGCTGTTAAAAAGTGTTTTTTTTTTCAACATTGTCCCCTTATGTCTCTGTAGGATTTCAAAGAGCAGATCGTGCACCATGTGGCCACCATTGTCCTCATCAGTTTCTCCTGGATGGTCAACTACATCCGGGCTGGGACTTTGACTCTGGTGTTGCATGATGCCTCTGACTATCTAATGGAGGTACGGTGCAAGTGTATGTGGAAAGGAAATAGGTTGTGCTGAAGTAAAAATGTGCTAAACTTGAATTTACATAAGATACTTTACTATCTTTTAGTTTAGTACATTTCATCTCATAGTTTTTGACATTTTACTGAACTTTTTTTTTTTTTCTAACAAAGCATCTGAAGAACTAAAATGATTTATTATTACATTAGGATACAAGTAAAACCTAAATGATTTGGCTGTTAATTTATATTTGGTATTCCTGAATAGATTTAATGCAATGTGAGAAGAACTTACACCTGCGCAGGTACATTGTCTGCCCTCTATAGGCAGGCAAACAAACGAGAAGTTAAGACTGATTTTTTTTTTCCTTCTTCTAAATCTAGTCAGCCAAAATGTTCAACTATGCAGGCTGGAAAAGAACATGCAACTTCATCTTCGTGGTATTTGCTGCAGTTTTCATCATCACCCGCCTCGTAATCTTCCCCTTCTGGTAAAAATGTTGTCACACCACACATTTTGGAACTGAATGTGTATTTTTGTTTCATTTCATTGACTGAGGTTTCATTTTGTCGTTCTTGTGTATTGTTTGCACTTTTTACAAGCCATGTTTTCATCAGTTGTTAATCACCATTATCACTATTTTCTACATTGTGTGATGCAAGAATATCAACTACTACACAGGAAAAGTACATGAAAACCCTTGCAAAGCACAAACATTTACCAAGACATTTAACAAAGTAATTCTCAGCAGCAGCCCGTTGGCTGAGCTCCAGTTTTAGAAAACATCAAAAATATATTGAACATTTGAAATTGGTTTCTTTAATGAAGTCTGTTAAAATGTTTTAGTGATTTCAATACATTGGGTGTTGGGTTTCTCATTCTTTGCATATCACTCCTCCTCCATGTCACAATAGTAGCTGTTCACAAGAGGCCAGTTCATTCAGAATAGCTGGATAGCATCAGTGGCAGGATGTTTAGTCACTGACATTAGAGTTATAGATGCTTTATTAAAACATCATCTATACTCTGCTTTCAGCAGGTACCTGACTGAAGCATTCAGATTCATATTTTATTATGCAGACGTTTAAAATAAAGAAACAAAAACTCATTGTATAGTTTTTTTCCCATGTAAAACACAACAACCCCATTGTCAGCCCTCCTCTCAATGGGCTGTGAGGGTGACTGTAGGTGGTTCTGACTGGACTCTTTGTTCTGCCTTTTGTCCTCTTGTCCAGGATCATACATACAACAGCAATCTACCCACTGACTGAGTACAAGCCCTTCTTCGGCTTCTACTTCTTCAACGGCCTGATGTTTGTGCTGCAATTTCTGCACATCTTCTGGGCAGGGCTCATCTTGCGCATGGCTGTCAAATTCCTTTTAGGCAATGTAAGAAATATGCTTTTCATACATACAGTGAGATGTAACACAAGCAGCGTCAGACATGAAGCATTTCATGCCTTGTTTTATCTGACAGGGCATTGTGGAGGATGAGCGGAGCGATAAGGATGAGCCAGAGACTGACGATGAAGAGGGCGATCACAGACGCATTGAAAAGTCTAAAAATGGCCATGTGCAGAACGGTCATGCGCTCCTAAACAACAACCACAATAAGACAGACTGATGGGACAGCAAGCGTGTATGAGGGGCAATGATGGGCCCTCGTCTGGAAGCCAAAGAATGTTAGCCTGGCATGTTAAAAGCGCCGGCTGGCAGCAGACGTAGAACTACACTCCCTTAACAAATCTTCCATTTCAGAAGTGTTGTTATTGCAGAGTGGGTGGTTTTTAACTTTCTGTGGATTACACAATGTTAAATAAGAGAAGAAGGTCAGAGGGAAGGCTGTGAAGTGTCTCTGTTAGCTGTTTTTTTTTTTTTTTTTTTTGCTCTGCTTAGATTTTGTGCCGTCAACCAAGCTGCCACATGTCAAAACTGCCTGCTTGTAGCTTTCTTTTTTTTAATTCTTATAAATACAGGAAGTGTTTTCAGAAGATTCTGCAACTGGGGTGAGTAGTTCCTCTCCATTGCAGTCTGTTAACACTCTTAACTATTAATGACCCTAAACGTAAACTGATTTTGACCCCCATAACCACCCTGATGTCTGTGACGACGTAATAAGCAGTAGGGTGAATGTGGCAGCGACTTTTTGTGGACCATAAATCTTTTACCTGAAGTCCAGAGTTTCATTAAGTAAGAAGTATCCCAGCTGCCATTTTTGTTACTTTGGTTCTTCCCAGATGAGAAATGCACTTAATAGATGTAAAGCAGAATAATTGGTGATAAATAATCCTTTTTTTTTTTAACAACATGAAAGAAGGTGCCACATCTGCACTTGCTCTGAAACGTGCCTTTGTGGAAGTTTTGTCTTTAAACTACCGATATTCTGGGAAAAAAATCATTTTAAATGTTTATTACCTTTTTAGTTGTATGCTTTTTATTTTGCTTTATGTTTTATTTGTTTTTCACTCCAGTTTCTGGTTGTATTTCGGGAACAATTTAAATCTTAAGAAAACTAGTGAATAATTATTTCTTTGTGAATAGAAAGCATCAGTGGCGTTTTCATTCAGTGTTCTTTTCCCCACTCCAAGATGCACTTTATGGTTCCTCCATAGATCAGTGTTCATTAAAAATCTAGCAGCAAATTTAGCTTTTAGGTTTGATTTAAACAGAAATGTGATTTTTTTTTTTTGTTTTGTTTTGTTTTAGTTCAAAAAGAAATTCTGAATATGATTTCAGTTTGATATTTATTCTTATTAATTCCCTCTTTGGCAGCGTTTTTGTTTTTTTTGTTTTTTTTTTTGTGTTAAATGATTAAAAGAAATCTTCAGTGACGAAGAAAAAATTAAAATGCCAAAGCATGTTTACATTTTTTACCTGGTCCTTTTCAAGTGCCTTCATCATTTAAAAAATGGTTAAAGAGAAAAGAAATTGGTCTCTGTGCCTATTGTCTTTGTGTCCAAACATTCACAGTAATCTTCCTGAATGCCTCTCGATCAATCCCCTGCAGCTCCTTCTACAAAGCTTTGCTTCTTCTGTTTTTTATCCAGCATACGTGTTGCTGAGCTGTAAGATTTTCACTGTAATGATAAATATTATTGTGGAAAACTATTGTGTTCCTTGTTTCTTCTTTGAATTTAAATCTGAAATAAGTTTGATCTTAATTTAAGTTGTTGTTTTTTTTATTGAAGAAAATTATTATTCAATTCTAAATTATTTACACTAGCCTGTACTTAATACTTGAATTATTAATTAATATTTTCATTTATTTAAGAGGTTTTCTGTATTTGCTCCTTGCATGTTGTAATGACTTCTTATTAGTTGCATAATGTGCTAATTTGCCTTAAATGTTCAGGGTTGCAGTCTAAAAACAAATACTCAAGGACTAACTTCATAGAAAAAAAAATATGTGTATGTATCTGCTAATTTCTCAGCTATATCATGTGTCTGTCCATTTATCTACCCGGCCTCATGCACTAACAGGAGGAAATTCTCATGTGATCTGACAAGTTCTTTTTTTATTTTGGTTTATTGTTTTAGTTTTGCTGATAAAACTACTGTCCACACATTTTCCATAAAGGTCTGGTCCTTTCTGCACAATAAAAAGTTAACTTTAACTTTAACTCTGTAGTCGCAAATTGTTCTGGGTTCTAAAATACTTTGACAAGGGACAATAAGTCGTCTTTTTTGCTTTCATCCTGTGTGACAATGTGGTTGGCAGTATGGTTTTTGTCTTTTCAGCGCAATTGTGTAACTCAGTTCTAGTTTATTTTTTTGCATTTTTTTAAACAGCCTTTCTCAATGTTTTGGAGACAATAACATTTTATCAATTACATCTGCAGTCCTTTCTGTGTAGAGAGAAAAACATGGAAATTCTCCAAAAATGTTGAAGTGGAATAAATGCAGATGAATGTGTGAAGGATCCAGCAATTACTGGTCCCACTGTTGTACAGTAAACCATAGCACCGTGGAGCTTGCACATTGTTTCATGCGAGTGAAGAGGGTAATACACAGGCTGGCATGTTTCTGTGCTCATGGATGCAAAAGGAAATAATATAGATCCAAAGTACACACACACATATATATATATATATATATATATATATATATATATATATATATATATGCAATTAGTCAAGGAGGGCTTTTAGGCTGCAGCCAAAATACTGTACGGGAGTACAAGGGAAGTGACAATAATGAGGTTTTTTTTGCCTTTGGACAGACATGGAGGAAAAAAGCTCAAAACTTTTACAAATAGCCTTTTTGAAATTTTTATATGTACATATTTTATATATGTACATATTTTATATATATATATATATATATATAAAAATATGTACATATATAAATTTCATATATATATATATATATATATATATATATATATATATATATATATATATATGACATTTATGTACATATTTTTATATATATATATATATATATATATATATAAAATATGTACATATATAAATGTCATATATATATATATATATATATATAAAAATATGTACATATATAAATTTCATATATATATATAAAATATGTACATATATAAAATATGTACATATAAAAATTTCAAAAAGGCTATTTGTAAAAGTTTTGAGCTTTTATCCTCCATGTCTGTCCATAGGCAAAAAAAACCTCATTATTGTCACTTCCCTTGTACTCCCGTACAGTATTTTGGCTGCAGCCTAAAAGCCCTCCTTGACTAATTGCATATAGAGTGGGATCACTTTACAATCCTGCACTGCACTTTAGCCTCTGCACTGGTCCTGTCACTGGTAGCCGCACTGTAACTATTACCATTTTAAAGCAGCAGGGTCAATTTCAACCCGACTCCTGCATCTGGCTCGGGCTCTGTAATTTAATTGCCAATGCATCTCTCGTTTCTCCTTTCTACGCCCCCTTCTGTGTCCCGTCTTACTCACCCTTCGTAAATCTTTTGCATCTCCTTTATCAAGAAGTTCCCCTTTCCATCCTCTGTTGCTGTTTCATCCTTGTGAAACAACCTCAGTGCTGCCCAAGGCACCTGAGTTAAGGTGGTGTGAAGCCTAATTGGTGATGGTGATGAAGGTCTCTTGACAGGAGAACAAAAGCAGAGGGGTGTTTGATTCACTTGTGAACCGTGTAGGCCGTTATTCAATTCCTCCTAAAGTATTAATAAAGGCTTTACGTGCCAGGGGGAGGTTGCAAGGTGCAACTGCACGCTTGTGTATCTTGTATGTGTATGCATGTGTCAGTGCAGGAGATCATTTCTGCGCTGCTCATTTTTCATGCAATACCGAAAGGGGAGGACAGTTAAGACTTTAGTAACTGATGACAGTCTTATGCAACTCATTTAATAAGGAAGATTGTGGGGACCCAAGAGTGATGCTTTGAGAGTTTTTCAAAGGTGTGGACAGGTGGTGGAAAGCCTCTGTGACAAAAAAACCTGGTCACTGATTAAAGGACTACACAGATGGTAGGTAAACATGCCTTTGAATTTGAATTGTTTCAACTTACAATAATCCAGACTTGGTGGTAAGTTTTAATTTTAAAGACATGAAAATATATTTCTCTCAAGTTTCAGTCATTTGTGCATGTTTTTGCTTCAACATAAAAGGCTTCAAAATTACTTTTTAAAAAAAAAAACAGAAAATTCTCAACACTGATTACAGAGAAGATTAAAAAGCTGTTTGGTTTTCCTTAACTTTATTTTATACTTTCTATTACCCTGATTTTTTTTTATTTTTTTTTTTTTTTATAGCTTTGATATCTTTAGCCAGTTGTTTTTTTTTTTTTTTAAAATGGTAATTCTAGTTTGGAAATGTTTTGTGAAAGTTGTGCAGCCATTTTCAAAACACGTTTGGTGGCCAGATAGGATGTAGTATGGAAAGGTACACAGAGAGCCATGATTGGCATGGATAAAACAGTACATTGAAGTTGAAATAGTAAGACATATGGTGCTGAAGCCTGGAACTTTGTTTTAAAGTAAATCCTACTTTTATAATGTGATGCTTACAGCACATACCTTCAATGCTGCAATGCATCATGACCTCTTTTAACTCGATTCAAAGTACAGTATGCAGAAACTGATTAAACAACTGTCTTTGAAAATGTAATCTTTCCATCTTACTTGCCTGATAAAGAATTTCAGCTTTTCACAGAAGCATAAACATGCTGTTTGTGTGCAAGCAGAATGGATTTTTTTTTTGTCTTTCTTTTTCTGAAACCACCCCCCTGGAACAGACATAATTTGTGTGCCAGCATGTGTATTTTTCCAAAGCATATATATAATAGTATATATTATAATACAATAATAATAATATAATATCGCATTTATGTCTTTATAGATGTGCAAGTCACATCATGTCATGTGCACCTCCAAACCATCACGGAGGTTGGCTTTTAAAGTGCTACCTAATAACATGCTGGATCATCTCGTCTGTAGACTGGAAAATGCAATGTCCATCATTTCCTAAACTAATTTATCTGTTTGATATGACTGATTAAACCCCAGTTCACTATCTCTGAGCATTGTGTAAACTGAGTTCTTCCTTGTATGACTGAGTTGTATAATGTTTTGTAGATGCAGGGATGAACTCAGCAACTGTGGTTTTCCCGTATTGACTTAAATGCACTTTCTATCTAAAATCATGTCTGTTTAAGTCAGCACAGACTGATGTACTAAAAACTGCCCTTGTATCTTAATTTTAATGCATGTCCTTTGTATGCAGAGAGTTCTGTGGATTCTCTGAATTTATTAATGGCAATGAAAATTTCCAGATTATTTATAAATGGAATTCTGAAGAAAATATTTTATTTGTATAACTATTTGCCCCCATGTCTCTGTCAGAGTAATAAAAACATCCCTATCTTTATCTCTGATTGTCTCTGCTTCTCCGTAACTGACCTGTTAACCTGATTCATTGTCCAAAGTCCCACAACAATGTTTTATTTATGTTATAACTATTTTTAGCTCTCTCTATATTTTTAATGTGGCACTATTTAAATTTGAGCTTGTTTTTTCCAAATAGCACAATATCTGTTTTGCCATTTGACATGCCTTTGTGCTGTTTTCAGCAATATATATTAGAGTTGCAATTAAATGGCTGCATTGTTTCTTTGAATTTAAAACTGGATCACAACTGTTTTGGAAACATGGCGGCAATGAATTGGATGGAGTAAATATCAGCTTCTCACATGTCTTTGAATTGCATCAATTCTTCATTACAAATTTTGCATGATTTATCAGATGGCACATACACCAAGTAAAATAATATGTCCTGGCAGTTATCTCATCTGTAATGGTCTGGCTGATTTATCAATTCATTTTCTTACAGTGATATTTTAATGACCAGTTGGTTTGTAGACTCCAATTCGCTATAATCACTGACAAATGCAACCATCCAAATACAGGAATCCATATATTTGTGCGTGAGTGAGACTTAAGGATGTGGTATATCATGCAAAAGAAAAGGGTTTCAGACCAGAAATTAAAGACAGCTTCCTTCCTTTAGATAACCAGCTCAGATTACAGAGATAATGTGCTGTCTTTGAATTAGACATTTTGTGTAATTTCATTCCTCTCCATCTTCTTTTTTATTCCCTTCGCCATGTCACCCCCACATCTCAGTTGCAAACAAGCCCACCTTCCTAACGTGAAAGTGCTGAAGTGAGGAGTGAAGAAAATTTAACAGGCATCTCCAATCATCGTCACCCCCATGGACCAGGCTTCTGACCCTGGACCACAGTTTGAGGTGGACGTGGACCTCGGCTTTGCACTCTTCTTCCTCTTTCTCTTGTGTTTTTTCCTTTTGGTGACGGTGGTGCGTTGTGCCCAGACAGTGGTGGATCCTTATGGGATGATCTCCACCTCTACCTACCAGGAGGAGCAGATCACCTGAATCTCACCATAATAAGACTTTACAGAGAAATTAAAATACTCTCCTTTGTATTTAGAGACAGGACACAACACAGAAGGTATATCTAACTAAGAACAAAAAGTAATGACAGTGATAGTCACAAAAGTCATGAGACATAAGGAATCCTGCTGTGCTTCCATAGATTACAGACAGTAAACAGCAGGGAGCGTAAGCTAAGAAAGGACCTATCTCATCCATCCCCGCTCAGAATCAATTCAGTGAAAGGTCAAAGACAACACTTTTATAAAGTTCTGACTACATTGATATGTATTGTCAACTGTTGAGGAAAAGCATGGATAAAAAATCTATTGTATATATTTTCTCTACATTAATTTTAATTTCATGAAATGAAAAAAAAAAACCAGATAAAATTACAGAGTTTATTTCCCTGTACAATAAAGCCATTGAATGAAGGGTTTGAGGCAATGACTTTTTCTTCTGTCTCCAGAATCCAAACAGTTTTACGAGTTACCAGCTGGTGGCGGTGTTGCACCACTTCATTGTTCTCCAACTTCCATTAAAAAAATTAGGGAAACAGCCGAAGAAGCCCGGCGACACGTAACAGCCATAAGAATAAAGATATGAAAACAACGAGAAAACAAGATGGACGAAGTTATACTCCTTGCCAATTTGTAGCAATTTACACAAATGTTTCAAGTCCATTACTTAAAACTTTAAACGTATTTGTATTGCGTATTATTTAGCGCTACTAATCTTAGTGGTTGTAGCGTACTAAAGCTAACTTCAACGACCGCATTGTTTGGGAAATTATTGCAACGAAGCACACGATAAAACAAGGCAAACTGCAATAACAAACACGGCTTCGGTGTGACTGATTTAGTCCTCTACAGGCAGATAATATTACAGGTAAGTGACATGTTTTGGTTCAGGCTTTTAGGCTTTTGTTTTAGACCGACGTTAGAACCAGTAGGGTATTTTGGTACTCGGTCGGTCAATGCAGTCGTAAGCTAATGCTAACGTGCTACATCCTATTGTTGAATCTCATGACTCTCTTCAGGAGTTAATGCCATTAAAAAGCGATGACAGTCACAATTGGACAACGTCCACTATTACTATTTTCGGCCAGTCTTCCACAGTAGCACCAAGATCCAGATTGTCAGGTGGCATCAAGGTGGAGTGGCACTGGTCTCATCTCTTATGAGCTGTCTGTGGAGCCAAAGAGAAACGACTACAGGTCACCACAGAGCTTCATTATATACGCCTAAAAACCTCCAACCAGCCCAGAAATATGGGTATAGTCAGGGCCAGACTAAAAGTGTACAGGCCCCTGGGCCCAGAGTGTTCCAGGGGCCCCCTTCCCCACCGAAACATTGTGAAAATTGTGAATGATACACTTTGAAACGACATTTCAGACATCTCTCAGCCAATCGTACCAATAACAGTACACTATTGGTAGTAGTGTAGCTATCTGGCTTTTATGTACATTTTGTTTCATGTCCATACTCCTGTCCCATTATGAACCTACCAGACCCCTCAGGTCATCAAGATAAGGTTATTTATCAGTTCCTAGAGTCAAAACAAGACATGGAGAACTGCATTCAGCTTCTATATGCCACATGTCTGGAACAAACTCCATGAAAGTCTCAGATCAGCTGAAACACTTATTTATTTAAATCTAAGTTATAGACCCTCCTGTTCTCAGCTGCATTTCAGTAGTTTTTATTAAAAGCTGTTTTGAGTTTATTTCAAGTAAAACAACCATTCAAGGATACTGTTTGTTTTTGTTTTTTTTAAAAACTACTTAAAAGCCTATCGTCATTGCAGCCCATCCTTTGTGACATTGATCATGGAGTGACATTATGAATGCTGTAATTTTTTTTTTTTAAATGAATATATTATCTAACTCTACTTCTTAAGTTGAGGATGGACTAAAGATCAGCTCCAAATCCAATGCTGCTTTGTGAAATAATAATAATTATTATTATATTAATACATTTTGTTTCATAAAAATATACCCTGAAGAACACTTTACAACATCAAAAGTAACAGCATCAAAAGCAAAGTAATAAAGAATAAAAACAACATATTGAGTTCACACTAAGATCATTTTAAGGAAAATGATGCAAGAATGGATGAATGGCAGTGTAAATTAGCTGCATAGTGGATACAAAAAGGCAGTTTTGAACATGTGAGGGTTGGGATTTGATGATGGCAAGAGTATTAGTTCAGAATATCTGGTGGCACAATGTTACAGAGCTGCAGATTGATAAACATCAATCTATCCATTTTCTACCGCTTATCTGAGGTTGGGTTGTGCAGGCAGCTGCCAAAGCAGAAAAGCCCAGTCTTCCCTCACATTTGCCAGCTTATCTGGGGGGATCCTGATTTGTTCCCAGGCCATCCAAGGAATGAAATCCCTCCAGTAGGTCCTGGGTCCTTCCTGAGGTGTCCTCCCACAGAAATACGCCCAAAATATCTCACTGGGGAAGCATCCAGAAGCCCGAGCCTGTTTTAGATAAGATCCTCCTCCAAAGCACCTGAGTCAGAATATTGAATTTCCTCATCAAGTTCTTTGCAGCCTGATAACGAGCCCTTTATTTCATACAGGTGTGCTAAAGTCGGGTTGCCTATGAAATATGGGTGGGAAAATCGATTTATCAGGATTCTTGTTTCACAATTTCAATTTTTTTTAAGTACATTTTTTTTCAAATAAATAACAATAATCCATTATAAAATTGTCATTTTTATTGTTTTTATTGATCTTTTTCCTTGTCTTCTTGGGCATTATAACAGCAGAATGATGGTCTGGCTACTGTATTTTTTTTTCTTAACTGAAATCTAGAAAAATGACTAGCAAAAAAGTTTTGTACATTTCTTTTGTTTTTAATGTACAAAAATCAGCAATATTGAGTAATCATCAAAATCACAATTTAAATCGAATTGGCACCCAAAAAATTGTAATTGAATTGGGTCGAAAGCATATTGTCACAGGACTACTATAAAACATACAAGGCAGGGGAGCCTGAGGACTGGAATTGAGAGACACTGCCCTATGCATAAAGGAGAGCCTGACCACCCTGCGGAAGAAACTCATTACAGCTGTATTTGCAACCTTGTTCTTTTGGTCATTAACCACAGCTTGTGGCCATAAGTGAGGGGAGAAACTTAGATTAGTCAATGTATTTTGAGCTTCACCTTTTGGCTCAGCTCCTTCACCATGAAAGGTCAATCCACAGTCTGCATCCCTGCAGACGCTATACGATCCACCTGTTGATCTTGCTTTCCATCCATCCCTCATTCCTGAACAAGACCCTGATCCATTACAAGAATCCACTAAAGGGCATTTTCCCGGCCTCTTTCTTTCAATTTAGTCCTGTTAAGAATCTGTCATAAAGTAAATTTACTGAATTTAAGACTTATACTTGATCATGAAAATATTATGAAACTGACCATTTTCAGTGATGCAATAGTCATGGCAACTTTTTAAAAGAAGGACTCCCAGATTATGGCCTTGGACATTTAGAACCTAATATATTTTGGAGGCCAGAATTTACTTTAAAATTTTGTACTTTTTTGTCAGTTTGGTCATTGATGGGTGTCGTTTATCATTATGTGTGCTTCCTTGTTTTAATATGTGTGTTTGCAGATATTATGGAGGTGGATGAGTTGGAAACCAGACTGCTGGAGCGTCAGGAGTCCAGCAGGAGGATAAAAAACAAGAGAAAGACTGATTCTGAAGAAGAGAGGGATGATTATGGTAAGTTTAAATGTACCAGGAAAGCAAACACAAACAAACTTCCAAGTCCACAAATGTTTTAATCAGCAAGTCTCACTGTCAGAGCATGACTCTAATGACTTGAACTGTTACTGTTGCAAATCCAATATTAACAGATGCTGTCTTTTTTTTTTTTTTTTTACAGAAAATATGTCTGAATCTCCATGTGACTCTATTTCATTCGTGCATGAAACTCCCAGCAAGGCGACAAAATGGGAAAATGGTTGCAACTCTCTACATTTTTTAAAAGAAGCAGTTGTGGTTTTGACCAGACTGCCTGAATATAAGATAAGTGCTCTGCGGCCGCCAACACCTGCACAGTTCTACAGTGAAGATGAATCCCTGAGCAGCTCGGATTCTGATATGCCATGGGAATCGGAAGAGGATTCTAGTGATTCAGACTTTTTAGCCTTTAACAAATCATCAAAATCCACAAAAACTGAAATAATCAGAGTTCCTGTAGGACCTGCTAGCAGTTATGGTAAGCTCACAAATAAAATATTCATTTATTGCATTTATCATATGGACAATAAAACGTTTAGACGACCACATTTTGTACTGTATTTTACTCGCCTACAGCATAAAATAACTATGAATCTGTCTGTAGTTTTTGCCCATTGCTCTCAGGAAACCTCAAAGATCCGCCCTGATACGCCAGAAGAAGAGATCAAAGTGGACATGATGGTCCTGGCCAGAAGGAGACCAATGAGGTGGCAGCGAGGGAAAATAGTTGAAATAGTTACAAAAGGTAAGAAAAATGCTCTAAGATGCACCTCAAACAAACAGAAAAAAAAAAGTTCAAGAGGTCATGCGTTGTTTCCAGAAAATTAAGAGTTTATTGAAAACCTGGATGCTTATTTAAACTAAAGAGAATTGTGGAATTCATTAAATGCATTTTATTTATTTTCCTTTATTATTTAAGGTTTCTGCAAAGTGATACTTTCCTGAATGAAATGAAAAACACTTTATTAATCCTCTGAGGTGGAATCATCAATATATTTTAAATCAATGTTTTTCTGGATGTTTTGGTGAATTTGAATGGCACATTTGACTTTTTCCTTAGTTTTGTGTCGGTAATGAAATGAAGTAAAAAAAAAAAAAAAAAGAAATTTAAACAATTTTTATTTGATGTTTCAGAGGATGGGCGATTAAAGTACAAAGTCAGTTTTGAAGAGAAGGGGAAGTGTCTTGTATCTGGACACCACATTGCCTTTGATACGAGACCAAAGGTGGAGCAGCTGTATATTGGTGCCCGTGTGGTGGTTCGCTGTCAAAATAACAAGTTCAGGTTTCGGCCTGGTATTTTGTCTGAACTTCCCAGCAGAAAGAACCAATTCAGGTGTGTATTTGAACAAATCTGTATATTTATGAATCAGAGGCCATTTTTAAGCAGAAATCAAACTTAGCTGTCCCTAATTTATTTATCAATGCTTGTTTTGACACAAACCTAATTTAATATTGCAGGTTTTTGGTGTTTATGGATGATCACACACCTGTCTATGTTGGCTTACCCTTATTTCACCTGGTGTGCAGACCATGTAAGTTTACGCTCATAAATTCATCGACTTAGAGCCACAGAGTGAATCAGATATATTTTATTATATGCGAGTTTCCACAGATTTTACAGTTGTTCTTTATTCCAAATGACCTGTCAAAAGACTTTGAGTTAAATCAGTTCTGAGTTGGAGTATTTCACAGCTGTGAAGATTTCTATTATGCAGATAAGATAAGCTATCTTTTCTGTTCCCATTATCCATTTAAGATCAGACAATAACTTTACAGTGCAGTTTTTTATCATTAGCAGCGCAGTGGAAGTTAATTAAAACTATCTGTCAATCAAATTTTATTTTTATTCCTGTAATACAAACAGTACCACAAAGTATTTCATATAATAAAACCACTATTTTGGACTTAACATTATTTTAGCACAAATGTAGTGAGAAGTTAATGTTTACACCATTGCTATTGTTTTTAATTGTGGGCCGGTGTCAACGCTTCTGTTTGTGATGTTACATCAATGTTAGGTTTAGGAAAATAGCAGCTTGCATCAGACAGCAGACGAGATCAGACAGAATGCATAAAAAAACATTAAAACTAAAAGTTTGTTCACGAGTCTCAAATCGTGAGACCAAGTCCAGTCTCAAGTCTCTGGAAATACAACTTGAGTGCAATTCAAGTCTAAGTCAATCAGATGCACACATCCAGTGTGCATGTATCTTGCAACCCCACCACACTGCACAAACAAAAACTGCGATCCATGTTTTCTGTCTCTTAACTCAACACAAAGTTTAAAAAAAAAAAAAAATAAAAAAAAAAATAAAAACTCAGCCTTTATTTTTGTGTTTGTTGAGCAGAACCACTTACAAATATATTCATTTATGACACACCAGTAAAAGAACAGTGACATTCATTTTGTTTTGTTTTTCAACAGTGGATGATGTTTTTGACGATGTTCCACATGGCCCTCATAAGTGTTTTATGAAACAGTACCTGAAAGATTGGCCATACCCTCATTTAAACAAGTACAGGCCTGGACAAAACCTAAATGTGGAATTAAATGGAGTCCAGCAGAGGTGTGAGGTGCTGGCGATCGACTGCAGCTTGATGCAAATTGTTTTTCAGGTCAGTGTCTCTACTTCTTTGTGCATGTGAGTTTGTTTGTTAGTTTCTTTGAGACTAAAAAAAAGTAGATAAATTACAACAGATATGGTTTGTAGCTGGAGTACATCAGGGGTATGCTTATCTGGAACAACATCGTTTAACAAAGCATAACACTGTCCTCACAGGCTTTTATGGCCAGCTTACTTTACATATTTAGAATTGTTTGCCCTATGTTTGGAGGTACGCTGTTGCTCACAGGATATATTAACTCTGCTTGGAAATCTTTTAGAAAGCAGCTGTTTTTACAGAACATTTCTCCTACTCTTACATAACAAATATATCTTGGGACCTCCTAATAAACAACAAAGCAACTTTATTTGCAAAGCAAATTTAACGTAGAAGATCATTATAAATGCTTTACATCAAACATAAAAAGTTTTACAGATGGTGCAAAGAAATCTTTAAAAAGGCAGCAACAAATAGCAAAAATCACAATGAAATAAAAGCAGCTAATAGCAGCCAAAACCTTTTTTGGTGTTAAATAAAATTATTACTTATTTAAATATTAATTTATAGACTATTTACCAGTAATTTAACATTTAACAGCAACATAAAAACGTTATTCGTAAAACACAAAAACATTATTCTTTATTGTCTCAACCTGGACCAAAAGGGTTCTGATAAAAAGGGGGAGTAACGATTAAATATTTATGATGAAAAGAAATTAAAAATCACCCCTATCCTATCAAACCAACACAAAATATGGGGTGCACATGTTAATAAAGTCAGTAGACAGTCCAGCTCTGGATAGAACATTTTGCTGCAGTAAACCCTCATCCATTAAAGCAGGAGTGTCCAGCTTTAGACCTCGAGGGCCACAATCCTGCAGGTTTTTTTTATGTCTCCCTGCTCCAACACACCTCACTCAAATTAATCAGTCATTATCTAAAATTTTATTGGCTGTTGGATCCGTTTAATGCAAGGATACATTAAAAACATGCAGAATTGTGGGCCTCAAGGACTGATTTTGGACACCCGTGTTAAAGTATCCATCAATCTGTTGGAAAGTTTTTGTTAAGCAAATATAAGCCAACAAAAAGATTGATTTAAATAATTACATTTTTATGTTGTTGAATTGTGCTGTTATTTATACAATGGTTTTCCCTGTTTGTTAATGCAAATAAAATGTATATTTTTCTTTTTGTCACACTCAGGAAAATCAGCGTCGGGAGTGGATCTTCCGAGGCTCAATGCGACTGGAACACATGGCTAGGTTTTGGGAAGTGAAAGAAAGGGAAGAGGGAGAGAATGACACTGACTCTAATTAATCCACAGACATGGGTAAATGATGAAATGGCTGTGGACAATGAAATATTAAGTAATTAATTAAAAATATGCATTAATTTACATCCCCTCAGAGGGGATTTTGCATATAAATTTCTGTTGTTTGTAGAGGAAGGAATGAAACATTTATACCCAATATAATTTTGAGTAATATTAGTAAAAATGAGTCTGTATTGTGTTTCGCAATATTCTTTCCTGTCTTTAAGTTTACCTTTGTTTCATATAAAATGCTTCCTACCTTGATGAACTGCACAAAATTTTTTTGATCAAACAGGACTGTGAAACAGTCTTAAAGACTTGGGTTTCTTGTAAATGTTTTCTGACTGTCCACATCTTTTAACCTTGTGACTGAGGAGTGGGGATGGGTTACCTGGTTAAAAGATCATTTGATCATCTTTTGAGATGGTATCATGATTTACCTTGTGAATGGCATCGAAATTCCTTTGAACAAATCAATTGAATTCATCTTTATTGGTATAGCACCACTTCTCAACAATGTTGTCTCAGGGAACGACACATAGACACATGAATTCAAGCCAATTCATAAATAGCCTAGCTCAGAGAAACTCCCAGATTACATCAAAGCTTGACTTCGATCCAAACCCCCATCCTGAGCATGCATGAGGTGACCGTGGGAAGGAAAATTCCCTTTTAACAGGAAAACCAAACCTCCAGCAGAACCCGCTCAGGGAGGGCAGCCATCTGCCTCAACTGGTTGGGGTGGAGAGGACAGGAAAGACAGAGCAACATGTACCACAGCTTTTATTCAGCAAGACCTGCGGGAAAAGGATAAATGAGTTAATAATGGAAATACTGTCATTTTATCATTTATACATGAAGGAAAAGGAGCTAGGTACTACTGACGGGCTGCATAACTAATTGTATTGATATGCCTCTATTAATTATTTATTAAGTTAATTATGGATTCAGGAGGATGAGAAAAAACTGAGATTAATTTCAGTCTTTATCTGATGTCAATGCTCAGGACGAGTAAACCAGAAATTTGCATTCAGAAATCATGACAAGAACAGATGAATTGATCACACATATTTATGAACAACGATGGTAAACCAGCATGAAAAATCAGATATATGTAAGCAATGATGGACAGGTTATCAGGAAAATTATGTAATGAAAATGTCTGAGGATTTTTATTCTAACACCGATGATGAATACTAAAATGAATGAAATGAGATGGAGCAGGAAGGAACTGGTTGGGATTAAGCTAATAAAACTGAACAATTTATCTATCTTGAATCTTTGATAATAATTAGTTCAATGATACTAAATTTGGATGCAAGTTCAAATGTAATAATTTAGTTTAAATTTTGATGTTTAAACCACAAAGATTCAGAGCGCTATCAGATCCTACTGTTGACGCGCTGCGGGTCTTCGGAGTTGTGGTCGAGCCGGGTGGATGCTCCCTGTTCGGTCTGGTCTCCGGGTTTGGACCTCCTGGCGTCGGGCGAGTTGTAGGTCTGTGGAGCAACTCCGATGGCCTGCTTGGATCCATCCAGCGGAGTTACAGGAGCGATGTGATGAAAAGCCAAATTAGTCCAAAATATGAGTAGTTCCAGTTTCACGAGTTCCGGTTTACAGTACTTGTAAAGACGCAGGAAAAAGGTTTTGAACTACGGTTCATTACTGATCTCGAAAATAAATTTTACTGGGTAAAAATAAAACCAATTGTTGCACTTTTAATAAAAAATATTAACTTTCTGTTCAGCTTATCTATTAAGATCTTGCGCGCTGGCAACGAAGAGGAGACGCAGAGTAAATTTATAGTAAACTAAGAGGAAGCAGCAGAGGAAAAGCCAAAGACCGTATGGGAAAAGCGAAGTAAAAGTAAGCAGAAGTAAGAAGAGGAATACAGAACAAAAAGTAAGGGGGGGAAAAAAGGGCCGATGCAGGGCCGTATGGACTATTTCAATACGCCCGCCCTTTTTCATCTTAACCAATACCGCTTCACGGTGAAAAAGGGGGCGGAGGAGATTATCCAATGAGAACAGCTTTGGGCACTTAGACCTGAAAGGTAGAAGTTCTTTAGCTTGTCGCACGATGGCGCTGATTCCTTCCTTTTCCTTCCTTCCTTTCCTTCATCTGTGAACACAATAATTAATTAATTTTACGTTGATTTCTTTACGCACATAAAAGCAACCTTGTGGAGAATTATGCAGACCTCTTGTTTGCTGGAAAGAGAAGCATTAACTCATTGTATTTTACACATGGAGCGGTGGAAAGAAAAATAATGCACATCATAAACGTATTTGTCCTATTAAATGTGGATTAGGTAATTGGTGTAATGGATTAATTAATGAAGGGATGAATCCTGAGGTAAGGACTTACCTTCTATTCTCAACATTAGTTTCCTGAAAAGGTCTTAAGCTTGGAAGAAGTTGACCAACAATTCTCTAATAAAGCATTTATACTCGGTGGTGTGTGATCATCTTAAAGGAATTCAATCAAGTAAACAAAAATAATGAAAAGAAAAAAATCAGACAAAACAATTAAAACAAAATCACTTAGAGCAAAGCTAAATCAGTCGTTTTAAAAGGAGAAATAAAATAAAGCTAACTAACTAGGCTTAAAATGGAGTGAAGCCTGAAACTCTTGTCTTGGAGTGCATTCCTGTGTGATATAAAAACAAGTTATCTCGGCTGCAGCATGTCTGTTTAGGTTGGAGGAAGGTGTCACTTCTGACTAGACATAGCTTGGTTAGATGTTATTTAAGGTATCTCTTGACCTGTGAGTGTGTAAATTGTGTCAAATGTCTATTGGGGACATCTGTTCATTGTTTATCCAGACTATCTTGTGGAAGAAGGGAGTTTTAGCTAGATCATATAAATCTCCTGTTGTCCAAGATGGTTGATTTCTCCTGACCAGGTAGTAAAAGTTCAAAGAGGGGGTTTGGTCCCTTTGTTCCTGTGTAAAGAGATAGTCTCACTACAGGAATGAGAAAAAGAAACCATTATTTGATCTGGTTCACAAGTTTTATTAATTGTGCAAGGGTGAGATCACTAGAAAATGGATGGCTAGACGACCCCTAACTGTAAGAGCATAACCTGGACAGTTCCCCGTACATGCAGACTCCAACTCAGGAGATGCTTGTATCTTAACCATAAGATTAATTAAAAAGGAAGGTTTTCAGCTTGATCTTAAAGGTAGAGAGGGAGTCTGCCCCCCGAACCTACAGTGGGAGCTGGTTCCATAATAGAGGAGCCTGGAAGTCTGAGGCTTTTCCCTATTGTATTGTCAGAGACTCTGGGAGTTAAGTGCTCCATTTGGAAATTAACTACGAGATCTTAGATGTACAATGGAGCTTGGTCATGAAGAGCTTTATATGTGAGGAGAATAATTTTAAACTATCCTGGATTTAACAGGGAGTCTTTGAAGAGAGGCTAAAACTGGTGAAATATGATCTCTCCCACGTGTTCTCATCAGAACTCTCACTCCAGTATTTTAGATCAGCTGTGACTCTTTAGGGCATATAAGGGACAGGCCATTAATATAGAAATGCAGTTATCCAATTTTGAAATAAGACAGGCATGGACTAGTTTTTCTGCATTTTTCTGAGACAAGATTCCCCTAATTTTTGCAATACTACGCAGGTGGAAGAAGGCAGTACTAGAAACCTGTTTTAAAAGCTGAAGGACAAATACTGGTCAAGAATAACTCCAAGGTTCCTCCTCACTGTAGAACTGGAAGACAAATTAATGCCATACAGATTAATTACATAGCTCGACAATTTTGTCCTAAGTTTTTTAGGCCCAAAGACAACGACCCTAGTCTTGTCTGAGTTTAAAAGGAGAAAATTCAGTCATCCAGGTCTATAAGACATCTTTGTGATAAAAAAAACTGATTGGTTTTGTCTGGCTTCATGGAGAGGTAAATCTGAGTAAGCATTATACCATGCTGTCTGATGATATTAAGACTTGTCATGTTATTAACAAATTGAACTCTATCAGATAACAGTGTTATATTTGGCTGTCTGGATACACACTGAAGCTTAAAGTCAACATTCCTCAAACATTCTATTTTTGCTTTTATTTATTTATGTTTTTTGCAAATGCTTTGTTAGAAAGTAAAGATAATAAAAGCTTCCTGTTTTGGTACTTTTTGAGTTCCATCAGATAGTTTTAAAATATCCAACAACAAATCTTTGGTTTTAGCCTTTTGAGTTTGTTGGCGTGTAGTATGAATTTCGAGAAAAGGAGTGATTGGTGAGTTTTAGAGAATTGTAATCATAATAGGATTATGCTCATCATTAGGGACAAACACAAAGTATAAGGTGACTTACTGCATGTTTTTTTTTTATTACATCTGCTTAATGAGCAGAGATGATGTCACAACTATTGCCTACCATGCAGACCTGTAAGGCCAGTGTTATGCTTTGCCAGGTTCAACCAGATGACCATGTTTCTTTTTCCCAGAATGTATTTTTACCTAATAGCACAGGTATAATGCAAGCTGACAATGCCGGAATTAATTGAGCTCAGTTCTAAGAGCAGTCTAGACTTCACAAAGCATTTTCATTCAGGAACTGGTCACTGCAGAGTCCAGACCTATTGAAGAATCTTGTTAATGTACTGAGTGATTGTGTTTTAACCCGACTCTACTATTAATGATATTATAATTGTTTATTGTTGTGTTTTTCTTGTTTTGTTTTGTTTTTGATTTTTGCAAACATTTACACATTTTGAATTTGCAACATGTTCCAAAGAAGCCGAGACAGGAGCAAGTTTCTCATCATGTTACATCACCTTTCCTTTTAACAACACTCAATAAGCTTTTGGGAACTGAGGACTCTAATTGTAGAAGCTTTTGAGGTGAATTTCTTCCCCATTCTGGCCTCATGTGCATTTTCAGTTGTTCAAGGTCTCTGTTGTATTTTGCGCTTTATAATGCGGCACACGTTTTCAGTTGGAGACAGATTTGAACTGCAGGTAGGCCAGTCCAGTACCTTCACTTTTACAATGAAACCACGCTGTTGATAAAATTTGCAGAATGTTGCTTGGCATCATCTTGCTGAAGTGAGCAGGGACATCCCAAAAAACCACATTGATTGGATGCAGCATACACTACGTTGCTCCAAAACTTAAAAAATTAAGTAATTTTAATTGAATATAGATTAAAAAACAGAAGCAAAGCATTAACGTCCAAATTTAACTGGAATAAGGGTTGTATGGTATTTATACATCTTCATATAACTGTAACCTTTCAATGCACGAGCTATCTAAACATAAATGTCTGAGGTCTCAGCTACTGAAATTCTCATCTAAAACTGAGTGTCTTGGTGATGTACTATAAACCTTCATTCTATTTTTCCACATACCTTTAACTTTTTAATGTTGAAAGTTATGAAATTATTCTGGGTTACAACAGCTATGCAGCTTTTAAAGACAATCAAGCAGAATGGCAAGAGTGAAGAAGAAGGACATACAGTGTTCTTCAAACATATCTGATATAATCCTGGCCATCTTGCATTAAAGGAACATCTTTGTACCTCAGATGTTTGACTGTTGTAAGTTACTTTTCATGTTTCATTTAAGAATTCCCCTTGCTACCTGCCAGCACTATGGTGCATTGTCTGAAACTGGGATATGCCGGACAGGAAATGCTGAGTGTTTTAATTTAATTGATAAGACTTCCTTTAAGCTCAACAAGCTTCACTCCCTTTTCTGAAGGCTAAGATGACTCAGCAGAACATTGTGCTTGCTACCTTCTCATGACTCATCACTTTCAGCCCTTCCTTACTGTCCTGCTTTCTTCTTTTGAGCTCTGAGGTGATCCAGCAGAAAGAGCTGCAGGGAGGAATGCAGATCAACCAGCATTTTTGCACATTTTATAAAAGGGTTTAAGGGACATGTACTGCTGAAGTCTTAACCTATGTCAGAGTTCAGACTTCAGAATGAGCTGACCCACTTCTGTCTGCACTAGCAAGAGAGACTCTGAACCCGGATCTGTATTGTATATTTCTCAACTTGTAAATAAATATTTAAACGCATACTTGAGTGTGTGATTACTAATTTCCTATGCAAAAGATCTAGCTGAGAATTGATCTATAAATACAACATCTAAATGAATTCACCATGCCTTCTAACTCTCCAATGGCTATTAACTTTGCTTTTCTTACTTATAAAATTATTTTGTCACTTATTAATGCTGCAGCAATTTAATTTCTTTCTGGGGTTAATCAAGTATGCAAGTAGTGCACAGACATGCAGCATGTTCTGGTGGAATTTTTTACCTAATGGGAACCAGCGCCAGACGTGGAGGAGCTGAGCAAAGTTGACCATAGAGGGCAGCAGTGAGTTTCTCTGGGAATTCGTACATGAAGAGAAGAAGATTGCTGATTCGCTTGAGGAGCGAAGCATCATAAAGGTATGTTTTGTGATATTTTAACTTATTTAAAAGCAAGAATGATGACTAAGCTTTGAGTAAAACCTTTCTCATATATAATTCAACTATCAGAGAATAGCACAAAGGAACATTTTTATCTGCTGGCTGTGTGACTTTAGGAATAGTGGTCGAAATTCCTATAAGTGTTCCTGTAGTAAACAACAGCGTCTCATATAGACCACAAAAATTAAGATAAAGCCAAATCGTGTTTAAAACATAACTTTTTTTTTTAGGGATGTGATACAAAATAACTAGCAGAGAAATTATTCTTTGTGAAAGAAATGGTAGGAGTGCCGGCATACGCCATAAATGAGGAAGCGAAGCTACAACAGACTGTTTGCATACAATAAAAATGTTTATTATTTTTCTTTCCTTTTTTTATTTCAAGATAAACATAATTAATTTTTCAAAATGACGGCCGCAGAGTATTTATCTGCCGTTATTTTCAGTGAAGCTCACGCTACGTTGACCAAGTCGTCAGGCGGCAAAAAAAAAAAAAAAGACGTTATTTTGCGTTGCCTCTAGTTTGTTTACCTTTATCTGACTGTGTGACTTCATGCAAATTTAACAATTTATTTGACTAAGAGGGTCCTAAGTAGAGTGCCAAAACATTCCACAACTTTAAGAGCCTGGTACCTCCTTTTCATACTGGTCACCATTTGGTCACTCGCTGCTGTAGGATGGCATGGATGATTGCATTTCTCTCTCTGGATGAACAGTACACCCAAGCTGATCCTACAAGTGCTCAATGAGGTTGTCAGAACTGCAGGCCTTTCTGTCTTTGCCACTCCTACATTCAAGAGCTAGTCTTTGATAAACCCAGCTCTGTGGGGCGGATTAGGTCCTAGACTTTGGAGATGTGTGACTGTCACTGGTTGCAAATTCTCATCTTGAGAACTTCGCATCAGATTACCTCTAATGATGACTAGACTTGCTTTTTCAGTGAGGAAGATGCCACGCCAGACATCACACTGCACCTCCACTAAATTCTGTAATCCTGTCAACATAGTGTTCTCTGTGTCTTCTCCACGCTTCACCCACAATCAAACAGATGGCTGTCACAGGTGAAGTATCCAGGGTCGTAAAAACTCAAAATGAGAGTCAAAGCAGTCAACAGCAGAATGAGCACTTTGGCATTGTCACAGGTTTGGCAAGTTTTTCATGTTCGCAGCCCACTCATCTCTCCTGAATGAAGTTTCCTTACAAACATGGCATGTTTTAAGGAAACAGGCTTTCCAGCAATCCAAGAGTTATTGACAAGAGGAATGGTTGCAGTGAAGAAATAATCAACCTAAACCAGATTTTCTTATGTTTTGTGCTAAGTTTTAAAAAAAGGTTAACACCTGTCTAGGTGAACGGTAAGTTTAACTTTGTGTGTTTGCTGTGTGAAATAATATAATGAAGCTTTACACAGTTCACTTATATTTATTTATTAATCTAGCAGTGATATGTAGTAAAAGCAATGCATGTTGGGATTTCACTATTGCGTCTTTTAGGCTGCGGCTTATGGGGTGGAGGGTTGTCAGAAAGGGACAGGAAGGAACTGAAAAAGTTTTGAAAATGTAAAAACTCTTAAATTGTCAAATTTTTCTATGGCAGAGGAAAGAGAAGCTGGATATATAAATCCAACCTTCTACTTCTTTTTTCCTGTTTAATGGTTTTATGTCATTTCTGATTTAATAACATTACAACTTTTATTTAGATTGCTGGCTTGTGATAGCTTTGCCATCAGTGTTTCATATCATTAACATGTAATAAACACTGCCTGTGGGGGATTTTTGTCTTTCTTTACTTTCTAATTTTATACTGTATTATATATATGGAGGCATTGCTTTCAGATCCTCAGGTTGTGGCAAAACGATTTACTTATTTAATTTGAAAACTTGTTTGTTGCAGTGACAATGGAGGAAGATGAAATAGAGATGAGCAAAGAAGAGCTTGAGGATTTGATCAGAGAACAGGTAGAGGACACCAGGCTGATCTCCCCAGGCTTGCAAGAGAAATACCGTCAGCTGCATTCCCTGCTGAAAAGGAGGGAGAAACAGACTTCCAGCTTCCTGAAGCTCTGCCAGTAAGTGTTGAATCTACTTGAAGCGTTTATTCTTCCCTCTTCTTATAGAGTTACTGGTATATGGAAAACAAACAAGCCCTGGTTAAAATCTGCTTCACCAAGATTTTAAAACCGAAAACACTCTGTTTGCCAGTGATAGATTTGTTCCAAATTCATCCATGTCCAAAACTGGCTCGTTATACAAGGTGATATCCGGTAAATTTATTCTGGTTTGACCCCTTCTTGATACCACTCCCAAGTTGTTTGAGCTGCAAGCTTTTTCTCTTCATTTTTCTCCATCTCACCAGACTTTTTTCCCAGTCTGTGTCACCTGTTACAGAAAAGACCTTATGCACAGAATGATGCTGCCATCATTTGGTGGGTAGTTATGAAGTAATGCTCAGTGGGTAGAGTCTTACATGTAATTGGAGAATGTGTCAAAATTCTTTACATTTTTTCAAGTGGATCACAGGATTTCTACTATCCAGGGTGATCCGGATCATCACCTGGACTCAGCAAAATTTCAAAGGATTTAGGAAGATTGGGATAATTTTAGCGTCTTCTTTACTTTCTCAGAGCAGTTCATCTTTGAATGCAGTTGTTTCAACTTTCTCAGACCAATCTGGTCTAACTCACAATCTGCTAATGAACTTGTTCTTACTGACTACATTGACCAGACTATGTAAAAATAAATGAGAAATGCTTGTAAAATAAAATGTTCTTGTATGACAATAATATTGTAAAAACATTAGCACATTATCACATTATCATTAGCAAAATCATTAGAATTATTCCAGTTTGTCATCAGAAAACTTAAAGGACGGATTCAGCATGATTCAGTTGTGAGATGTTCTTAGTTTGCCATGCTGGAGAATATTGTGTACATAGAAAATAATCTAATAAAGTGAGTCTTAAATGCTACAAATGTTGAATACTTTAAAGGATCCACATATACACCTTTGCTGTAAAAACAATTTTCAATGCATTGTAACCGTTTCAGTTATGACAGACAAGTACTAGTGGTCTCATTCTAGCCTGGAGGCTCGATCTAAAACGTGTGTTTCCTGTGTATGTTATTTTTTTGTTTACTGTGTCTATCTACATAATTCAGGTCTGTGGCAGCCTGTGAGGGAGTGGTGAAGGAACTTTATACATTTCTCGAATGGGAGTACAGAGACTCAGATTCTGATAATGAATCCACAGGGAGTGGTATGAAACAAATACCTTTATTGGTATGGGAAAAAAGTTAATCTCATGTCTTATGCCCAGATTTTATTCATTTTCCTGTGCTTTCTCGTTGTTTCTTTCTAGGATGCACGGTTCAGCTTCAGTCGGAGCAGCACACCCACAACTCTTCAAAATCTGAATGCTCAGATCCCCAGTTATCAAAGTCTAGAGTTCGAGAAAAAAAGAAAAAATGGCATCCCATTTTAAACAGAGAAGCTACGGTGGTCTTGACAAGACTTAGTAGATCTGAGCTCATCCGCGCTCTTCGGCGACCTCCTGCTCAGATTAACAGCAGTGAAAGTGAATCTTTAAGCCATTCTGACTCTGATATGCAATGGCTGCCAGGAAATGGGTCAAGGGATTCGGACTCTTCTCTCTCTGATTTTAATACTGGTTCAAGAAAAAGAAGGAAAATCCATGAAAACGGACGGGAGAGGAGTCGCTCAACTCCCCAAAGAAGTGGAACATTTGCTGCTGTCATTGATGGAACAAAAACGCAAAAACTCACAGCCAGGAAAAGTAGCTGTTCTGTAACCAAAAGAACATCAGCATGGTACAAAAGTCCAAACATGGATGATAAAAGCAAAACACCACCACAAGCCAGCACAAGAAAAACACCGGAGACCAACACAACGAATACAAAAACACCTGAAGCAAAAGCAACAAAAACTAAACCACCTGAAGCAAACACAACAAAAACAAAACCATCTGAAGCCAACACAATGAAAACAAAACCATCTGAAGCCAACACAATGAAAACAAAACCACCTGAAGCAAACACAACAAAACCAAAACCATCTGAAGCCAACACAATGAAAACAAAACCATCTGAAGCGAACACAATGAAAACAAAACCATCTGAAGCCAACACAATGAAAACAAAACCATCTGAAGCCAACACAACAAAAACAAAACCACCTGAAGCCAACACAATGAAAACAAAACCATCTGAAGCCAACACAATGAAAACAAAACCACCTGAAGCAATCACAACGAAAACAAAACCATCTGAAGCGAACACAATGAAAACAAAACCATCTGAAGCGAACACAATGAAAACAAAACCATCTGAAGCCAACACAATGAAAACAAAACCATCTGAAGCCAACACAATGAAAACAAAACCACCTGAAGCAATCACAACGAAAACAAAACCACCTGAAGCAATCACAACGAAAACAAAACCATCTGAAGCAATCACAACGAAAACAAAACCATCTGAAGCCAACACAATGAAAACAAAACCATCTGAAGCCAACACAATGAAAACAAAACCATCTGAAGCCAACACAATGAAAACAAAACCATCTGAAGCCAACACAATGAAAACAAAACCATCTGAAGCCAACACAATGAAAACAAAACCACCTGAAGCAAACTCAAATTCTGAGAGAAAGCAAGCGACAACCTCCTCACCACCTGTTAAAACAGCAGGTAATGTTCTGTGGACACTGTCAGAAGCTTGTTTCTGAAATAACATTCATACCTTTTTTGCATTTTTTTGCCACTCAGACGCTTAATGAACAGCTTAATGAAAGCGTATAAGATGTAAAGATGACAATTGGTTATAAAAAATCGCACTACACTTTGAACCACTAACATTATTGATTTATGGATAATTAAATATTTCTTGTCCCCTGATAGCTTTAAATTTCCTTAAAATGAATCTGTTTTCCTATATTAACATGTTGCTTATTTTGCTCTAATCCCCCCGCCCGGACCAAGTGGGCCCTCATACTAACAGGACTGCTCCGATCAAGCCAGCTGGAGAGGTCACTGTGAATATGAAAGTCCTGGCCAGAAAGAAGGAATTGAGCTGGCAACAAGGGAAAATTGTAGAAATAATTACGAAGGGTAATCATTTTTTTAAAAAGTCTTTCTAGCATGTTTTTAACATCACAAATCAACACTTGACAGCAATTCTTGTGTTTAGGTTATGATTTTTTTCAGTTGCCATCAAATATAAAGATCTAGTTATCAATATTGATTTAACTTCATACCCGTCCAACATAATTGCTCTGCATGTAAAAAAAGACAAGTTTTTGGCAACAGAAATGGTGTAGATTTAACATGTTAAGATTTAAGCCCTTTTCACGAGTTGGTCAAACTATATTTATTTTTCCAGTAAATTGACTGAAGGCACGCAGGATGTTGATTGGTTCTTATCTGTCCTGGTTATAATGTGTTGTGTGAGAACGGCTGCAGTTATATTCCCATGGTGCATTACATATCATAGGTAAAGGATTTTCTCTTTTAATTTTAGATGACGGTAGATTGAAGTACAAGGTCACTTTTGAGGAGAAGGGGAAGAGGCTAGTGTCCGGTCACCACATTGCCTTCGACTGCATGCCAGTGGTGGAGCAGCTATTTATTGGCGCTCGTGTTGTGGTTAAATCTACATCTGAGAAGCCAGAGTTCATGCCTGGTGTCATGGCAGAGCTTCCGAACAGGAAAAACCGCATGAGGTTCGCTTGTGTACACTCACTGAGATACTCTTTATATTTATTTAAAGTTATGTCTATATATTTAATTTTAAATAAACTCCATTTAATTCATCACGTACTGTTTAATGTTAAAGTGTTTGTTGTTTTTCAGATTCCTGGTCTTCATTGACAATTGCGTGCCAGTCTATGTTGGTTTACCTTTACTTCGCCTGGTGTGCAAACCCTGTAAGTTTAAGTGTTTATAAGAGTCATGTATTTTTTTCCCTGAGAAAATTATCTATCTGGAAGTATAAATACATTTAATCCAAAGTGAAAGCTGCTTAAAATATTTTGGTCTTAAAGTATATATTAATCTTACAGCCATGTATTTGGCTTCTCACCTTGTAAACTTAAGTAAAGACAGTGAATACTTGTGAAAGGT
>NC_136617.1:16055994-16145994 GCF_933228915.1 Telmatherina bonti | reverse complement strand
ATAAATTTATCTCTTTCTTTTTGTGTGGAGTATGTTTAACCACACCTTTTAAGTATAATAATTTAAGGTGTGCGATTGAGGTAGTGGAAATGTTGGGATTATCTTTAAATATTTCCTACTTGAACAAATCTGGTCCAGTCATTTTTTTCTTCCATCTCTCTTTTTTTTCTTTTTATTTGAAGTGTCAGCCTGAAAAGTTTTTACTTATGTTTTAGTTATGTTACTGTCTTTATGGGTTTTTGCGTTTATGAATGGATATGCCAGTTGCTTCCTTGTTTGTAAGCAGCTGTGGTACAAAGGTAGAGGGGGGAGCAGAGGACAACATGTGATCTTTGACTTGTTCCCTTGCACTATATCCCTATCGTTATATATTTCCTTCACGTGGTGTCATGCGTGAATCGCCCCATGACCACGAAACCCACCTACAACCACAACTACATCAACTACCAACACCACCCTCCTCCTCCCTCCTCATCCACCTGTGCCGCCTGATGCCATGGCTGCGGCTGCCACTGAAACCCCTGTCCCCTTCGGTCGTGTTGTGACCTGCTGATGGCGGTTTGGGTGTGAAAACAGCGGAGCGACAGTCGGACGCGGGCACTGAGTGTGAGGGACGACGAGGAAGGGCACCTGATCTGTCGGAGTGGGGACGTCCTGCAAGAGAGATGTACTCACTGCCACTACTCTATCGTAACCCTTCTCCACATGAGTATTACAGCATAGAGCATTTATATGACATGGGGTTGCCCTATGATGATGCTGCCTTGCTAGGATGCTCTTCGCTCTAGCTGAAGTAGCAGGGTGGATTGCAAGAATGTTGAAGAATTTGACAGGGATTTTTAGATACAATCTGCGTTTTGTTCTAGGATTTTAAGCTGTAGAGCATTTCTGTGTTTCACAGGTTATTTGACCTCCCAAAATGTAGAAACCCATTTCTAGCTGTTTTTCCTTCCTGTTTCATTTTAGCTTAATGCTCAGTCACAGAAGTCTATTACCTAAGCTAGTCATTTTTGACTACAGTGGTTTCAAAGATTGAAATTAGTCACATGCACATTTATAGCAAAGTTAATTTCATCAAGATTTCTACAAACACCACACATAGTTATTTGATTTACATTTAGTACTTAACAGAATAATGAAGTCTTAAGAATGCAGTGCAACACTAGTTTGTGTTTCCATCAGTGTATATTACCCATATATTTTCTGTAAAAGCAGCAACATCTTAAAAAACAAAGCTGTGATTTTCAATGGCTGCCAGTTGGTCATTTAAGGGAGTGCTTTATAGCTGCCCCCTTGTTTGTATCATAGTGCCATGCTTTTACTTATCATAGACTCAGAAATGTTTTCAGCCTGCCAGATTCAATAGGCAGCTTTTTGAAAAGAGGATGGGCGCTAGAACTGATTCGCCTGTCTACACTTTGCATAATGCATTTCTGCTTGAGTCCACGTCTCTAATGCTGTCCTATTCTTTCTTTCCCCACTCTCCCTCTCTTCCTTTTCTCTCTCGTGTTGTGTTGCAGATGAGATTGTCAACACTTTGGGTGAAGGAACCTTTGGGAGGGTGATGCAATGTATTGACCATCGCAGGTGTGTAAAAGCTGAAAGAGTAAAACAGCTGTCAGCCTCTTGGAGTCTTACTTCCATGATCCTCTGCAGAGAATACTTGTTTATCATGCTTGATTTTTAGTGTCTATGTTTTATGCTGGTCTTGTGCTAAATAGAATTGTGGTAATTGTATTAAATGTGCCCTGAGTTATCTTGATGAGGCAGAAGAATGTTTTCATTGCTATATTTCTGTTTACTTGAATATAATTTTTAAATGTAAAATCGCAGAAAAACTAGGTTAGACGTAGACCTATGTTTTCTATCTTTTTTAGATTTATTATTGTTTTTAAGGTTATAAATTAAGATCTTCCATGATTTTATTTATTTATTTATTTTTGCTATCTATTAGTCAAACTGGTCCAGTTTACCACAGTGCAAGAGCTGTTATATTTTAGCCTTGTGTGTCTGGGTCCCTATGAAAGCTGGGGCTATTTGTGACTCAGCCCTCATGGAAGATTTATTATGTTGTGGCAGGCCTAGAAATATACATCCACTTAATTTTTATAGCTCCTGCCTTTGTAAAGGGATAGAAACAGCTTGCTATTTAGCACATTATTGCTTTTTTTCCCCACATCAGATGGGTTGCTTTCTATCAATTACTTATATTGTGGCAGATGTACATCTTTTGTTTTGTTGTGGAAAATATTTGTAATTCCCATACTGTATGTATGTCAAGTGTCAGGATGTTAGCAAGGACCTAAAATTCTATCGTGTCGTTGTTAACGCTGTACATATTGGAGCATGCAGGAAGATTGAACACTATGCCGTCTTTTCTTGTCTCCTGGTCTGGAAGTGTCTGAAAGTAATGATAGGTCTTTAAAGATAGAGGTTATCTTTAACTACTAAAAGTCTGAACATCTTTTATTATTATTTTTTAATGCGAGAAAACTGTCAGGTTTAATTTAATATACAGCACTAAGAAAAGTTGCATGAAGTTGGAACAATATTATGAATTTAATAGAAGATTTTATACTGCTTTTCATGATATAACATTAGCATTTTAAAATATTCAGACTAAACAAATGTCATCATAGACAATACAAGAAGAGCTATGTAGTGTCTCAACAAAATATTACCAATTTCAGTAAATTCAGTTTATCAAAAGGCTTGTATAAAGGTGCATTGTTCCCATCGTAGTCTTGTAGAGTCTTACTTTCATCATGTTCAAGGTTTTGTTTGTTGTCTTAATGCTATTCTGTGTTTTCAGAGGAGGAGCCCGTGTTGCTTTGAAAATTATCAAGAATGTGGAGAAATACAAAGAAGCAGCTCGACTAGAGATCAATGTATTGGAGAAGATAAATGAAAAAGACCCTGATAACAAATAGTGAGTACATACTGTTTTAGTTTTGCAGTTAAATAATCTTTTGGGCATCATTAACTGGCAAGAATAATGATTTACCTTGAAGTATTCAAATGAAATAAAGTAAGTTTTACTAGTTTTGTTTAAATTACTAGATTTCCATTTTAATTCTGTACTTTTTTTATATAAAGAAATATCAGTATGTTATTTTGAAACCATCTTCCGGCACATTCACATCAGTGTTTTTGATTGGAATCCTAGTACGTTTGCTCAGATAGTCCGCTTTGTTTTGGGGTACTGTGGATGCACAAACAGATTGATCTGGATCAAAGAAGCAGATTCGACCCGCCTACAAACGCAGGTCTTGGTTTGTATTAAGCAGACCAAATGCAGGAAGTGGACTATAAAAAAAGTGCCTTGTGGGTTTAGTTCATGGCACCGTGGGTAAACTCTACCAAAGCATACATGCATGGGGGATGATAGACGGCTGAGGATGGGAGAAATAGCTCTCGGGGAAGTCTTGGAAGGATCTGGTTAAAGTTCTGATAGAAATCTGATCAACCCAGACCACTACGATCTGATCCAGCTCCCTCTTTTCTTACCTCTGGTGGAGAGTGAAACACGTTTTGTTTTGAACCATGTGGTTTGTTTGAGAATGCAGCGTGAACACAGTCTCGGTCCAGAATAATGTAGTGCAACTTAACCAAGTCCCCAGTTGGACCGAATCAAGCGGAAAATTCTGATGTGAATGCGGCCTTTGTTGTGTTAGTTTGTCTAACAGTACTTTGGACTGATAGGTAACTGTGGGTCCTTCCATGTTTTGTTTCTCTTTCAGTTTGTGTGTACAGATGTATGACTGGTTTGACTACCACGGACATATGTGTATCTCCTTTGAGCTCCTCGCTCTGAGCACCTTCGACTTTTTGAAGGAGAACAACTATCTGCCCTACTCAATTGGTCAGGTCAGACACATGGCCTACCAAATCTGCCTTGCTGTGAAGTGTAAGTCATTTTATTGTTGTGAGACATTTACAGATAACATTACTTGCTGAGAAAGAGAATTAGAAATGCACCTTAAAGTAAATGCACTCAAGTTTTCTTTACTGAATTTATCTGCATTTTTGTAATACAGTTTTTTAATACAGTTCGTGTCCGTGGTAAACTGCCTCCTACCACAGGAGGGCATAAGAGTAAAATTAGTCAACTTGTAATTGACAGTACACAACACAAGAGCAGTGTTGTAGGAATAGTGGACAGATTTTTCAAGTAGCTCTGTTTATTGCCTTGAATATTTGTAAAGACAATAAAAAGTTGGTTTACATAAGAGTTGTAAGTAAATTTATTGTCAGTTATGAAAAACTGAAGTAGTTTTTTTTCCCCTTCTGTAGTTCTCCATGACAGTAAACTGACGCACACAGATCTAAAACCAGAAAACATCTTATTTGTCAACTCGGATTTTACAATGTCATACAATGTAGAGAAGGTAAGAAACAAGAATATACAGTAAGATGTGTAAATACCTTTTTATCATGGGCATCTGGATAGCAACCAGCTTAGTCTTGCTCTGTCTTTCTATTATTCAATACAAGCCTTATCTTCTCATTGTCTTAAATATGAACTCATTTAGTAGTTATTCCATTTCTTTTTAACTTATTTTGTACTCTTCACCTGTTTATGTAACATACAGCTTGCCATAATCAGTTGCTATATAAAGAAAGCAATTTTAAAGTTTAATATATTTGCAGATAAATTTTTACTTCTCTGGAGACTCGGACTGAAACGATATGCTTTCGTCCTGAATCGATTTGATTAGGATTTTTTGGGTGCTGATTCAATTTAAATTGGGATTCTTGTGATTCTTCGATTTAGCTGATTTTTGTAGACTAAAAATAAACACAAAAACTTTTGCTATTAATTTTTATTTATTTCAATTAGGAAAAAACAACACAGTAACCAGAGCATCATTCTGCTGCTATAATGCACAAGAAGATCAGTAAAAAGATCAATAAAAACAATAAAAATGACAAGAATCTTATAGTGGAATTTTTTTATTTATTTTTTTATCTTTATTTATTTTTTATAGACAAAAATATTGATTTTAAAATTGTGACGCAAAAAAATCCAGATATTTGATTTTTTTTCGATTGGAATCCACATCCTTACTGGAGACAGTTTGTTGGGCTTGTGAACACAAAATATTAATTAATAGAACTTATGCCTTGTTATTGAATATCTTCTAAGAAAGGCATATATCTAACAAGTTCTAATATGTTGTCTGACTTGCAGAAACGGGAAGAACGGACTGTTAAGAGCACCGCCGTGCGAGTGGTGGACTTTGGCAGTGCCACTTTCGACCATGAACACCACAGCACCATTGTATCTACGCGGCATTACCGTGCCCCTGAAGTGATACTAGGTAAGAGTAACTGCAGGTGTAGCAGATAAGTTTATGGATATTTCTACAAATTGAAGGCCCAGATATTGTAAGTGTTGACTTGACGGTCCTGTAACAGCAGTCACAACTGAGTAGTTTTTACGTCACTGTTAAGAATGAAAATTGGCTTCTGAAGTTCCAGTAAGAAACTGGCTTCACAGAAACCATTTGGAACAAGGACAGTGTAGAATCACCGTCCCAAGTTCTTTTCAGAAATAGTACTTACAGAAAAATTGAGGCAATATATTCCTTTTTTCTTGATAAAGCTGGTGTGTGATAAAACTTATCTCTACAAAAAATCACAAGTATCGCCACCAAGTCCTGATGCAACAGTCAAGTGCTGAGATAACTTTGGGCTGTTTAATGCGACGAATACAAATTATCACCCACTATTAGCATGAAGATTATGCTACCTTTTAAGTTAAAAATACTCCAGTGAATAAATTACATTTACTTTGTTTAATTGCAGTGTAAAGCTTCTGTTTCTTTTGGGAAGTCTTATGTAATTTTTATCACAGTTTTTAAGGTGTTCATTATGTTTTGTCCTCTAGAACTTGGCTGGAGTCACCCTTGTGATGTTTGGAGTATTGGCTGTATACTGTTTGAGTACTACTTAGGCTTCACCCTGTTTCAGGTAAACAAAAAACAAACAAAACACACATCTTTTTTTTAAAACTGGTGATCTACATCTATATTTAACTTTGCAGCCGCATATGTGTAATGCATAACTAATAGCAAGTGTTGTTTTAAGTTTAGTAAAGTTTTCAATGCCTCCTTTCAGTCTACTTGATGAGAAATAAACTGCTTCTTTTGTGAGTTTAGCTTTAACTGCCTGTTTGAACCCCACATGCAGCAGCACTACCAAATGAATGAAACCTTTTCCATTAAAACCCAGTTGTCCTCTGTTATAGACCCATGACAATAGAGAGCATTTAGCCATGATGGAGAGAATCCTGGGACCAGTGCCCTCTCGGATGATTCGAAAGACTAGGTAACAGAGCAGTGTTAAAATCTATTTAAATTTATTTGAATGAAATACACACGCACACACACATACATACATACATACATATCACATGTATCTTTTTCAACGTTTAGAAAACAGAAGTATTTCTATCGTGGCCGTCTGGATTGGGACGAAAGCTCCTCGGCAGGGAAATATGTCAGAGAAAACTGCAAGCCTTTGCGGGTAAGAGGAACGGGCAGGGACTGGGATTTTGATAATTAGAAGGGCCAAAAACTGAAAATGTGGGATTGTAGCCATTATGTTGTCTTTTGTTTTGTGATGGAGTTTCCTTCTCATTAAGACTTATATATATATTTTTTACCCCTCTGTTTTTCCCATCAGCGGTATCTGCTGTCTGAGGCAGAGGAGCACCACCAGCTATTTGACCTTATTGAAAGCATGTTGGAGTATGAGCCCTCCAAAAGGTTGGTGCTGGCTGATTCTCTCAAGCATCCTTTCTTCGAGAGTGGAGGCATAGGTGAAGCAGCAGGCAGCAAGAGCTGGGAAGGTAACCGAGACATCAGCCGGTGACCCGCAATCCTGCAAAGACTGAATGAATGATAGAGGAGATTAAGTCTTTTCCATGTGGAGCAGCTCAACTGTTGGAATAACTGAGACTTCAGAGGTTTTCTATCGTTTGTCATTAAAGCATGGGCACCTTGACCTCCTGGTCCTTCACTCTCTTGACACCCACCTGTGCAGTCACAAGAGGCATGCTTTTTAAACAGAGACCAAAATAACCCAAAAAACATGTGAGAAGAGTCATTATTTGTAAACGTGCCCCCCTCCCACACACACAGTTTAATGCCAAGCTAAAAGTCTTAGATGGAAAATTGTTCATATTTAGAGAAGCCCTCTATGCAGCTCTTGTCTTCCTTTACTCTATAAGAAACTTTTCCTCCTTTTTGTCCGACTGCCCATTATTTGGATCAGCATGCAATGAAAGAAAGAAAAAACCCTTCTCCTTGGAAACATGCACTACCGCTCTCAGTTATCAGAAAACAGTTGAGGAGAAAAAATGTCTTCCGGGGCTCAAGTAAAGCGTAAAGGGAGATAAAGCTTTATATGCAGTGCAAGTTCTCGCCACATGCTTTTAATTATGGAGCCGTATGAGGTATTCTCTAATAAGGTCATGTCATTAAAATTGAATATCTCATCTCTGTGCTAATTGTAAGCACCTCCATTGGAGACCAAAAATTCTAATTATTGCGAATGTTATGAGGACCTGCATTGCATATATTTTTCTTTTATGTATACAAGACATTTCTCCTTCATGAAGACTCTGACTCTTTAAATTTGTGGTCGACGGGTCACTCTTATTGCCAGTGAGATGATGTGATGAACACTCACACAGGCCTCTCTGTAGCCTGACTTATTGATGAATATGTTTATGTTATGCAATGTTTTCTAAGTCTGTGTGCGCACATAGGATTGTGAATGGAGTGGATGAAAAGTTCATGTTTTGTTCATTAGTTGAGTTGAACATTAGCTATGGGATCATTCTCATACCTTTTTTTTTTAAAAAAAAACAAAAAACAAAAAAACAAAACAAAACAAAACCCAAACTGCCTTTTCCATGTTTGACATTATCAGATCTGAAATCTCCATGATGAGATTAAGCACACAGCTCCCATTTGATGGTATTTATTTTGAATTCCAGTAGGTCATAGTCTCCACTCCCCACCTGTACATGACTTGTTATTTTGTATGAAATGAAAGCGTATAAAAATGTATATATGTATTATTGTGTAGAATTAAAGTCATCCTGCCAACGGCTAATGGTGCTCTCAGTAGCATTTTGGGTCTTTGGCAGGTAAATATAAATGTTCTCTCTTTAAATGCTATTGTTGTGTCTTGAGTCCATGTCTTGCCTAACTGACTTACACCTCTGCTGGGTAATGACATTAGTAAATATTTAACCTGCAGACTATGTCCCTGAGCTCTTTTGGCAGTTTCATACAATTATACTACGCTAACTTAAAGATAGTTTCTAATTTTAGTCAGAAACTAATCTCTTATTTCATTTTTCCTATAAAAAAAACTAAGCGCAGATGTCACATGGTTCAGATAGGAAGTAATGTAGACGATCTGCTTCAACAGGTGTCCAAAAGTATGGTCACGCAGGGTTTCCCCATCTGCTTGTGCTGATCCAGTTTAAGGTTACTTGATTAACTCCTGTTGCTGTCCCCATTCTTTCCCGCTTAGCTCTGCTCCCATGCTAGGCTATTTATACAGCAGACAAAATTAGGACTCTGCTGGACTACACAGTTTTTGTACTAATAATATAGAACCTTTACTGTTAACTAGAAAAATGTCTTGATAGGCATATGTTTGGGGGTCATGACGGGGTCCAGTTGACTAGTGAATTTCATTGGCTAAATTAAATGCTCACTTTGCTAGGGTGGTAATGTAACCTTAGTTCCTTATAGTTAAATAACTTGGAAATGTCTTTCATGATATATTTTGGCATCACTTATACAGCAAATGAATTTTTCAATTATTTTGAGTCAATTAGAACAATTGCTTAAATAGAATGAATATATATATATATATTATATATAAATTATTATGAATAGTTTTTGTTTACTAGTATGACTGAAGCTTCTAAGCAATACGTATTGAGGAAGTTCTCTGAATTTGTGAATGAGTCATTGAACTCTGTAATTAATGTCCTCAGTCAATGAAAACAGGGAAAACAAATCCTATCTGCGTCACCAAAGCGTCTCCCTCCACCTTTCGTCATTTCCAGACACCCATCTGTTTTTCTTTCTTTTACATTGGCCAAATATTCTAACCTGCTTTCATTTAGCGATAATAGCATTGCTGAAATGAAAGTTAAACCTTCCAAACTGAAGCCAAATGAAGCAAAATCCCCACGACCAAACATTTCCAGTTATTACACTGGACAAATGTAAATACGCAGGTCTCTACTAGTGCCTAACTGTTTTGGACTATTGTTAATGGGATAAACAACTTAAGTGTCTTTAGCTAATCCTGTTTGAAATACTGCAAGGACATTGGTTAAATCCTCATAAGAGCAGAGGGCAACAGAGCAGAGGTGTATACAGGTATACAACCAGTGCTGGGAGTGGTGCATCTAATGGACATAGTGCTTTTAAAGTGACTCCACGCTGAATGTATCTGGAGGCTATTTCCCTTACAGGTTAGTCCAACTGGTTCAAATGTTAAATGTAGCTGGAATTACACTTAATATAGAAATTCTGATTATGGTAGAGATGCATGGACAGTTTAATTTATTTTTTATTGTTGTCATTTTTTGCAGATTACAAGAAATAAAGCCTCTTCACCAAACTTTGTGAGCTAAGCCAAGACTTGAGTGGACAGTCCCTCATCCTGACTTTGCCATAAAGGCAAACTGAGACCATCTGATTGATCTGCAAACCCCCACACACACAATAAAAGTCTGGAGATGGATTCCTTCATGTCGCTGGGTGCGCCACTCAAGCAGTTCACCACTTGCATGTCAGGGAAGAACACCTCGACCAAGAGAGGGGCCAAAAAGAGTCAGTCCGTCCGCAGAAGCAGCTTCACTCGCAGGAAGAGTGTCAGTAGGAGGAGAAGCCTTCCTTGCAGCAGCCAGAAAGTCCCAGACTCCTGGCTCAGGGTTTACCAAGATGAACTGAAAAGAGAGAGGTATGGAGAAAAAGAATATGAAACTGATATTTACAATTAAATTGTAACATTTATTTGTTTGTTATAATTATCAGTCATTTGAACTCCTTTAAGATTTTAAACTACTAGTAACTGTCTTCTCATCCAGCTGAGACTCTCAGCCAGCCAGACTTGGTCTAATGAGGATAAAGCTTTTCATCACATGAATAAGCTACTTGCACATGTGCTACACCTAATGTTGCTTTGTGCTGTTTGCCAAAGGAAACGTCAGCAAGCTATGCTGGCCAAGAAGAATGCTGAAAGGACTGTTCGGAGGACTCACTTCAGGAGCCACCACTGTCTCCCAAGGGTGAGTGAAGAGTTAGAATGACATTTGGATGTGTTTTGCTTGTCCACAATACTCATCAGCTTCTCTTCTTCATGCAGCACACAAACACTGCCAGGAAACCGGCTTCGGTGAAGGACGATTCTTTCTTTGGAGCCTTTCAGGGCCTCAGTCTAGACGGATTAGTGGGAGGCACTGGTGGCTCTCCTGCTGTTGCTGCTCCTGCTGCTGGTGGAGATCAGTGCATTGTCATGTGAGATGAGGCGTTTATGGACAGTTAAATGCTGAAGGTTTACCGACAAAAAAGCCATAGAGAGAAGTGATCTAAATTTAAAAAATGACAGGTTATCACCTTGCAATCGAGGAATAAAGGAAACTGTATGCATGAATTATTTAATCCCACATAATTGCATGTCTGTAATCCTTTTTGTACTTGAATATTCTTTGTGCTGCTTCTATTTATTTGCCATTTAATCTATTTTCCTGTAACGAATTGTGCAACTTTCCTGACTTGATTTTTTTAAATATGTTTTATTTTTAGTTGAACTGATTGAAATCCAGAGCAAAACTAAAGCTGGCAAAAAAAAGTTTGAGTTGTTTCTCTTGCAAGCTAAATGATAAATGCTATGTAAATACCAACACGTGTCTGCTTATTTTATTTATAAGAATACAATTATAAGCACAACTACTCTTGTCATTTACACATGATAGAAAACTTGCATCCATGCTACTGACCCAGAAAGGGGTTAATCAAAAGGGTTAACATAACAATGAATAACTGATAACATATTTTTTTGGCTTTAACAGGGTATTTAGAAGTACAGTATTTTGTCATTAAAAAATAGCTTCCCAAAAACAATGCAATCTCCCAAATGTTTAGCTGTACCTGCCTATTCAGCTTTCCTAATACTCACTCTACTTTGCTCTGTTATGTAAATCGTAGTACAATAGGCTCTTTCAGAACAGTTTTATTTGTTTTAAAAAAAAAAAAAAAAAAAAAAAAGACAAGCCACATATTTCTTCTCGGTTACATAAATGGAAGATGTATCATATAGCTTTCTTAATAAAGAAAGGTACAACCTCTGGCTCCAAATCACAGATATGTACATTAAAAACAAGTACAAAACTACATTTGTCTGGATAAAGAAGCTGTCATTTGACTCATATCCTAATGACAGTGATGAGTTACACAGCTGACTGCAGACAAACAAGGTGAGAATACACAGAACAGAAATTTTATTTTTTTAAACAGTAAATTTTGATCTAGTAAAGTCCCATTTTCCAGCATCATTCCCTCTGTTCCATCTTGACTTTGGGAGGCTTAAGAAAAGACCTGTTCTTTTTCTCCTTGCTCTTGCCTTTAGCCTGAAAATTCCTCCAACTATCCACCCGCCCATCTCTTGTTTCCTGGAAAACATTACAATAAAGTGAACATAAAAAAAATGCCAAAGGGAACAGCCAACATGGCAAGTAAAGTAATCACAGTCATGGAAGAACGCACCTCAAAGTTTTTCTGCCACTCTCTGTCCCGTTTAGCTTTCTCTGCTGTCTCAATTTCTTCCTCTCGTGCCCTTTTCCTGGTGAATTCAATCATTTCCAAAACAACTTGTTAGCAGAGTGCTGGCATATCCTCACTTATTTGTTGTCACACACAACAGGCATGTTGAAAACAAAGTCATCTACCTTTCATGCATGTCCTTTGCTTCCCTTTCCTTCCTTTTGATTTCAAGCTCTGCAAACAGCTTCATGGTCTGTTTGTACACTGCTTGTTTAAACTGGATAGAGACAACAATGGAATGATCAGTATATCATGTTATTAAAATGACAAACTTGACATTTTTCTTTACATCTAAATATAGTTTTGACTTTTCTGGACATGTCATTTATTTACAGTCTCATTATTGACAGCTTACCATTTCAGGGTCATCCTCCTCCAAAATCTGTGCTTTTCCTTCCTTCTTCAGCTGTTTCTTTTTCTCCTTCACCTGTAATTTAAGAAATATTACTAAAGAAGTGGAGATAACAATCACTTTGTAAGATAAGCCAAATGTACATTTATTTACTCCAGATGTTAGTTGTTGTGGAAACCACTCACCATGTGCTCCACGTACTCTTTTCCCGCTTCGATCACATCTAAGGCTCTCTTCTTTTGCTCTGGATCCAGGAGGAGTTTGTATGCCTTGTCAACAGCTAGAAACACAAACACTAACGATTTAAACTGTTCAATTAGAAGAATTTAAATCTGGGGGGGGGGGGGAGGACACGACGACGACACATACAAATACAACTAGGTTTAACATTATGCAATTACATGCAGGTGCAATTAGGTTACACGAATAAATTTGGACATTTTTCCCTCTCAAAAGCTATGAAATGCACAACAAAGGGGTAAACACAGGTGTTTATACCTTCAAAGGCTTTCTGTGCTCTGTCTGGATCATCTTGATTTTTGTCTGGATGGACCAAAATGGACAACTGCAGAGATTAACATATGAAGAAGAGTTGTTAAAAACCAGGAAGTCACATTTTTCTGTGATAAAACCACTAATCTGGTTTGCTTACCGCTCGAAATCTTTTCTTCAGTTCATCATCTGTTGCATCTGGATCTATTTGCAAGACCTAAAAAATAAATAGCAAAATAACATTTCTGCATAGATGGGATGTTATAGTGATATTGTTGAGGTGCAACATAATCACTGGAATAAATGGTTAAGATTGCAATTATACCATAAATTTTCTCATGAAATGACTAAATTTGTTATTTGAGCTCTTTGGATTTAGTCTAATTAGGTTCATACTGCATTATCAGATTATCACGTCTTTAATTATTTGTCAAATAAGAAAGTTTTCATTACAATGACGTTTTGAGAACATCTGTAGTCTTCCTCAGAAGGAATGAGCCTAACGAGAAAACTTTTTTTCCTACAAAATGTTCATACTTGGTTACCTCAAATGGGTTAAGATTGAAGTATGACGAACCAGGTCTGAGCAGTCTGTCAATCTGCTGCTTGGAGGTCAACACCGAGTCCCTCTTCTCAATCTGCTTCACCTGTCAAAACACCAAGAATTTAATAAAGGTCAACTAAAAGCATACTGTATGTGTGTTTGTTTTAATACTGTTAGTTTATGAGCACAATGACGGGGGGGAAAGCACTTATGGATAATACTATTGACTTAAAACCTGATCTCGTGGGATAGTACTAATATTAGACAGACTACGCTGCATCTTAGACATCTGCTGCAGGAAAGGCTTAATGCACCCATGTGGGAAATCACTAACATTAGACTAATTCTAGATGATTTCTGGTTAGAATATTGTAAAAATGCGAAAGTAAGTTTAGAAAATCGTTGCTGTTTTCGGGGCTACCATCACCTCAGAAAAGGTTAGCTTTTGCCATTAGCAGATGCTCCTGTCTGCAGGGCCTCTCAGTGATGAACACAGAGACGTCAAAAAAACTTTCGTTGACACAGTTCTGCTAACTAGTACAAAACAAATACAATCCGTAATTTAAATTGTGTTATACCTCGGTGTAAAAGCTCTGAAATAATTCATCTGAAACACTATGCGAAGGTTCTCCTCCGGCGGCCGCCATCTTCGCCCGGGTTTACGTGTGACGTATCAAGTCACGTGGCCACACAAATTAAATGCGGAACCGCTTTGAAGAAACCCTTCTGCGCATTTCAGCCCATTTATAATCAACATAAAAATATATTAAAGTAAAAACCACAACGTATTTCATACCTATATTAGTGTGACAACTATTGTCACATGAATATATTTAAATTTATAATCTGGACCACCAAATGAAAATGTTTTCAAGGGAAGGTCTGTGGGTGCAGTATGTGGTATAGGGGGAATTAGTTACTTCTATTTAGTAGTTCTGGTTTTCTCTCAGGTGGTAAACTGGATCATTGTATCTGACCACAAGGATTTCTATGGCTAGCACACGGTGAGGTATCAGGCTGCTGATACTAAGACTGGGTCTGTCTTGGGCTCAATTTGTGCTCTTTCTACTCAAAAAAACAAAACAAAAAGACACAAAAGAGTAAGAATTTTTTTTTCTTCCATTAATTATGTATCCTTCCATACAAAATCAGATTATGGGGTATATTCTGATTCCATACTAGCAGCCCAATTAGCTTCCCTCTTCAAATTGAACTGGATCATGTAGCTCCTGCTTACTCAGTGCACGGTATGTGGATACAGTTAGTCTGAACATTTTAAGCTCCAATATGAAATTTTGAAAACAGATGTGTAATCTCTCACTATATTCAGGTAGATTTATGCCAATATCCTGGTAAAAACTGGCTCTACATACAATTAGTAATGTGCTTTAACAGATAAAATCATCTTTTCAAATGTGCAGCCAAATATTTAACATCTTTAAGGGGTGACTAATTAGAAAAATTACTTCAAACTGGTATTGTGACACAGGTGACCCACGCACATCTGGAATTGCCCATCTTCTCCAGAGAGCTGTCAATCACCAAGGGGATGTCTAATCAGATTTCAGAGATAGTCACCGTCACTTTGGAATCCCCTCTAGCTGCATCTCTGAAGCTTTGATCACTTGCTCAACATCTGACACCACTTGATCCACCAGAGGTCCTAAAAAATATATATTTTTAACACAAATATCAATGGTTCACATGAATGTTAAAAGAAAAGAAATGCACACACAAAGGCATTTATTTGGATAATGTGTATTGTACAATTTTCAGTGTAGATAATTCTGTCCTACAATGGGACTTGGGGCAGAATAGAGGCAGCAGTCTGCTAAATGTGAAGCTGTGTGCCACGTATTGTCCTCCATTTCTGTCAAAAGGAGAAGACAAGAGAACATTTAACTTGTGATTGTTTTCTTTTGTACAGTCCTTTTCTTATAACTTGAAAGGTGGACTGCTCAACATCAGCGACACTAGCCAGTTTGTAAAATGAAAAATGTTTCCTAACTACACTAATGCACACTTCTTACCTTGGATCTGTTTGGTTGAGGGCAGAAAAACCCGTGGGTACGTTCTCACAAACTCCAGAGTAGATGAATCCATCCTCAGGTTTCTGAAACAACTGGTGAACACCAGTGTACCAACCGGGCTATAAAAAATATAAATAAAAAAAGGGCCACACAAAGACAAGCTAACATTTTCAATGTTTTACTGGACTGGTCTAACCAGTAAACCCAGACATCATAAAGCCAGTGATATATTTAACATAAAGTTATTAGACACCTTTGTTGTGGGAATTAAAGATATATATATATAGAAGTCCCTTGCTGTGGAAGAAAAATGATGTTGAAAAGATTAACAAGCATGGTCAATGGATCTGAGCGTTATTGAGAATGAACAGTCTTACCAGTCTCTTCCAATTGTGTGAACTCATTCACATGGATGTGGGCAGCTCCATTACTGCCTGCTGACAAGAGGCAACATATAAAGACACAGTTCTGATATGAGCAGATGTTTAATTGACACTCCAGCATTTGATGGAAATTTGGTGCTACATCAAAATGTGTCTACTATTTTTTTTTTTTAGTTTGCACGTCCCAGCTTTACCTGAGAAATCTAAATTTTAAAAAATGCAGTCGTTATATTGCCATCGTGTGGTGATAAAAAGTAAAGTCATCTGCTCTGAAGTGCAGCCATTGTTCTTAAATAAGCCAATATCAGATACATTTAATTTAGGATCCCCAGTGCATCCTGCTAAAATTTAAAAAGCCACCTCTCTTGGAAAAACAGAGCTACAAGTTACTCAATTTTAATTTCTGAATATGGGCAGTAAATCCAGTTTTGAATAAAGAAATAGTGGCCAGTAGTCATGCTGACGAGGAGATGCTACCTCTAGTGGCACGGGAGGGGAAGTGTCGTTCTCCTCCATCCCGCCACTTGAAAAATGCGTGCAGACAGCTGACGTTACTGGTGCAGTGAACCGACACATGCAGCAGGTGCATGCAGGGTTTTGGCTTCCCAAATCCTTCACTGTCTGCCTTCTGGATGTTTAATCCAGTTTAAAGTAACAGCCGTCCTTGAGGTGTGTATAAATGCTTTTAAGGGAAAAATATGCACCCATGTCTGAGGAAATGTGCCTCATATATCCTCTGAATTATGCAGGAAACAAGTTTTGCATAGATTTTTCAGTCAGCTTGAGCGACTTATCTACTTCATATCCTCGAAGATATACATCACTCCTACTAGATTTTGTTTTTAACATTGGATTTACAGGACAGTATGTAAGCAAGCAAAAAAAAGAAAGAAAAAAAAAAAAAGAAAAAAAAAAAGTAAAGTTGTATTATTTGTGACTAGTGCTTCTCCAGTGATTAAATGATCTACAGGAGAGGAGACAGTACTCTGTGCAAGGCTAGCTCACCCTTGAGTACCGTTCAGGTGAGTTCCTCATTCTAGTGGTGCCGCTCTCATTGCTTCTCCACCTAGGCAGGTTGGAATAAGAGGACAGACACGTGAAACAAAAGACAACAATAGCATGGCACCAACAGGTAAAGGCTACAAACAATTTTCTAAGTTAAGAAATTCTAAGCAGGCAGATCTCTTGCTATTGGTGAAGGCCAGTTTCAAGAATTTTAACCCTTTGGATGGTCAGATCCTTGGTGTCTTCAAAAGGAAATTAGTTGAGGTGATGTGCTGATTTTGGAAGGAACAAAATTAAATTGAAACAACTCAGCATACAAGCAGAAATCCATTCAAAGTCAGATGTATTTGTCTAACTGGGGTGTCATTGTCGAAACTGTTCACGTTCACGTGACTTCTCACCATAATCCAAACTTGCTCTCGTCTTTACAGTTTGTGTGACGGTGTACAGAATCAAAGCTTCAGTAGATGTCAGCCAGTATTATGTATTTTACTTGAGGACGTGTATAAAAACTACAATTTCAAGGTATTAAAAAAATGATCATGTCCAAATGTAACTGGTAAATGTTTATTTGGTTGCCACAGTAAAACTTTAAGCACAAAAGACATTTTAGCAATGGTAAATAACTTTTCTTCCTCATCGTGACTGGCACAGAACATTTAGTTGAAAGTAGGCTGAGATTTACTTAAGCCTAAACCATACACCTGTAAGCACAGTCTGAAAGAAGTAAACAACCCTGGGGAATGGTAAGGAGTCAGATTTACAGTTTGATCCTTTAATTGTTGGTGGCATTGCTGAACAAGTCTCAAAAATTCTGTGTGCAGGAAATCACTGCTTTCTGAATACACACTGAGGAATAAAGGGTTAAAATCCTGCTTGACCACCGTATCATCCAGACACCTTTCAAGTTCTCGTTCCGTTGTCTGACTGCACAATTTCAGTCTTTTGCAGTTCTCCTTTCAGGGAAAAGAAATTTGACTTTGATAAGAAGATCTTCCAAATGCGTGAATTGAGATTATAAATCAAATCAAATATTGAAAGACAACACTGAATTTGAGTATCTGACAATTGACTGATTCTCAGCTGAGTTTTATTGAAACTGAACAAACGTAAAAGTTATAAATACAAACATCATCAAAGAACAAACTGCTATGGCTCTTAAGGTAAGCCAAACCGAATCCTACCGGGCAAGTTTAAAGAAAACAAGGAAGTTATGGTATTGGTTTTAAAAAATAAAATAAAATAATCACAATTTGACTACCTCTAGAAATGCTAGGCATACACATTACAAAACTTTGATTTTCTTCCTTCCTGTGGATTCTTTTCTCCACCATAGCAAAAAATTAAGTATGAAGCTCTAACCATATGCATTTATTTACAAGCAAATCCCTAAGCAGCTATGAGAAACCACAAATAAAGGGAGTACAAGAAGGGGAAGGGAGGATGAGGTCATGGACAAAAATTTCCTGCAAGGCAAAAAATCATTATTTAATGTCCTCTCAGATTTTTTAGAATGAATGTCCACTTTTATGTAAATGTTCATTGTTGGCTTTAAAAAGGACCCGGAACAAAAAGTAACAATAAAAATGTTTGTGTGTTTGTGTTTGTGAGTATTTTGGAAAGGCATGTCCCAATGTAACCGTAGGAATAAGAAATGACCATAACGGTTAAGTTCATTTCTTCAGCCAAAAGGATTTCCAGCCAATCTTGAGCCAATTCTGCAGTCTGTCCATTTTTTCTGGGGTATATACAGATTTTTTTTTTTTTTTCACGAGGGATGAAGAATAAAAAGTCAATCAAAACATTGTGGCCAATCTCCTGTTTTTTTCTTTTGTTGAGGTTTTCTTTTTCTCTCTCTCTCTCTCTCTTTTTTTTTTATTTTATTTTGCTCCAAATACCTTTTGGTGCATCTACTTCCACTGCTGCCCATAAGAATCCTGTGAAAACTCCATGGTGTCATTACTGTAACCATAGTTACCAGAATAGTCGGCCCCTTGCTGCAGGGGCTGCTGGGCGATGGGCTGGGACCCCCAGTTCTGTTGGTTGTTGGTCTGCCGGCGCTTGGAGTCAGGCTGGTTAAATACGTCTGCCTTCCTCTTTCCACCGACGTTTCCCCCACGATTGCCCCTGGCACCACGAGGACCACGGCCTCGCTGAGGCTGGAAAGGGGCTCCTCGCCCACCTCGGCCACCCCTTGGACCACCGAGGGGTGGCCCTCTTTGGGCATATCCACCTCGGCCTCGGGTTGGTGGAGCACCGCGAGCCCTGGGTGGTGGAGGCCCTCCCCTGCTGGGGCGAGTACCACGGCCCCTCATGCTGTACACATCTTCATAGCCGTAGTAAGGGTCCTCATAGCCACCACGGTAGTCATGATAGTCGTAGCCATAGTAGTCCTCATAGTAGTCCTCATAGCCATAGTAATCAGGTGGATAGGCATAGCCCCCTCGGCCACCGCGACCCCTGCCACGACCTGGTGGTGGCATGCGAGGAGGGGGGTAGTAGTAGTAGTCGTCATATCTGTAGAGAAGAGGTTAGAGTTTTTCATTTGACTTTTTAAATTAAAATTTGTTGGGTAGCTGATCAGTCACGTGTCTAACTGACTCACCCTGCTGTCCTGGTGGTCTGTCGAGCTGCCTGCCGCTCTTTTCTTTTCTTGTCTGGGGGCTTTGCCAGGACAATCTCAATTTCTTCTCCTCCCAGCTCCTTCCCGTTCATCTCATCCATAGCCTGATTGAGTAGAACAATCAATTACTGTAAAGTACACAAAATCGTCACATACGCAAATGCTTTACCACAGCATGAAAAAACACACCTTTACTGCAGCATCTCTTTCCTCAAAATGTACAAAAGCGTAGTCTTTCAATTTCTTCACTCGCTCTAGCTTTCCAAACTGTGAGAAAGTCTTCTCAAGAAGTTCTTCAGTCACTGCTGTAGCGAGCTTCCTCACAAAGAGTACCTTTACCTACAATGATGCAAGAATTAGGAATTAGCCAACCTAAAATGGAGAGAACTGTGGATTTAAAAACGACAAGAAAAATAGTTAACCTTGGCCATGACCTCTGGGTCGGGTTCAGCAACAGGGTCAGCCCACTCTACAGTAACAGGGTTTCCCCAAACTTTGACCTTCCCACTCATGAGGCGGCGGCGTGCCTGCGCTGCAGATTTGTGGTCCTCATACTCCAAGAAACAGAAACCACGATTTTTCTTCTTATCATCTGGCTGGTGGTACAATATTACCTCCTGGAGACCCTCTGTAAGGCAAAACAACACTGCTGATCACAAAAACAAACAACTATACATTTCTATTCATGCCTATGGGTGTGGTAAGAAGTTTAAAATTATATTTATTGCTGTGCTTTGGAAACAAACCTGTGACCTTGCCAAAGTCTTCCAGTATACTTTCCCTTGTCTTGTTTTTTGGAATTGATCCAACAAACAGGCGATTGTTTGCAACAGATATACACACTCCCAAGTACTTGCCAGGGCGGATTTCATGGTTATCACACTGAAAATACATAAATAAGAAGTTAACATTTGAGCAAAATCTTGTCTCTAAAGAGATTAACTTACTTGGTTTATAACATTATAGGAAAAACAATCATGAATACAAATACATAAACATAAATAAACGGGGTCTGCAGTGCAAGCTTAGAGGTTTTGTTTCTGCTGAAGAAAACTTAAATATAGAAGCTGCAGTCCTATTTGGCCAGAATGTGTTAATGAAGCAAGAACTGCAAGAACTTTTAGTACAGTCTGGAGATCCTACAAATAAGACTGTGCTAGTTGCTAATATTTAAAGTGCTCCACAGGTTTATGTGGGCCGACAGGAGGGCTAATCCCCTCAGTGTTCACGTTGCCTGCTGGAAGTTTAACGTTCCTCTGGAAAGCTTTAGGATTGTCTGCTGTGCAATTTTTCTCTTCCTTTCTTAGTTGATTAATGTATTACTAGAACCTTGAAAAACCTTTGCCATACACTCATTCCAAGCTGCCATCTTGCTTTTATGTTTACAGACTAATGTACAGCCAAATTAATGGCACTGCATCTGTGCAGGTGTATAGCAATGCTGTTTCAACGTGAAACTGATAATTCTTTGCATGGAACAGTTCCAATGAAAGTTTTTCATGAACTGATTTTGCATAAACATATTTTGTTTTGCTTAAAGGGGTGCTATTATGGTATTTCGAGTTTTCTGAGCTTTCTACAGTGTTATAGTGTTGAATCCTCATCAGACATGTGAACGGCACTGTTTTTTATTACCTAAACGCATGTTTGAGCTTGAGTCCCAGCGCTCTCTCCGTTCGGTTTCCTTGACGACAAAAAACGCGTCGTTTTAGAGAGTTTTTTCTACTTCAAAATCCTTGTGACGTCCCGGGGGATAAGGTTTGGTGATTGGTTACCTTCTACTGGTTAACAAGGGGATGTACAAATACATCAGGCTGGTGGAAAACGTCGGACAAAGTTATTTCGACCGATGGCTGGTGAGTTTACCAAAGAGAGACATCCTGCTGCATTCATTGCTGTGGGTTGCTGTTTTCCACTTTGTTTTCAGGGTCTGATTCAGGTTCCAACATGTAGGGCTGTATGCTATGTGTTGACATTGTAGTTTGTTTTTTTATTGAGTTTATATTAGCCTAATCCTTCTGTTTATGAGACGATACAATGACGGTGAAAGCAGGTGCGGTGCGCGCTCCCGATGTAGTGCAGTGGTGGGAGGCGGGGCTTAATGCGGAAGAGTCTCAATCCACTCATTTTACCCACAGGCTGATCTGACAGCCTATGGAGAGGGTCGGTCTGAAGTAAATAAAGCGATTTGTGACAATAACTCGATCAATCCTAGCCCATCTGGGCTCAGAAATAAAAATAAATTAGCCTGAAATGCACATAATAGTTCCACTTTAAAACCGGATAATACATATTTCTAAACACTGGACCACAAAAGGTCCCTCTGTGGACTGGGGGAATTCATTAAGATATCTGATACATTAATCATGTCAATATTGGAGCCCGATACCCACATCAGATCAGTCCCATCTCCAGTCATAAATGTCCCATTTTAATCAAGATATACAACCAATATCCCAAATTACCAGCTCAACCCCCTTGACTAATTTTAATTTCAACTTGTCACTTTCACAACTCAAAAACAATACTTACAAGCTTAACAGCCTTTTGTGCATCATCCTTATTGCAGTATGTGATGAAGGCATAACCTCTGTTTTGACCAGATAGAGGGTCCATCATTAACCTGAGATCCCAGATAGGACCAGCTGACTCAAAGAGGGGTACAAGCTCATCTTCATACAAATCCCGAGGAATCTTTCCAACAAACACCTGAGAAAAGAGAGAGAGAGGGGGGAGGGGGGGCAGATTTACAAAATCCATAAAATGAACAGCAGCTTTGGATACTTCCTTTAGTCACTCTCTAAACAGGATCATCAGTGTTGGTATTTTCAGATTAGGCTAGAGTTTAATGTTGATTTTGGCTTTATCCTCATTGTACGGGCTTTTTAAATGATCTTGCATGTTAAAGAGGGGGTTGGTGTAGGACTGGTCATCTGTGTATGAATATGCTACAAAAACTTATCTGACAAGTCAAAACCTTGATTAAATGATAATGAAAATATTTAAGCCATCAACTCTTGATGCAGTGCCAAAACATATCTACGTATTAGTCTATTCTTGCTCTACCTCTGTTCCAATCCCTGGTTGTGTGCCTGTGAACACACTCTCAGGTGGGGGGCCTCCATATTTTCTTTGTCCAGTTGTAACATCCAGGGTGTATCCTGTCCGCTCCAACAGGGCCTGGAAAACATGCAAAACATTAACTTGAATACAGATTATTTACCAATCATCATGAATAAAAAAGCTCAGCCGAACAACTTTTTACCTTTATTTTAGCCTCATCTGGGCCCTTAGTGGATTCTTGTACCTTACTTCCTTGTTTTTCCCTCTGCCTGTATGTTTTCATGACTCCACACAGGAATGCACTTTTATTCTAGAGTTACAAACAAATAAAACATAATAAAGCATTGCATTAAAAATGAAATAAATCTCCACTCAAGGGCAAAACTACCTGCACATGGGACAGATCACTCTCTTTGAATTGCTGCAACACAGTGAGTGCTCCCTCCTCATTAAACTCCCGCAGTGCATCAATAGCCCTTTCATCGAGGTCAACATATGACACCAACCCTGTAGTTAAAAAAGAAGAACAAAGAGGAATAGTCAGGGTTATAATGAGATGCAAAATGTTTGCATACACATGCATATTATAAATATATATATGTGTGTGTGTGTGTGTGTGCATATAAAAGCTTTATTGGTCATAACTATAATTACCCACCTGTTTGGAAGATGTTATCTAGACTTTCTGCAACTTTCTGTGGCAGCCCTGCATCAATTAGTGTCTGGTAGTCCTCTGTGTGTGTTGCGGACACATCCATGGGCTCTTCTTCCTCCTTTGCTGTGGCAGAACTACCATTCACCTCAGCAGCAGCCATTCTCCTGTAACAAAGAGACCAAGTAGAACTTTTATCTCCCTATAAATTACCCACAAAATAGTAGTAACAAAAAACAAAAACAAAACAAAAAATCATTTATGTTATCCCTCTTAAAACACAAGTCTTCAACTGCTCATTACAACCTAAAAATACAGTTTATTGTAATGTGGCTTAGGCAAAGGTTACAGCCATTGCTTTTTAGTGTACAACAAAGAAGCAACGAAGATAAGTTTCACTTCATATTGCAAGGGCAAATATAAAAAACGTCTTGACAATTATAAACGTCGAGTAAAATCTGTTATATTTCAAGGCGAAATAAACCGGTTTCTTGAGGAAACCACACTGCCACAGTCCCGCCCCCTTCACATGCATCTTGCTAGCTAGCGGGCTGAGGACGTTTCATGTGCAATATTTACATCAAGAAGCTTTTACCGGATAAACATAGTTTAGACCGACAGTTAACGTCGGGTGCTCATCAAAATATGCCCAGCAAGCTGGATCTCATTGCATTTACACCTTGTTTAAGATTCAACAGCCCTAACTGTTAGCTTTCTGGCGAGCTAACTGGAAGGCCTCGTCGTGCAGACTGGCATCTCTCACAAATCAAACACACGCGCCGTACATGGTACAAACAGATAGTTAGCAAGACTTACCGGTCTGAATCAGGTAACTAAATGCAACGTGTTTCAAAATATGAAATTACTAAATCGTCGGAGGGATAAGAAAAGGCTAATAGGAATAATGTTTGTGTCTAGCCCACGAGACAATTTTCCAGACACCAACGGTCTCGTCGTCGGCTCGCCCGAACAACGCCACGGCTCGGTAACTATCGCGAGATCTCGCTGAAAACTCGGGATAGTTCGTTTTGCAACGCGATCGGAGCGTCCTCAATACAAGGTTGATAAATAATCCCAGGGACACTTTTTCTTGCTAAAGATACAAACACGGAATAATGACTAAAACATTGGGCTGTGGTAACAGTATGTGGATTGATCAAGTAATTTTACAATGACAACCACAATAATGTACATGACCTCAAATACGCAGGAAATTTGTCGACGACCTTGTGGGTGAAAAAAGAAACGCTAAACAGATTTGTCCCATTTATCTACACAGCAAACCTCTTGATCTTTGTTAAACAATTTTTTCATTTGCCGTTTTTTGTTTTTTTTTACAGGAATGTCAAATAAATCTTGAGTAGATATCAGAAAATCAACTGAATAATTAGAAAAGAAAAAAAATATACAAACTTATTTTGGTACTTTTCTTTGGTTATCTTTGATGAGATAATTGAGCACCTACTCTGAAAAAAAAAAAAGAGGAATTTAAATGGGAGAAAAGTTTTTCAAATGTCTGACCCCGACTACTAGTTTGTTTTTTTTTTTTAAAAATAATAGAATGGAAGATTCCAAAAATGCAGGAAAATACTGAATCATTAAAATGGTTAATTTTAGATGCCATACAAGTATCACTGTGAACCAGGGCTATTGATCTTGGTCCCCGATGGCCAAAGTTCTGCAGGTTTTTTTGCATGCGTCCCATCTGCAACACACCTGACTCAAATTCAGACATACATGGAAAACCTGTAGGACTGAAGTCCTTATTAACCCAAACTGATCGGCCCTGGAGTAAACCCTTTAACTGGTGCTTCCCCATTAAGTTTCCTTCTAAAATTGACATATGCATTCCATTTCTGGTTTAACGTTCCAACCATTGTTTTGCATCTCACTCCAAACCATTTTGGTGTTTGGGGGGCCGTTTTACATTTATTTTTGCAATACACACACTTTTGGTAAAGGACTGGTCAAGCAACCAAGCCAAGAGTGCCCAGCCTGGTCCTTAAGATCTAATGTCCAGTTCTGGCAACTTCTCCTGAACAAAATGAATGGCTTATCACCAGAACTGGTCTTGGGCACCCCTGCCCTAGATTCCATCCTGCAGGCTCAACCAGCTTCGCCTCAAAAAGTAATATAGGAAGCTAGAAATGCTCATCATTTCTGCAACCTATTAAACAACCATGTAGACTAATCTTTGACCTAACTTTAATCAAATAAAACCAACTATTCTGTGCATACTGATTAAATCCAAGTGTTTTACATAAAATAAACATGAAAAAACAGGTGACAAAAAGAGAAAAATCATTTTTATTGTTTTCGCAGTCATGTCAGTTTGTCTCATGACCTCAGGATCGGACTTGACCAGCACAGAATCAATGTGACAATTCCTGACTTGTCTGACTCTTTTGTGAGGTAGAGAAGTAACAGCAAGCTTCTTTGCCTCAGTCATCATGCTGAAGCTTTCTAATTTTGCCCTTGTGGCGGTCAATTTCCTTCTGTAGGCGCTCAATCTCCTTTTTGTGGTTCTCAATCTCTTCATGGTGATGTTTCCTCAGTGCCTCAAACAGCTCCTGCTCCTTTTGCCTGCAGATATAAGAAAACAGAGGGTTAAAATGAAACTCAAAGACACAGGCCTGAGCTTTCATTCACTGCCTTCATGTTGTTTCACTGCTCACCTAAAATACCGCTCCTCCTCAACCACTGCTCGCTTTCCCAACGCACCTCCTGCCTCTCTCACAGAGCCACCACCACCTCCACCTCTTCCTGCTCCTTTACCCAGCTCACCAAGCTGGCATGCAGAGAAAACGGGTTTTCATACAAACTGAACATTGGTATCCTGATCAGCAATAACCCATTAACATGATGGCAAGCTTGCAGTTATATTGTATTCTCTATAGAACAGTGAAACAATCTTATTTACACCCAAGCCTTGATGAAAAAAAAAATGTTGGGCATTGATGAGAGCGATGAAATTATTTAAATCAGTTATATCTTTTGACAACAATATCTTCAATTAAGTATTTGACGAGTTTTGCTGATGTGATCCTTCACTATTACATGGAATCGCAAGATAAAAATACTACATAATTATCAAGATTGGCAATTCAAAAAGGAAAGAAAGCTGAAAGTGAAAAATGTTACAAGCTGCTCCCACTAACCCCACTGTCATGTATCTACATTAAGCATGAGAAATGAGGAAAAAACAAGTGCAGCTGTAAATGATGTAACTGCAGAAATTGTGGGTCAGACTTCGCTTTTCCTTTAAACTGGCACAGTATTTTTCAGGTTTAATTTCCTGGTTTACAAGCCTCTGATTTATAAAAGCTTTTGCTAATGGGTGCTTTTACACACTCAAAAGCATGTACTAGTGGGATACATGCTAGGTCAATGTATCCTACTTTCTCAATATGCTCTGTTGTGGACGATGTTATGAGCTGAAAGGCTCAGAAATTCAGACCTGCATAGACATAACGGGAAATATGGATTCTAGATGCTCCAGATATACTATAAAAGGTGTTTACTCATAATGGATTGAATCTGGCTATGTTTTAGATCATCTACATTACCAAGAAGTTGTATTTATTATTATTAAAAAAAAAAAAAAAAAAAAAAAGGGGATAGAAGCACCCACTTTGCTTTGGAACCACTGTGCTATTTTACAAGCTTACAATAAAACAAACATCTAACACTAAAACAGTGTTATTTATGTGGATGCATCCACAAATATCACCACAAAGCCTTTGTCTTTCTATGAAGGGACTCTGCGCCCTTGATGGTCCCAACCCCCACCTTTAATCTTTCTTAAAAGACTGCAGCAGATACATTCACATTTAGCTGTTTTCACTTAGAAAATAATGAATTTGCTGCAGTCTTTATTGACTGCAAACTTTATTTGAAAGAATTTCAAATAATCATGCATAGATCCCTGACAAGACATGAAGTTACCCACCAACTAACCAGCTGGCTTCGCCTGACCACACGTGTGGGGGGGTTGAAACTAGAAAGCTAATGCTAACAGCAGACACTGTCAACATTTTTTCAAGAGTTTACCTGATCAGATGCCATTCTAATCTGAGAGAAGACGCATCTCCTTAGGTTTGATCTTAGGAAAAGTGTCGCCATTGCCACTTTCATGTAAGTTAATGCAACTGAAACAAGGGAGGAAAGACTTGAGCCAGCCTCTGCTAGTCCCGTCTACTATTGTGGGTCGAAATGATGAAATTTAAACGTTTCAAGTGGGCGTGGCGTGGGGACAACTGTGTGCTTGACAGGAGAGCTCAGTGCTGCCACCCTCTGGCCAGAGTGTGGAACTGCGTCATGCCTGTGTGATGGACGGTACAACACATAGCCTATAGGTCATATTACTGATAAGTCAAAATACTAAAATTTCAGTTCATTTCGAATGAGTGCAACTATGAAAATTCGACTATTTCTTAAAGAACATATTTTAATTTTAAAAAAGTTTTTTTTTTCTGTAGATTTTCAGGTGACCTATTTTAAGATCACTGAAACATTCAACTTACTGCTGAAATATTAAAACTAAGAGGATATGTGTGTGAAAAACCAAGTATTATATATAAGTATTATAGAATCCACTTTAGTCGCAATTACATGATGTATCTGTTCAGAACAATGTAATTGGTTTGCCACATTCCTCTCTCTTTACAATGTTGCTTAGGTTCTTTGAGGTTTTTTTGGCCATTTGTCTATCGCACCACATAATTTCAGTTTGAATGTGGTTTGGACTTTGACTGGACCATTGCAATACTTTGATTCTCTATATTTTAGACAGTAGAGAATTGTAGATTTCCTGCTGAGGTTGGTATCATTTTCCTGTTGCATGACCAATTTGCAGTAGTGATTTAGTTGTTAGACAGATATGGTCTCACTTTTGACTCTAGAATACTATATTATAGAAGATGCCAGCAGAAACAGTAATTCTTTGAGAAAACTCAACACATTTGGAATGAACTGAAGCATCCTGCAGACTTATTATTTTGTTAAGAGTGTTCTAAAGAAGCTGTAGGTTTCACTTTCACATAATAAATCCCCTAAATCGGCCTTCAAACCACAGTGAAAACCTACACAAAAGTAATATGATTTCCACGCAGGTCCCTTTTTTTTTTTTACTGTGTGACCAGCAGATTCTATGGACAGTGTGCAGGATTCTAGATGAACTCTCACTGCTCCTAGAAATTTACAGACTTTCCTCAGGACAGTAATTATACTGCTGGAATGCAGGACCAAAAGGCTGATCTGTGCCTTTTTTTTCCATGTTGACAAATAAAATTGTTTGGAATTTGAAGTTTGAACTTGAATTAGTCTAATTGAGAGTTCAGGGTCAACATCAATCACTGTAAGGTGTCCAGGAGTGCCCCCCCACCCAAGTGGTATGAGGTGTTTGTGATTAAGAGAAGTTTTTATTTTTCCCCAATCTTGGTTATTTGCTTTATGATGAATCATACTTTGGTCTCAAATGACATTTTTTTCAGCAATCAGCAATCTTTAAATCTAAAAACCAAATTGAGATGCACCTTTAGTGCTTTTTGCCGTTTCTCTGAAAATGACACCTTAAATTCTCAGGGGGGTGTTGCTGTGATGTCCTGGCAAGAGTGGAAGATTAATTAAATGTTTATTATTATTATTATTATTATTATTATTATTATTATTATTATTATTATTATTATTATTATTATTATTATTATTATTATTATATTGTGAATAATCCTTGTAATTGTAGAATAATGGATACAAATAATTTGGAAACAGTCTAAGAATCTGTCCTTGGTTGATTTTCAACAACTGCCTCTTCAACAAAGATCATCATGGATGTTTTCCTCCTTGCCAATGTGCCAACAAACACCTGAATCCAGAAAAAAACAACCAAAACGGATTTTATAGAGGTACTCAAACTAGGTAATAATCAAATAATAAATGCATTTGTTTATAAGCACCTGGATGCCACTTACATACTTACAAACACACTGATTTATAAGCTTAGTTTTTCAAATAAAACACTTAACTGTGCAATACATCATCTGTTGCACATCTGAGGTTGTATTGATTGCATTTCTTGTTAAGAGCTTGGTAATTATTCTGCAAAACCTTGGGGACACTTTCTCATCACATACCTGTTAGTATACTAGATCTGTACTCATGTCTGATGCAGTCATACGGAGGTTTTGAAGCAATACAACTTATAGACAGAAGGTGCTTTTTTCTCAAGTGCTGGATGAGACACTCTCACAGTACAAAGAGAGGCTTTGCACAGTAAGGAGACAAGGTGGGTGCTCAGTACAGATGAGTCATAATGGAGTTTCATTGATGAAGAGCTCCCCTCTACCTGACAAAGCTCATCCCTGCACAGTGTGGCATGAGCTCACCATCCCTGACAATCCCCCTTTCATTTCCTGAATCCACCAGAGGTGAGGGTCAATGAGCAAGTGTTGGCGTGGGGTTACTGTGATGACGTGCAGTATCCTGTCAGTTTATTTTGTTCACCACTGGCCATGATGATGTGGAAGTGCTTGCCAGCCCTTTGTTTTGTGCACCATCCTTGGTTTGTAAACATGGAGAGCAGAAACGCAAAGAGGGAATGAATGAAGGCTTGTTCACAATTTAGTCACAGTAAAGAGAACATGATCAGTGAGAAAATGCTTACGCTATTTTTTAAAAAGTAAAGCATATTTATTGACATTTTCTGATTAAATGTGAAAACTTATTTTGACCACTACTTCACTTATTTCAACATCAGTAAAAGGAAACATGTTGAGTGGCAGTAGCATCTATTCAACAAATGGTGGCAGTATGCGCACATTCTGATGGGGAGCTTCTGCTATCATCTGCAATGATTATGGATTAAGCTACCATTCATATGGTTAGTTAGTTATGCTTCACCTAAACTGGAAATCAAAATCTCTTACATAACAACAGCAATATAATTTATCCCCTCAAAACCAGCACCTCACAACTGACTGCAATTCACACATATGCTGCAACATTAATTAAATAAGAAAATACTAGAAATATAAACTACCAAAGCTTTAAATCAGGGGTTTCATCCTGTCCATGAGAGCCGGTATCCGGCAGGTTTTTGTTATTTCCCTCTGCCAACACAGCTGATTCAAAGTGTCAAAGTGTGCTTTAAAGTGTCAGATAAATGAGCAAATTGATCTTTGATATGAAATGCAGCTTGTTCTAAAATTCATATGTGTGCACCAAGAACCTAACATCCAGATAAAACTTTTTTGCTCCCATCTGCAATAGACCACAGCAAGTGCTATTTTCATGTTGTTTCAAATGAAGCTAAGTTTCTCAGAACATTAAATGTTGCAATGCAGAAACTTGGACAGAAGGATCTAGAGACAGTCACAAATGTAACTCAGTATCTCTGAACTGCAGAAAAATTCCCATTATATTGCAATTTCCATCAAATTATACATAATTTAACACAAAATTGGACTTAGTCCTAAATTTGTTTTGTGTTTTGAAGACAATGCACTGAGGAATGCTATGGCTGAACTTTATGGGATGTTTCTGTGTGTGGCAGTTCTTTTTTGTGCATGTTTTTCTGTGGCCATATATGGACATCCGGTCCATGGGAAGCATAGCAGCCAGTAACCTGAATGCTTTCAGAGCAGCACACCTCAGTGGCTCAAGTGTTGCAACAGGAAGTGGTATCCTGGCAACAGAGCTGACCTGAGCAAAGACAGAGTAAGGTCATACAGAAAAGATGTGACACACTTCTCCTGTGTGATTAATTCCTTTTCATAATCTGTCTGTCGGGGCATTCGCTAGAATTCTGTAATAATGCATTTTAATACATGTGCATTTATTTACATGGATTCTATAACAGCTTCTTTGCTGCAGGCTTTTGTAAATCCACATGTTTGGATGTCAAGCATAATCTGCCTTCCTCTAATGATGCATTAATAATTTTGCCAAAAGGCCCCCGATCAGAAATGCTCTAATACCCATGGGTAAAAAAAAAGCAGGTTGATGCACATCTGTAAATGTACCTTTTGCTGTGGATTTAAACAGGTATGTTGGAGATAATCACACTGTGCTGCATAAAATTACTGAAATTCAGTGTGTTTCAAAAAGCCTCATCTTGTGGAGAATGGTTAATAAACCTGCAACACAGAAATTCTGTGAATATGAACAATATTCTTTTGTAAATGTGTATTCCTAAAGGTACTTCATGGTTAAATCACGTCATCACAAATAACCTCGCTTTATTCCCTTGAGACCCATTAACCTTGTCATTTCAAGTGATAATAACTACAACTTCCTTTGAATTTCAGACTTGATGTTTTATCATTTATGCAAAGTTTTCCATGATAGTTATAACTGATAATTGATTTTTTTTGTACTTACCTGGCCTTAAACTGACAAAATTATGTAAAAACTGCAATTCATTGAACTCTCGGCTATGACATTTAGTAAAGAATAAAACCCATCTGCTCCACAGTCCTTGGTTTTTTTTCATGTGCATTCAGCTGATCCCTTTCTCAGGGTCTGCTGTAGCTGAAACATTATTGTTAATAGCCGTTATGAGCTGCCTAGATGCTGCCACTGTTGCTATGGTGATCATCAGGACTGATAAAGGGTACCAGATTCTTTGTGTTCTGTACTTACAAGGTCTTTTGCTGAAGGCACTGTGGGAGACCTTACCTGCCGGACTCACAAACAGCTCGGAAATAAATAAATGTGGATGTGGCACATTTAGCAAATTGAGATGTGAAGACTGCACTCAAATACACACTTAGGTTCTTGTGATATAATGAGACTGTGACAGAGCACAGACCAGAACTTATAGCATCCATTCAACATTATATTAAAGTATGAGGGACTGTCTAAAAGTTAATACCTTCTGTTCATTCATGTGTTATGCTTTCTTCTTTTAGCCAGAAGTATTGAGCATCAGAACATATTTTTCAGACATGTCCCGTCACATGAGGTCACTTGGAGATTAGATTTTTGTTTTTTATTTTCATATCATTAAGTAAAATAATCATGAGAGTTGTCCAATACTATTAGCCTACCGATATTAACAGCTGATATTGGCATTAAAATGGAATATCGGAAATTATCAGTTTTTACGTTTTTTAATGACACAACTTTTACACAATATGCACATATTATGTATCAAAGTCTTCTATAACTATAAATAACAAAATATAGAAAATGCCATATATAGTTTTCCTGATATTTTTGTTTGTTTGGGACAACTCTTCAAAAAAATATCAGTATTGGTTGATAATGGCATTGGAAATAAAGAGTTGGACAAAGTCACTATATCGGATATTGGTAAAAAAAAAAAAAAAAAAAGAAAAGAAAAGGAAAAAGCCAATAGCAAACATCCAAATGAATATCTAATGATATTATTGTTAGTTCATTGTGTGGGGGACATAGATGCATGTAAAAATGAAAACCTAGAACCTTTGTGGTCCTACATGTAAATAAAAATATGTCCCAATGGTGATTACTGCAATATTAAAAATATGACTGATGTTCTCATCCCAAAATACCAACTGCGTGTGGGCTTAAATTAATGAAAATCCTGCAAATACTTCTTCAAACAGTTAACACCTGCATGTAGCTCTCTTTGCTAGAGTTGTTATGAAATACATTTCCATACTGGTTTCACTTTCAAATTTCAAGTAATTACATGTATTGTAAACACTCTATGATTTTTATAGGAAACACAAAGTATGTGTGTGAATATACTTTAAAAAAAAACTAAGGGAACTCAAAGTCATTTGCATGTAACTCAAAGTTAGTCACACTTCTGAGATATCAGTCAGTCCATTTAGGTAGTAACAGATCATGAATAAATTTTCACATGCTGTTGTACAAATAGAACACACAACAGGGGCTGTTAGCAAGACAACCCCTATAAAGGAATAGTTTTGCAAGAAGTGACGACAGACCATTTTCCTGTCTCTGTTTTTATCATATCTGGCTGAGTTTTGGTTACTTTTGTATTTTGCCAGCACCATCACCACCAAAGGCAACATGAGACAATGTCTGCAACCCACAGAAATTGCTCAGGTAGTGCAATTCATCCAGAATGGTACATCAATGCATGCTGTGGCAAAGTTTGCTGTGTCCCCCAGCACAGTGTTGAGAGCATGAAAGCAATTTTAGGAGACAGGCCAGTATATGCTAGATGTGGAGGGGGTAACAGGAGGACAATAACCCAGGAGCAGGACCTCTATCTGCTCTTTTGTGCAATGAGGAATAGGAGGAGCACTGCCAGAAGCCTAAAAATGACTTGCAGCAGGCCTAAAGTGCACGTTTCTGATTAAAACTGTCAGAAAAAAACTCCATGAGGCTGGTATGAGGGCCCTTCATCTCCACATGAGGCTTGTCTTCTCAGCCCAACACTGTGCAGATTGATTGGCATTTGTTGGAGAACACTAGGGTTGACACATTGGTGCTCTCTGCTCTTCACAGACAAAAGCATGATCCCGGTGAGCACATGTGACAGATGCGGGCAAGTTTAGAGACACCTTTGAGAACCAAGCATAACTGACTTGGTAGTGGGTCAGTTTTGGTCTGGAGGGCTGCACAGACCTCCACATGATTGCCAGAGGTACTCTAACTGCCATAAAGTACTGCGATGATATCCTCAGATCCAATGTCAGACCTTATGCTGTGGAAATGGGACCTAGGTTCCTTCTGATGCATTACAGTGCTCGGCCTCATATGGTGTGTGGCGTGTCAGTAGCTCCTGTGTGACAAAGGCATTGAGGCTACAAACTGCCATCATGTTGCATCACAGAAGTGGGTCCAGTGGTTGACTAATACCCTGATCCAGGTTTAGTAGAGGATCCTTCAGGAAAATATCTGATCAGGAACATGCCCAGACGTTGTAGAGAGTGCAAATGAGGCCTGCACCGATAATGGATTTTGATTGCCATTGATCATTCTTATGTTTCGTTCTCAACACATCCCACTAAATATACTGAAACATTCATTTTCTATACTGTTTGTGGGGGACTGGATATCAGATGAGAAGTTGCCAGTCCATCGCAAGCCTAACACAGAGGGGCAAACAGCCATTCACACTCACACTCATTGCACGTCTTTGGACGGGAGGAAAACCACAATTGCAACATGCAGATATATATATTGTGTCTCTTCAAGTTATGGTTTTTCTTTAAACTCATCTGGGTTTATAAGAGACTCTGTCAATGTGACTCAATGGTACAAAATGTCACATTGCATCCTCATTATACCTCACCAGTCCAGTCAGCCCCTGGAGTTTGGATGCCATGTAAAAACAGTACTACACCACAGGCAACCATTCTCAAGAGTGTGTCGGCATTTCATTATGACGCACAAGCACAGCTGTAATCCACCACAGCTGGTTTCTTGCTATTCAGAGATAAAAGAGCCACATAAGATGTAAGTCATTTTCTCACTGTTTCCTGTAATCTTACTGCTTTATTTACCACAATCTGGAGGGAAAATGCAATAAAAGTTTGTTTCATATGTCTTTATGTAGATTCTTATTTTAGGTCAGTAAGAAACCATTTGCCATTTGCTGCATTCCCTTTTGTATTTCATGCCCCCTGCTCCGATTATCTGATTAAAATGTTATAGCTTGAAATATGAAAACAAGTTGTTAAGAGTTTCTAGCATCAGAAATGGACGAAGTGTTCTGAACATTTCTTGCTTTTAGGATCTGTTACATTCTACAAGACAGAGCTGAAGGACAGGCTGTGCTACAGCAGGAAACAATGGATGTAGCTGATCTCCAGTGCCGAACATTTGTTCTGCATTGACGACCTGAAATCAGCACAGTATTGTGAAAACAGCATGACGCAGAATCCTCAAATAAGCTTAAATTCAGTTTATATTAAAACTGTTGGAAAAGGGCTGAAATCTGTTTTTTTTTCCCCAATGCTTCTTTTGAATTTTTTGAGAAACAATATTGTAAACATGAAACTACAAATATAATATAGTGTGAATGTACAACATACAGAGTAATCTTACTGTATAAATTCCATTTTTTGAGCACGGTAACCTTATTATAGACTAATTAGATTCATGTTGAGGAGCTCCAGATGTTCCAACACACTGAAGTGCCACATCTGCATATATATGACATGGTATTACATTACAGTATACTGATATGAAATGAACAAGCTGGTGGTACTTGTTCCTTGCTCCACAATGTGTTGAAAGGCTGAAGGGATACTAATGGATCGATTAATCCATGCCCTAACTGTGTAATTGTGAAACAGTTTCTGTAATTAGGCTGTCTCCAGAGTTCCTCAGATAAAACTTCTCAGTGTTGAACAAATGAAAGCACGGCACTGCTGGTGTCATTTATGGGTTCACTTTTTAAATTCTTTTTGTTAATTGGTACAACAGTGTATGCTCTGCAGAGAGCTATTTGTCAGGGATGAGATACAATGTTTTGCTTATTCATTGTTATTGAAGTTATCCTAGGTAAGATAAGAAATGTTATTCAAACACTCCACTGTGAACAGAGAGTGCACTTAAATGACAGACCTCTAAAACATGTCTTCTTATATCTAATTTTCACAAGCATAATAGAAGCATTAACAGAAAGAGATTAAGACAACTCCTTTAGGGTCCTGCTTGGTCATTTTAATGTAATGCTGGAAAACATTAGAACATCACTTTTAAGGAATAGGTTCTCTTTCACTTCTCCTTCAGACTTTAAAGAGCTTCTCCTCTTTTCCATTTTGAACAGGAAATTCTCCTGTTTCTATAGCAACAGTCCTCAATTAAGGGATAGGCTCAATTTTGCTGTTCAACAACTTGGTGCTAATTGATACTAGATGTCCTGTCAGGTGGAGGATGAGATGAGATTCAGGGGTTTTGTGTGTGTTTTGTTTGTGCTTGAGGATAGAGAATCAGCAGTCTTTGAGAGCTCGAGAGAGTAAATCAGCTTTAGTAATTTCTCTTTGACATATGTACAAACAGATAGATATGTACATCTAAATACTGTGGTAGCTGGCTTTTTAGCTAAGAGAACAGTAGCATTCAGATATCAGTAAATGAGCAGTTTTCTCTGAGTATTGTGGATCATTTTAAATAAAAACTGACAGGATATTATGTGGCTATTTAGTATGTATGTAACTTTCAAGTCTATTTGTTAATTTATCAATTAGAAATTGAACATATATAAAGTGGACAGAAATGTTACCGCTATTCACCATACCAAATTACAGCTACAAGCTCATTCGCATCTGCAGTCTGTGTTTAAAAATGGTTTGATTGAAATTCGGCTGCACAAATAAAGCAGAACTGAAATGAAGCAAATCTTGGTCAGGTCAAAAGAAACCTCAGTTACACAAAATTATGAAAACAGAACTTTTAAACACTCACACAAAAACTAGAAAATGCAGAGCACATGTAAAAAAAACGACATGAATACACCTAATTAACTACATCTTCTTGAAGCATGAGCATTAAGCAAAATGTAAACTACGAGGTCAGTGGGTGCAGAGCTGAATGACTTTATGCTGAATTTTTAACTTAGTTTTGAAAATGTTTGGAAAACTAGAACCCATGACACCAACAGGGTGCAACACCAGTATTGATTATTGGAATATTCAGATTTTCCAAACATAATAGAATAAGTGTCAATCATGTAGGGGACAACCTAAAAAAAAAAAAAAAAAAAAAAAAAAAAAAAAAATAGCCAAACATGATTAGTTTTCCAGGAGTTTCAAAATAGTCCAAAAAATTTAAAGCATAAGTAATTGTCTTCAAATGCCTTGCAATGTTGCATTGATTAATGTATAGAATTTTAAAACGTATCCAATAGAGTTCTAATAGTCTGGCCCCTGCATAGCAAAACGTGATGTCTTGGAAAGACATGTTTTGGATAGTGCATGAAGCTCTTGACTGCCTCAACAGTGTCTAATAATTAAAGATTGCCAAGCGATGTTTCAAACATTTTAACACTGTGGCCTCACAGCAAGGTCACTGGTTTGAACCTCAACTCGGGGGAGGTTTGAACAGTGGTCTTTCTGTGTGGGGTTTGCATGTTTTCCTCGTGAATGCGTGGGTTTTCTTCAGGTACTCTGGCTTCCTCCCACCATCCAGAAACATACATGTTAGGTTGATTGGCTGCTCTAAATTGGAGTGAATGTGTGCATGAGTGGTTGTTTGTCTCTCTGATACATTGGCCAACTGCCTCTTGCTCACAGATTCCTGGGATGGGCTCCAGCTTCCCTACGACCCTTAATTCGACTAAGCGGTTAAGAAAACATTGCGCATCAGATTAAAATTCTAAAAAAGTCACAACATCAGTGCTTTCTCCTTCTAAAAGAATATTTGCATCAACAGGTTGTACCATTGATTTTGTAAGACATAGTTTTCAGAAATAATAATCATAATAATAACTTGGACTATAGGCTAAGTTAATGCTGTATGTAATTCTTTTATGATGGTGATTGAGGGGATCAAGACAAATCAGAGGCAGCAATATGAGTCCTCTGCTAGGTGTGATCAAAGACTTTCCCTATTTTGAATTTGTTTTTTTGCACCTTCATGCTAATTTTCTAACAGTCTGTCCTCCTGCTTGCTGATTACGACAATCATAAGTTCATCACACGAAAGAAATAGAAACAGGGAGCCACACTGCACAGAAGCTGCAGCACTGTCTCCATTATTAGTCTGCTGAATCATCACCCTTAGCAGACTGCACAGATATTCACACTGATGACTTGTAGTGAGAAAATAAATTAGCACCAAATGTTCCACAAAGCCAAAAATGATTAAGAAACCACAAGAAACTTATACGTATCACAGAACATAAAAATGCGGTGACAATGACACCTATGGTAAAGCACCATTTGCTCAGAGGCTGCTCTGCTCTACATGTGACCTCGAAAAATGAGCAGTGCTATACAATTGCATGATGTAAATCTACATTTGCTCATTCCCTGAAGCAAAATTATGGTGCAATGGTTTAATTAAAACAAAAAATAAGAGCTGAGCATGGAGAAAATACTGAAGACAAAATACACAGAACCTAATTTGAGCTTGTAACCATGCTCTATATTTAAATACGATCCTGGCCACTGTCAGATTTGTTTTCTGATTAATCTTCACAAATAATCTATTTTTTTTGTGATGATTTGCCTCTTTGAGAAGCATGGAAATAGAACAGAGAAGAATTGCCCCTTTTCATCTTGAAAGACTGGCATTTTATGTACCTGCTAATCATGTCTATATTTAGAGGGAAAGGTTTGCCAGAGGCTTAAATATGGCAGGAGTTTGAAATCTTCCTCGTTTGTACCTACTATAGCTTCTCTTAGATATTTGACTTGTGAACATTTATTTTTAGGTGGAAATTATTTATATTTTTGCTGTCGAAATGTTGAAGGAGAGGTTGTTTGTTTAGCTGCTTTGAACCACATTAAAAGACAGAGCAATCAGCTAATAATAAAATATCACATGCTTTCATATTATGGTAAGATAGCTGGTTCAATCCCAACAAAATATCCCTGGACAACATAGCAAACCCCAATTTCCCCAGCACTTTGTGTGTATCTTTGGATTAATACGTCTACTAAATTAATAGACTCTGGACAGTGGATTTTGTAATATAGATATTTCTTTTTTTATTAGAAATAAGTCACATTCATTTTGTGCTGTGAAAACTGTACATTTACAGGAGGTAAACATAAGAAACAACATTGTGACAAGAAAATACAAATGGGTATTCAATACAATTAACTCAAGTTATGATTCGGGCTGTGAACAGGACAGGCGAATCTGAAGGGACAGGGGAACTGGCTGGTTGTAGATCCTGTTAAGTTACAGTAACACATTGTTACAGAAGACATGAGGTTCTATTACCCATCGCTACAGAGCTGAGAGTAATAACAAATATCCTGAAGTACAGTTAATCATAGGCTATCATTCATTCTATATAATGTTTGCTTTATAGAAGTACAATTATCTACCTGTCACAGGGAGCTCCAAATATGGAGTCTTCTGCTAACAAATCTCTAATGAATAAATTCCTTGAATTACTAATACAGATTTGTTATACAATATTCTCATAAAGCATCTATGTGCTCTGTAAATATGAGGAAGATGGTACAAAAGTTTTGAAATATCAGTAAGAAAAATCTCTGCCTAAATCATAATATCAGTCTTGCTTGAGCATCAAGCGCCCATCATATTGCACTATTTCACACTGATGGCTGAAAACACAAATGTGTTGAAGTCTTGAGGACCTAGCACTGAAAAATGGAAGTCAAATCAGCGCCAGGAGCCTCTGCTTAGTCCAAGAGTCCTGCAAGGCTGAGAAACAAAATGGCGATGATGAAAGGCTGCACCGACCCCCTAGAATCCCCGTGTGGCATGGAAGAGCCTGCATCTTGTGCCAGGTGAAAGAAGATAGCGAAAAACCGTCTCCTCACATTTCCATCAAGCGTTTTCCAGATTGCACTGCTCTTCCTTTATGAGAGTCTGTGTTCATTCTGGTGCTGGCCATTGGAATTAATACTTGAAAAACCAGAGAAGGTTGATTAAAAACCATAACCTCCATCACCACTCAGCATGTTTGTCCCAATGCAGTTCATAATGGGCTCACAACACATTCTGGATGCATTGAATCCTTTTGTTGTGGAGCATAATGTTGCAGGTCACAGTAAAAAAATAAAAACATCTTAAGCTTGACAATCATGAGGGGAAATAAAAATATAGTCTTTGCAATTAAAGATGACAAGAACAATGCTGATCATAACACTGGCAATAATCACTGAATTAATCATAACACCATGGTCATAAGAACAGTGAAAAACACTTTTGGGATGATTAAGCTCCAGTATGAGAGCAGAATTTCATTTTTTTTAAGCTCTGGAGTGGCGGTTCCAGGTGTAAAGCAGAAATAACACAAACTGTTTAAATAAAATAAAAGCTCACTGCACAAAACCAAAATGTGTGTGCCCATCTACCAAAGTGCACAGTATTGGAGCATGAAACTGGTCCCTTATGCTCTCTTGCCTTGTCTTGTTGGAAGGTAACTTGGCTGCAAGCTCTGCCAAGATTTCTGGCTGTACCCCCCTCAGAGAAGCAGGGAGGGCACGCCATTTCAATGTTAGTAAATTTTTCTCCAAAGTTGAGTTGAAGGAAAAAAGAAGCACAGACATGTCGACCACATCTTCTGAAACCCAGGCTGCAGGGTTCAGGAAACTCCCAGTGAGGCGTTAATGGAGCCACAGACAGTCCTGGTCCATGGACTCCACTGATTGCTCCACTAACCCTTCTGATCTTTAGAGCACTCTGATAAGAGTCCACACAGAGAAGCTACATTAAACATCTCATCACTATAACCTCCACTCCATCACTCCGTCTCCCCTCTTCCTCTCTGCTCTGGATGAGGGTTTGAAGACATTGATTCTGGGACCTACGTTCTCACTTTTTCCCTTTTTTGGCTTCCTCTACTCTATCCATAAAGGATTGCTTTCCCAAACCAAAAAGGTGATTGAGGTGAAATCAGGTGGCTTCGCTTGCCCCCATCCTCCCCCTCAGACCTCTGTTTGCAGGTCGATAATGTCCTGTCCCACCAGAGGGATGGTGGTGCTTGTCTTCTCCCACTCCACAGAGTGCAACTCCAGAGGTGAGGCAGCTAGGGGCTCCAGGTCTTTACGCACCCATGCAGGGGGTGACTGTGGTATTCCCCGGACTCCCTCCCACGGCCTCTCCATAGGAGCCTGCTGTTTGTCCTGTTGAACAACAAAGAGAAGAGAGTTTAGTATTGAGTCACTCAGCAGCCCTGAGCAATTCCTGATTTAATCAGAATGAAATGAGCTTCATCAAAGGTGGGTTCTGAATAATGAGAATTTTTCTGCCATTTTTGGGAAAATTACTCCTCCTTGAGGCATGCATAATGGTAATCTAATTTAAAGGTGTGTCTTGGCTATGGGCTATAACTTTTGAGATTGTGAGGTTGTATATAAACACTCACGCTGTGGTTCGTTTTGTCACTTCCTCCTGATGACACACTCCATCTCACAGACTGTAAGAAGGAAGGAAGAAAATACATCCTTATTCAAATGACCTCAAGGTGCTGACAAACATAGTTCACTACACTATGTTGTACATTTCACATCAGAGAAGCTTTTTTTTAACTATCATTCTCTCTGATATTCTTTTTTTCTTTCTTTTGTTTTAAACTTTGTTCTGTATCTCAGTCAATGAATTTCAATGGACATGGATGATGAGCATAATGTTACAATGATTTACCTTGCTGTCAGAAGCAGGAGACTCTCTGTCCTTCTCAGCATGATGTAACTTCCTGTTCAGGTCCTGAAACATGTTCTGGTGGCGCTTCTTGGTGTGCATTATTTTCTGGAAAAGACAGAAAATAATTCTCCAAATTAGTGCTTGCTGAGACACATGTTGTAAACATCAAAGTGTGGTTTATCATTTCAGAGATGGGAAGTGAACAATATTCACCTCAAAGTCCAACTCTGCATAACGGGACTTCTGTCGCTGCACAGAAAAGAAGAGACAAAAACGGTTTAGTTTTCGATGCACGTGAATAACATTGTAAACGAATGCATTGAAAAATCATTTCATGTCTTCTTACCTCCAAGGAGCTCATGGAGAGGGTAGAGATGGTCTCACTCTTGGACATCATGGAGTTCATAGACTCAAAGGTGTTCTCCAAGCTGCTATGGGTGATGTGAGACTCACTGGACATGTTGTGGATATTCTGGATGGGTGAATCTCTCTCTGAATATGACATGCTGACTTGATCGGGAGGGATGGACTTCATTCCAAATGCTGCCTGGGGTTCAGCGAAGGGCCCGCCAAGATGCATGAGTCTGGCCTGTGGCAGCTGGTCCAAAGCAATGTTGTACTTTGTCGGGTCATCTTTAGGCTTTGACCTCAGGGTGGAGGTAGTATTGGGCATGAGAACATAGCCGCTGCCGTCAGAAACGCTGCCCTCAGCTTGAACCTGAGCAAGGTCAGCATCCAGCTGCTTGAAAAGCTCCCCTTCACAGACGTACACAGGTTTCCCGCATGATGGATCGACTCCTCCTGCCAGCCGGCTTTTCTCTCTCTTCAGCGTTAGGGTGTGGCTGGAGTACTCGGGAACTGCCTGCATGTGACTGCCCTTCGATGGGAGAGTGTGGAAGTTGGAGCCCATGGGAAGAGGCAGCTGAGGAGGAGGCATCTTCTCTTCAGAGGAGCTCTTCATTCCTTTGAAGGAAAATCATAGGAGACGGTTAAAAAGGTTGAAAGATTCGCCTCAATAAATACATCTACTTTTCATGCAAGAACAGATGTTTAAAATGCGAAATTTGAAATGCAAATGATAAAAATGGTTGAGGGCAAGAGGGAGAAGTTCCTGTAAAAGCAATTTACCTTGTCTGCTTGAATCTCCATCCTTTTCATTATCAGACTGCTGATAAAAGAACAAAAACATTCTATCAGTGCTTAATGCATGCATATATTCATTTAGGGATAAATGTAAGAAGCACTCAAGACATTAAAAAGGCAATAAGCCAAGAATTGTACCATAAGCTGAGGGTGGCCGTTGTGAAGGGAACTGCCAGAGTCTCCATTTCCATCGTCCTTGCGGTCAACTACTCTACACTTTACAGCTTCTTGAACCTAATGGATGAACAGAGTATTCAAAACACTGTCAGCTATGCTATTTTCCAAGTAACCTCCAAGAAAACAACCAAATCAGCATTGTATTTTTTTTTCTCCTAATTCCTTTCATTTCATATTTTCTAAGTGGCTTTCTCACCTCTCTGCGCAGGATGCAGTGCACCATGACGATGATGAAACCTTCCAGAGAATCGAAAACAGCAAACAGGATCTGGAAGAGGGCTGAGCGGCGGTCTGTGATGGCCAGGACTGCGGACATCCAGGTGAGGGCCAAGAGAGGCAGAACCACACAGGAGCTCCACAGAGATGCCCTGTAGGGTGAAAAAAACCAGTAGATTAGTCTCAACTCCTTCTCTTTTGGTTGTGAGGCTCGATATCAAAGGGCAATATCAATAATCCTGTAATGACACTGATGAGGGTGATAAGCACCCTACCCTAGTGTACGGTGAAGATCAATAAGACCTACCCAGCTCTCTCCTTCAGTTTCACATCAGTAATGCCGTCCTTGGATACAAGCTTGTTGAATACCAGAATACCAATGACCATATTCACCTGTTTGAAAAAGAAAACATTGGATGAGAGAATGTAAAGATGCGGGACGCATTTAAAAAGAGACTGTCTACCCTGATGGGCTGAACATCAAAGTAAGAATACGAACCAAGACAACAGCTGCAGCTGGGCCAACAAAGGAGTAAAGGAGTCCGCCCTCAAGAGAAAGCCAGCAGCTAGGAGAGAGAGGGGAGAAAGGGTCATATTAATCCTAAAGCCAATGGATTTTTAAAGTCAATGCAGAGAAAAAGAAAATGCAAAAACGGAGAACTGAAACAGGACTTACTAGTTGACAGTGCCGTATCCCTTAGCTTTTGTGAAACCAACAGAGACAGCAACAACCAGAGCAGGAAGGCCTGCAAGACAACATATGTGCATTGAAATTATACCCTACAGGAGATGGAAGATGCAAAGAAAACTTATGCAGCAAAACTGAAAAAGGCACATTTCTACACGTTCTCTTACCCCAGCCTAAGCACAAGAAGCGCTTGCGGATGATGCGGTTACGCAGACGACCAGTGACAGCCATGTAGGACTGCCAAGCTTCTGTCAGCACCCAGCAGAAAGAAGAGAGGAAAAAGAAGTGGAGGAAGGCAGCCACAAGAGTGCACACCACCTGCAGGATCAAAGATGGAGGAGACAGAGTGCTCAGATGAGAAGTCCCTGTAAGCAGCACTACGAAGTATCCAAGAGTCAGAGGGAAATTTTAAAAAGAGCTTTAGGTTGAATAGAAAAGTGGTTTACCTTGTTGCGAGCCTGAGTTTGTCCGACAAGAATGAGGGCATTGGAGCAAATAATGGAGAGGCAGAAGTTGATGAGGATTACAGAGCGCTCTGAGCGAATGTACCTGAAGATTTGAAAAGAGAGAGGACATTAGGGGTTAGCAAGGACAGTAACGTTTGGAGACCAAAGACAAAATCAAATGTTACTATAGGCTGACGTAGCAGAACTTTGCTCATAGGGTTACTTACTTCCACACGGAGACATAGATGATAATGAGGAGCAGCAGGGTGAGAGAAGAGACCCCACAGCCTACGATGAGAGTCACGGATGGGAGCAGTGCCTTGTCCATGATCTGCAGAGGAAAGACAAGACCAAACATGCCTTTTAGAGATGATTACAAACACATAAAGACAGTCATGCAGAGGGCAAACCAGAAATACACACACACACGCACACACAACAAAGGATAGGCCGCTGGGTGCGCTCTATCTGGAAGAGCAGACGGCTCCCTGTAGGCAAACAGCTGAATGGCACAATCAGGGCACGGCTGAGGCAAGGTGATCCCAAGGTGAACATGTCAAAAAGATGGAACGGCCACCTAACAAACGGTCGCTGCATTTCTCCATTGAGCTTTTGAGTCAGCAAATGAGGTGAGAAGGATACGCTGCTGTATTCAGCCATTTGTTTTAGCCGCCTGCTACGGTGAGCTCCTAATCACAGTCAGCCATGTTCCGCTCCTCGTTTTATTTTCTCCCCCTTTGATATTTTCTCAATATTGTGGTGCATTTTTGCCAACCAAAAGCTCCTTGGAGATCCCTGGAGGGGAGAAACAGGTGGACCATTATCACCTGTGCATTAATCTGCTGCCACCTGCCCTTCTGATCTTTGACAGCAGCTTAGCGCCCGCTGCTGCCAGCGGCGGTGACCGTCCCATGTTTCAAACAGCCCTGGCACCAGACTTCTGGTGGATTAAACAGAGGAGGGGTTGTTTTATTGCCTGTCTTCCTTGCTGCTCATTCACCCAGAGGGCTAGTAGGTCAACGCCGCACACACAAATCTCAGCTCATTGAGAGTTCACAAAAGCTTTGCTGCTTGGCTAACACACCGACAGATAACGGCTGGTTTTCACTGCTTCTATGATCCTTGTCTGTTTCACACCTCCTCTCGCAGCTTTAATGAGGCTGCAAGTTAATTTAACACCCATGATCAAGTTGTCACTGCCACTGCCCCTGATTGAAAGGTGCTATGATTATAATAGTAACAATAATATCTTTTGGGAGGGGTAGGCAAAGAAAACCCTCTTGATATAATAAATCTGTAGCTAACAAATTAGCATTGGTAGAGGAAAAGGAAGTAGATGTTTCTTTGGCCCTCTGTTAATTAATGACAATACGATTTTGTATGGTGGGAGTATGAAGACGTCACCAAATTTAAACCACGCAGTACTTATCCTTAAGTATGCTTCCTCTCCATCATAATATGTGCTCTATATATGCTTTTCTGATCAAAGCCAAGATGACTACATCATGGCAGGCGGTAAAAGGATTTAGTGTGGCAAATTTGTTTCAAAATCAACATCAGAAGTGTCCTCAAACAGATGGCAGATAGTGGTAAGTTGTCCTGTTGCCTTGGCTTTTACTGTATCTGGGGTATAACACAGTTGATACAGTATGTCCTGTTCCCTCTCCTCTCAGTCTTTGTAACTGGGTCGAACCTTGTTGCGTCGACCAGTAGGCAAGAATCAGACAGCCAGTTTGACCTAAATATGTCTTCAATGTCTTCTGCCTGTCCTTGAAAGAATAACGTCTATGAATTTTAAACAAATCTATTGTGAGTAAAAGAATTTAAAAAAAAAAAACTGTCTGGAGAAATTCTTATTTTCACCTGTAGTCAAGGGCATCTGTTGTTATCAGCGTGTGGACCGTTATGCTTCACATCAAATCAGAGCTGACACACTGCAGCATGTAGATATTCCCCCCCCCCCCCCCCCCTCTATTTCTACCTCTTCATTCTCACTGGCATTCCTTCTGCCGTTCCCTGGAAGACATTACTGAAAATGTTCACAGCTCACATCAAAGGATGGATGTAGAGGCAGGAAGGAGGGAGGGGAGGGGGGGGGGGGGGGGGGGGCGGCATCAACCATCAGTGCATGACCAGACGTCTGTCTCTCATTGGTCTACCTCTCTGACATTTTGAGTGTTGCTGCTGTGGCTGAAGGGGAAGGATAAGAAGGAGGAGGAGCACGGGTGCATGTGATCGAGAATTCAGAAATATTGGCAGCCTGTATGATTGACTCCGCTGCCTTTTCACTGTTGCAGGCGGAGAGGGGACAGATCTGGGCACTGGCAAAAGCAAGACAAATCAACTGTGATATGTAAACAACAGGTTTGAGGGGAAAGTGAAAAGTCTGATTGAGTTTAACAGCAGAAAAAAATGCACTTTTAATTAATTTTTTTCTTATTTCTGTTTGTTTTGCTCCTGCCACCACAATGAATAGAGATGGACAAAAGGTAGCCCATCATGTAAGCAAATCACTTCCTCAGACTATTAGCCATCTGTTGATCACATTTAATCTGTGATCAACAGATCATTTCCTCTTTCCCCCCCTGTCCTGTGGGGAATTGTTGAGAGGGGAGGGGGGCGATTTGTGTTTTTTTCCCTTTAGGGTCTCAGTTTTCAAAAATTACACAGGCCGAGTTTGCGCTGCAGAAGCCGTTACCAAGGCAACAGGACGAGCAGCAGCTGCGGAGACTGCACAGTCTATAGGGGTAAATTACACATTGTTTTTGCGCATAAAATGGAGTGATGCCTAATGGCAGATTCAGGTAATCAATACACGAGACATGCAAGGTCCTTTTCACTAACTCTGCATTTAAAAAGATGCATTATTAGGAATAAAAAATTGGAACAAAAACTCATCTTTGTGAAATCGAATTAACAATCTGGTGTTCACGGGCTTTATTTATTTATTTTTATTTTGTTGTTGTTTTGCTTTTTTGCAAATTGCAAAAAATTCATATGATTTTTTCAGTGTCGCAACAATCATACAATTAGAGAAGTATGATGCGGGGAAAAAAATAAAGCCTCATCAGATTGTTTAGCGATCGTAAAAATCGAAATGGCTATTTAAAATCAGCAAGACTTTAATTTGAGAATCTAAATGAAAAGAATCAACATGTTGGATAAGAATACATGCAAGCTACGATTCTCCGATCGGCGACACCTGCACGGAGACAAAGAAGCGCTACAGCAAACCGCACGAAAAACAAGTCCATTTCGTTCACACTGTACCGCATTCACACGCACATTGCAGAAAACATTTGACATGCATAACTGGGGGTGAAAAACAAGGGTATTCTGTGAATACACAGATGACTTACCGAGTCGAAGTTGATGCGCGCTAAAATGGCGAAGGTGGAGAGGCTGTCACACACGCATTTGGTTCTGTGTGAATGAACGGGCACAGCTCTGCAGCTCCGAGCAGACCAAGATCCAAGCAGAGAGGAGCTGCACAAGGGAAGTGAGGGAAAGGCAGCTTTGGGTTAGAAGAGGAGAGATCTGACAAGTCTCTCATTTGAGTCTGTCTTTAGGGATTTCTTTTTAGTGAATATGAAATGAAAATGATCAAAAAGAAATGTATGAAAGAAAAAAAAATACTTATAGACTATAAGGTGTTGGCTTTACTTTGAGTACTAAAATGATCCTGATAAGCTTACATTTATCCAAACTGCAAAAGAATAAACGCCCTTTTCACTGTAAATAGTGATTTGTATTTCATTATTTGAAGTTTGGATATATTTTTGTGCCATTTATAACAAAGTCATACACACAATCTACTTCTGGTACATTTTTGTTTTCTCAAACGATATGAGAGTATTATAAGACCTGTCCTGCTCAGAGGCATTGCATGCCCCTCACACAGGGTTAAGAACATGCATGCAGTGTAAATTATGATTATTTCATCCTTTTGAGAAACTTACTAAAACTGCATTTATGTATTGAAGCAGCAGATGCTTCAAGCAGAACCCCCTCAGGCTCTGACTGACTTGTGAATACAGGGAAGTGCATCATTGCTAGCAGGTCCACCCTGGTTCAGGGTGTGATAGCAGGGCATAATGCCGTAGGGCACAATCATCATGACAGTTATTGGAATGACTTGAACTTATCTGCTCACTGTAACATGTGCAGTGGTGTATACAGCATCAGTGGCTGTGTTACTGTGATAAAAGCTCTATAATGGACTGCTTCCTGTGATTTGAGTGGTCTTAAACATATGCAGCCTTGCAAGTAAATACTGACAAAAACCTCTGGCTGTCTGTGAGACCTTGTGCCATTTCTGCTATCCCTATCCTTCCATTAATCACATCCGCCATCTAAAAATGAATCTAATTTAAGTAAAGGCACACCTTCCTCCCTTGGAAAGCACATGAGTAATTACATTTTCTCTCAACTCAGTTGTGGTTTTGCTTCTTATGTGGTAAGATGTGGAAATTGTGTTCTGTTTCCTTTATTGGGGAGGAAGGGTAGTAAATATGGGGCTAATTGACCTGGACTAAGTCAAACTGACTGCATCTTTTTAAAACCTTATTTTCTATTTGAAAATGTTAATTGCCATGATCACAAATGAAATGTAAGGGAGCACTCTTGCACTTTTTGGACTGTCACTATGCTAGTGTTCTTAATGAGGTTGTTGATGCTGCCTGTGTGTTACTTAAACTACACGTCGCGCTAGACATGACCATTAAAAATATTTAGTAAGAAATGAAAAGGATGTGAACGATAATTAAGTGCAAATTTAAAAAGATAAACAACAACATTCAGCACTTACGATTCGCTCTCGTCCCATGACAGGCATGTTTCATTCACAGTGCCCTGCAAAGAAGAGGCAGATGGAGAAGGGAGTGTGAGGAATCTCTGCAGAAAAGGGAAATGTGTAGGCTGGGACACCTTACTATAAATGTGTGAGATGCAACAGCTTGCTGGCAGCCATCTGCCCACATTTCTCACCACCCTTTCTTGTAATGCATGCATGAAACTAAAAACAGCTTCTTATCAGCTGCAGAGACTAATTATTGCTCATGATGGTGTCATCATCTCCATCAAGTGACCAGTTGGCTGTGCTGTGATCTTTGCCGAGTTTCAGTTGCCGCAAGTAGACGTAAAACTTAGTGTCACAGCAAATGTCAGCCAAATGCCAGGCTCTGTGCACTGTGGTGCACAAACACCCAGAGGGGGGCTGATATTTTTCATAGGGCTTCATTAAATTGCTTAATCATTAGGGACTCACATTGTGCAGGTGGGGGAACTCAATCTCAACGGGGGATGACAGAAGATTCGGGGTGGGTTTGACGATTACGGTCACCACCTTGGAGTTGAGCAGTGTAGTGTTGCTGCAGAGAAAGAAAATGTTGCAAACATGGAAGGAAAATTAGACCATGAATGTGAAAAAACGAGGTAATGCATCTCAGGAGAAAGGGCGCCATCTTGTGGCTAAATGATATATTTTATGGAAGGTCAGTTTAATAAATATAAAAGCAGAGAAATTGTATTACCTCTGGAAGGACATAATAGAAGCAAGGTTTCTATAGAGGACAATGCCCGTCACAAAAGCATCGTTGCCATCTGAAAAACAGGGAACTTGCTTAGATTTAAATTCACAAGACTGTATTTAGATGAGATATATATATATATATATATATATATATATATATATATATATATATATATATATATATATATATATATATATATATATATATATATATATATTTGATTGATCTTACCAGATTGCTTGATAGACAGAGCATCACGGGAAACAGAGATCTTCTCCTCAGAGGTTCTGACCCAGTCCAGCATGCCTCTCCAGCCCTTCACAGGGAAGGTGAAGTTGGAGCTTGTAGTTGTGGGGCGCTTGTGTATGCTCAGAACTAACAGACACAAAAGTTGGGAGAGGGGCGTTTATGTTAGTAAAAATCATTCAGCTGTCATTTGAAACAATTTGTCTGAATGACCAGATGAAAACAAAGACATTCTGCTTTCATGCATTGTGTTTCTGAATCCTACTAGAATTTTGCCTTCACTGAGCCAGAACAGTTACACAAGTCATCAGTTATTCAGTGGATGGTGTTTACATTTCACACTCCATTATTCTTAAAGTATCTGATAGATTGATAAGTTTGTGTCAAGGCGATTAACCATATCTGTTATGCAAAATATATTGCACAACATCTTAGAGATAGTACAGCTGATGGACTTGACAGCCTGTCAGGATGATAACTGATTCATTTAGCCGCTGCTTATGCTCAGATTAAGATTGATGGACTCTCTAGCCAGAGAAAGGACAAATCATTTTGACTTGACATGAACAGAGAGGGGCTGGCAGAGGAAATTAGGACTCACCTAAATTCTCTGTGACTTCATAAATGTCCTGAAAGCCGCTCATTTGCATACCGATCATGTTCACAAAGTCCTCAACTATGCGGAGGAACTCCCTGATGCTGGCACCCATCTGGAAATGAAATAAAGAAGCATAGAGGCAAAAGAGTCAGATATATGAACAGGGATATCTGTTTGCACAACATGTAATTAACACAACTGGTTTAATGGTGCAAAAAAGCCATCTAATTTATTCATTGCATGGCTCAAGTCTAGATAATCTATTCCTGCACCATTTCAGCCAGTATTTATTCATACATAGCGCTCAGCAGTGGACTGAAAAAAAAAAGAAAAAGAGAAAAAGCACATTTCTTGCTGCTATGCAACCTCAGAACTTCCTTATGGCCATAAATGGGCAGGCTGTTGATTCATACAAGGTTTTTTTGTCCTCACTCTTCTTCAGTGAAAGGGAGGGCTGCCTGACTTGCGTGTCTCTGACGCAGGACTGCAGCGATGTGGGCGCAAGGTGTGCGCTTGCATGCAATGTGCCGTGTCTCCTTGCAACAAGCATCAGTATGTAGGATGGCATGGAGACACAGATTGCAGAGTGGGAGTAGTGATTTTCCCTGATCCAGTGATGCAGTGGCCTTGGTAGCTCAGCCTTCTGTTTTCATTCTGTGCACAAATAAGTGAATGCTCTGTACTGTGGGATGTTGTTTTTCTAACTTTTCTGAGTCTTAACTTCGGGAAACTTGACGAGTTAGCAGGAACATTGACAAAGAGTCATGAGTGTTGGAAAATATGCCAACAGGTGGTCAAGAAGTAAAGGTTTTGATCCAGCTGCTGCAAGGATAATGGGTTTCCTCAAATTAGTTAGGGATATATAAGAGGCTAAATTCTACACATCCAATTTCATGTGTTTGTCTTTGAGTCATCCAATTTGATTCCTTTCCATTTCAACATTTGGGTGAGAAATAAAGCCTGTTTTTGAGTGTTAATTGGCACCAGTGCAACACCCAAACCATTTTAAAACTTGTCACATACTTCCTGAAAATTCTCATTCTGTATTTTTCTTTTACACACTCATCCCATATAAAGAATCCTAACATAACAGACTTATTTTCTTCCCCTTGCTCATTTGTAATCTTGCTCGCATACACCCTCTTATCACGTACCCTCTGTGCCTCCTCCCATTTGTCACGATGTTCCTCCTTCAGTAAGTTGCTGATGGCCTGGACGTAATTCTGCAGAATGTCAGATGGAAGCAGAGGTGTAAGAAGATGGTATTTTGGGCAGAGAGGATGAACAAAAGAGTGTGGTGTGTGATATTGTCTCTAAATATATGCATACTTATTGCCATGTATTTACCATCTTATTTTCCAGATTCACGCTTACCTCCACATCAGCACTGCTCAGCCTCAGCCTGGTTCCCTTGTATAGTTCAGTAGTGTTCCTCAGGATCTCCATGACAGCCAAGAGGTCGCCACTGTATTTGGCCCCTTCATCAGAAGAGAATCTCAGGCGTGAAATCACCTCAGCAACGCGATCTACACTTTGCCCCATCTGCGCTTTGGAGATGTAGTCCCTTGACTGCAGACAGAGAATCAGAGGTTAATATGAAATTTGGACTGTATGTGAGAGCAGAACAGATGAGAAATTTAACATTTTAATGGTACTTTCAGGGGCTTACCAGCATTTGAATGTTCTCATAGTTTTTAGAGACACACTGGATGTGAGTTGGGTTCTCCCAGGAAGCGAGCCCTACAGCGTCAAGGGTGCAGCGACGAAGAATAAGACCTGTTAATTAAAAAAAGCAGACACTTGTTTTTGCCACTGTTCGGATTTTTTTTTAGTGGTTTGGTGTTTGTTTAAGTGTATCCAACATCACTGGATTATCACTGTACCTGAGGCATCGGCAGGGCAGGCAATGGCAGCCATGTCCCCAGCAGGAGTTTTCTTCCACACAGCATCTCCAGTGATCTCTTCAGGGCAGATCTCATGGGGCTCTAAAGGGTGAAGAATCATGTTGGATGAGTAATTTGTTGGCTTTTGTACTGGGCTTGTGTTGTAATTAGACTAGTTTATTGTGTGGGAGACACTAACCAGGGCATCGCTTCTCATTGCAGCGCTTCTGTTCTCCAGTTTCCCCAGGGCAAGGTTGTCCTCCAAAGAAAGGCCCTTCACAGACTCTCTGTCTCTGCTGGATACCTCCACCACAAGTCTTGCTGCAGCTGCCCCAAGAGCTCCATGCATGCCAGCGGCCATCAACTACAGAGAATATTGTTCACCATGAATGCTGCACTGTGGTTTACTGAAATAATTTATATTTTGTCTGTATATTTAATTGTGAATCTTAAATTGAACTTTTTTCTTCATTTTTACCTGGACACTCCTTCAGAAAGCAGTTAGCTGACTCTTTCCAGCTTCCATGGCACTCTGAGCCGCCATAAGATGGACCGTTGCACTCCCTTATTCTCTGCATGGTGCCGTTGGAGCAAGTGGCGGAGCATGGGCTCCAGGCAGACCACTCATTCCAAGATCCATCCACTAGAGGGAAGCAGATGAACAAGAAAATTATAGTCAGTGCCAGCACAGAACAGACCCGTGAGCCACAGATATGGCAAACACAACGTTTTACATGGTCCATTTAAACAGAGTTTTAGTTAAACAGAAAAATTGCAGCTCTGAGATGAGCTCTTCAACAGGAATATGTGCACATTTCAACCGATAAGATCCACTGTCATTAAAATGAATCACATTGAAGCCCTTATGGGTATTTTGAGAAGGGAGATCTATTGATTTTAATGTGGGAATACAATGGGCTGGAGTTATGAAAACACTTGGAAACAGAAAAACAAATTAATCTTATAAAAGATTAGGTTCATATTCTTAAAAAAAATAAGACTGGTCAAATTAAAAAAAAAAAATCTATTATGCCAAATGAGCGGCTGAAGATGATTTAATTTTCTATGCCTTTTCATTTCAAATGAAATACATAATCACATCTCACTAATGGATTCGCTCAAATTGGTTGCACACTAAAAGTTGCCTGTTGTGCACTGAGACACCTGCTGGTAGAAAAATTTAATTGCAACAAAATATTACTTTAAACCAAAGCATATGCGTGTTTTTGACGGCCACTGAACTAGGTAAGGATGAAGTGGAATTAAAGAACAAAGTGTAGGTTCAACTTCATATTCAATCTTGTCACCACATAAGTAGGTGGCAGAATAAGAGAAAAGTAATGTTCTAATGGACCGAGTGACCGTGAACATAGCATGAGTCACCAGCAGCTGTTATAAAGCCACTGACTAATACCTTCAGAGGGTTTTGTTCTGATGAGTCAGATGTAATATCAACCTGCCACTGCAGTTGCTGTTTGCGATGATGGTGATGCCATGAAATGTTCCAATTATCTCTTGAATGTGAGTCAGTTAGATGAAGGGTCAAGTATCATAGACTGAGTCAGTTTTCCTAGATTTTTAGGTATAGTTATAAAAGAATAAACTAGCCTACAGAAACATAGTTTGGATTCTGAAGTAATGAGATCTTTATGATGCAACTCTTTATTCCTGAAACTAAATTAGGAATAATGATAATGCTAATGATGATAATAATTTAAAAAAAAAGCCATCAAACTTTTAGAGTTCCTCACTCACCTGGGCAAACAGCAATGTTGCAGAACTTGGTTTGTTTTGAGGGGCCACTGCAAGGCTCTCCTCCGTTCTGGGGCTGCTTGCATACGCGACTGCGTGCGCGGAAACCCCGGCCACATGTGGATGAGCACAAGCTCCAGGGGGTCCACTCGTCCCAAGCACCGTCCACTACACAGGTAACACAAAAAGGTTTTGAGATGAAGGACATTGTGGTTTAATTAAACAATGTGAGGTTAATGCTTTGAACTAACTGAAGCTTCATGTCTATGAGGAGCATTTGCAAACTCTCCACAAGATGGGGTTCAACTATCAACTTCAAAGGACTTTTATTCTGATAAATACACAATAGCAGCCTTTTCCCTCCATACTTCCCCAACTCTGCTACTACTTTTCCTTTCTGACTAGTGCTGCACGAAGGAAAAATCATGTATAATGGCTTTGCCTCTATTGTGTACTTCAAAAGGCAAAGTTTCACTCACAGTGGAGAGGAAGAACCAGACACTCACCAGGGCAGACGACTGTGTTATTGCATGGCCTGTTCTCACGCAGGGATCCGGTGCACTGGCTGGTGAAGGAGGAGGTGACACAAAGACGAGTGCGGCTCTGCCAGCCCTCCCCACAGGTAACTGAACATGCACTCCAGTTGGACCACTCATCTGTTTTAGCATCTGTTATAAACAATATGAATTGGAGGGTCATGACAACAGGCCTCCAACACTCTGTTGCTTGGTGGTCCTGTACTTTACAAACTTTGCATGTAAAACTTGATCTTGTTTTCTCACCTGTTTGGGTTGCAACAACTCCTGTGTTGGTGTCAGCAGGATTGTCTCTCTTCAGACCAACAATGGCCCTCAGACCCTGGCTCCTGTTGCGTTCCTTGCCTGAGAGGATTTGAAAATGGCAGACATTATTACCCTGAACCACCTGCAGCAGTGCTCTTAATTTAACTGCTATAAATGACAGATAATCTTACCAATGCAGGGCTGAGGGTTGCAAGCACGTCCTTCCTCAACTGTTCCTTCACACACAAGATCATCAGGCTGGCAGGTTCGGCTGCGCACCTGGACTCCGCCACCACATTCCTGGCTGCATACCGACCAGCGGCCCCAACCAGCCCAGCCCTCTGCAGCAACGGAAGAAAAGAAGAGAGATATTGAGCTCGGTTGAAAGGGGACAATGCTGCTCAAAAATTACAGCAATTTACAGCAAAATTACTGTCTTTGTGCAAAAGTGTTCATAAAAGTGTGATTACACAAACATTTTTTAACTTCATGTTCAAGAGCAGGAAGTGTGTAATACTGTCTTTATGTGCAGAGAATGAGCAAGGACGTTGCTTTGTGAAGAGAACTGAGCACTCGAACAGAAAGACGTTACATGCGAAATTGTGATCATTTGCTCTTAACCGCTTAGGTGCGAGCTGTGTTAGAGCGGCATGTGAGGCCGATTGGCAGGTTGCTATGGTGACCACAAGTGGTGCGCTTCGATTTCTGCAGCCAACTGAGTGTGAGGTCTTTGTGTTCTGTTCTCCTGCCTCCCCAGTCTAAAACACAAACACACTCTCTATCCCCTCGCTAAAACCCTTAACTCCTTGCCAAGCATCAAACCCAAAAAGCCTTCCTCAGACAAAATGAAGAGTTAAGCAATGTGTGAGGTTCAGGGGGTAATGCCACTTAGGCTTTAAGATGCACTGCCAAATAACTCTAACAACTTCAATTTACTTCTCATTACTTTGTGGTAGCATAGTACACACCCTATCTCTGTGCTCCTTGCTCTGTAGACACGGATCATTAGTCTTAACAGGTCATAAGACACACTCCTTAAACAATTAGCATTAGGAGGTGTGGAGAAGGAGCTGTGGGGTTTAGTTACAAAAGACCTCACAGCCAATGAGCTCAACTAGTAGGCAAGTAACAGCAGAAAAAAGTTTTGTTTGGCTACTTTTACTCTTTGCTGTTCTTTAAGTTACAATGTTTTAAAACTTTCCTTTGGTTGTGAATAACTGACTTTCTGAACTTACTGATGATTTCAGCATCACGTCCGTTGTCTTTGGGAACAGAAAGGCAATTCTCAACGTAGACGCCACCCTTGTAGCAGCTTCCTGGCTTCCTCTTTGGGACCTCCCAGCACTGGCAAGGGGTGTTCATGATGCCACAGGGATAATCATGGGTGCTGGTTGACAGGCACTTCTCCAGCCACTGGCACAGCATCTGGCAGGCAGGCATGCTTGGATTCCTCTTCCCCACAACCAGAAACTCAGCCTTAAACTCGCTAACATCATTCTCTCCTCCCACGATCGCCAGACCATTTCTTGGGGCCACCTTGCGCATCTGCAGGAACTGCTTGCTAGACTCTAAGTAGGTGACGGTGGTTGAAGCATCGCACAGCCTGACGACCTCATCAAAGCTCTCCATGCCCAGGTAGGTGCGAGAGGTCTCGATGAAGGAGTCGAACTGGAAGGTTCTAATCTGGCGGGGAGCGCAGGAGTCAGTAGGCTTGGTGATTTTCATGTAGACAGTGTAGCGACGAGGATCGGGATTCTGGAGGGTCCAGGAACACGGCGTGGAGGGCAGAGTGGTCGTCGAAGAGAACACACCAAAGAAACGGCTCTGTTCCAGGGTGGCGCAGGTGGCAGAGGCAGGGCCAGAGGGAGTGCAGGAGGTCAAACCGAAGAAGAGCAGGACAAGGGCCACACAAGGGCCAGTAAGAGCTGACCGTGCCATTGGGTCGGCCTAGATAGAGGATGTTGTTGATGCTGAATTGCTTGACTAAGTTGTTTCTTTGACTTCTTTGTTGCAAGTTACTGCACTTGTTTCAGATCTCTTGCTTATCTTCGAAACCCCTCTGAAGAAGTTTTAGTACATCAGACAGTCTGTCATGTTTGTATAAAAGAGGGATCTGCAGAAAGACATTGAAAAAGTTTGTTAGCATGCCTCAACATATAAGGGAATGGAACACAATATTAGTATGCAGTGTAGGAGTTTTCTTCAAACAATACTTTTTCCCTCTGCACAGTATTAATAAGATGCATATTTATTAGACCTATTGTTAAACTAATATTTATGCAAAAGGATTTGCCTCTGATTTATATCACAGTGTTTCAGGGTATGTTCACGGATCTAAAGCACTGTTCTCTGGGACATAATTGCCACAGCAGTGCAATTACGGTCCTTCACAGCAAGCTGGTATCTCCAAGCTTTTGCTTTTTCCTCCCACACACTGAACTGTGTGCGTCAGTCTGACGTCCATAGAAGCTTCGCCACTGGCAACAACAGATGCTTAGTAGTTTCATTATTTGTGTAATGCAGTCCTCTTATTAACCAGTAAACAAGAGAAACAGTTCATTGGTGTCCATGGTGAGGGGTGATTATATACCCTGCAGCAGCATTTGCTAAACTGCTTTGCAAATATGTTCTGTGTTGCATACCAGGGCATGAAGTAAAATGATGTGAATGATTATCTTTTGCACAGTAATATAAATGCATACATGTCGAGGCACATGCATGCATTTTTGCAGTGTTGCAGAGATGCATTCAAATAACTAACTTTTTCTTAAGTCTGTCTTTTTTTTTTTCATGCAATTCATTTTGCAAACATGCATATCTTGGGATTCTTGGTTCTGCGCTTGTATAGCATGCATTGGCAATGAATATAAGTGCACAGCTGCTTTCCGAGTCTGTCTTTGACTGAACTAACACAAGATATGCTCCTTGGAGCTCAGAAGACAAGGGTTAATGCTGTTGCTCAGCAACATCTTTTGCATGCAGTCAGGGTTAGCATTGTACTTTTTTTTTGTTGTTTGTCAATATTGGTTATAAAATACATTATCTCTGAAAAAATAATGTGCAAAAGGGATCTGGATTTATGACAGAAGGTGTTATTTCAACATCTGCTGTAAAATCATGTATTCAGAATAGACCATGGGGTTATTCATAAAGATATGGCAGGGTAGAGACACTGCGGCACAATTGATGCCTATAGCGGCAGTCTCTGTGTGAAGCACCTGCACTTTTCATGCTGAGAACTCATAATTACGTTCCCCACACCGCTCCCTCCTGCTCTGCCTCCTTCCAATCCACCCTCCTCTCTGTGAACAACTCATGCAAAGACCTCTACTTTGTGTCAGTGAGTGTCTCTCCCCCGCCCCTCGTCAACCGGAAGCTCCATGAATGGGCACCTGACGAGGAGAGGAGAGAAAAGAGAGGTCCAGCTGTGGCGAGAGGACTCTCTTTTCAGTTTCCCCGCCATAACCTGTCTGTCTGTTCCTTCTGCTTATCCCTTTGCTACCGTCAACAACATATTTTGCAGACCAGGCAGTCTGAAAAGCAAGTTTGTTGTTATGGAGACAGGGTTTATTTTTTGCCGATCAGTATGAAAAACACAAAAAGGTCCACAATGACCATCTGTGTCATGCTTTCTGTCTATGCAGGAGCAGAGAGTTTTGTAATAACTTGTCTCATCACAGATACAACAAGCTTTTCAGAGCTTAAAGGTGCATAAGCAAGTGAAACACTTCTGCACTGTAAAGCAATAACAGCTGTGCAGGCATTTGAAATAGGATGTGCCACTTTCATGAGCTGGAGTGCAGATGAATGTATGCAGGTGGTAAAGTAAGTTGCTTTTGTGAAAAGCAAAATTTTCATAAAAGCAATTTAAAGCTGTAAGAAAGAATCTGAAATACATACTTATTTCTGCAGAAGTTATGTTATGTGGCACACTGGTTGCCATCACTGCACTGTGAATAATAGTTAGTCAGGCTATGATTTTCCAGCCCAACTTAATGTTCAAGATGGAATTTTTACTATCAATGCACATGTATTTGTGAGTGAATTTAGTACAGGAATAGTGAAAGAAATATGATCAGAATGTTAGGATCAAATTCTTATCCCTCAAAATGATTATCTTTTTGCTGAAGTAATTTGTGTAGCACAGATCATTATTCATCCACAAATTGATCACTCTTTTTTCTTTTTTGCTGGATCTGGTGCAAGAACTTGCACATGGGCAAGAATCAAAGCCATTCGAAAACTTGTGGAAATCCTTACCGTAGCAAAAACATAAAAAAGATGATGCATGCATGGTATCTGAAAGGTCTTCAGCATGTGTAGAATTAAACAGGAAAGAGTCTTAAAAAATGGGTAGAGTGATACTCAGTTTCTTGGTTTTCTCACTCAGTCTTTGCTTAATGCTGTGCAAGTTTGTGAAAAACTTTGATCAAATCAAAGTCTTTCTTTAAACAAGATGCTACCAAATTACTACATTTTTAGGGACATAAAACAAAACACATTTGCACACAACTCAATGGCTTTGCGTTACATACCATTATAACTAGTTGCACAACCACACCCAAGTAACAAAGATTACATGCAAGCAAACCAGAAAGTTCTATCAAGCGACTTGTTGCCTTGGTATAACTTTCTGTTGCTGTTCCATGAGACTGCCTCAACCAGCCGCATGGCATAAGTACTATTCCAGTAGCAGACAGCAGAATGTGAAACTAAGACTTTGGATATTCCGATGTACAAGAAAACGAACAACACAGGACAAAACAGAACTTTAAATACACACCAAAAGCAGGGAAAAGGAACACGCTGCACAGAAATCTGAGCAGGAGAGAGTTTCAGCACCACGGACAGCGACACACAACTTTATTCTGACCAACACAGCACAAACTCATCCTCCGTAACTTTGACTTCAGCCAAACAAGAAACACGTTCAGATTGATAAAAAGTAAAGTGATAAAAACTTGTCTTACCTTGAAAATTCTTCTTTGCAGTCTTGTCAGTGGCTCTCTAACCGGTCGTCCAGGTGTCTTGGATCTGGACTCGGGTCAGCAGCTGCTGAGATGATCTCAAAGTCTGACTCGACTCAAAGTCTTCTGATCTGCGGTCTGGCCAAAACTTTCGCAGTCTTTGAAACCGCTGAAAGGATGCGCCAGGTCCAAACCCGACCCAGAGCGGGTCGATCCCAAGTTTCAGTGCAGTCCACTCTCACAAGCAAAGAAAAAATAAAGCGACTCTAACCAAACTCCAAAGAGTTTACTACCAACTTTGTTTAGCTGCTATGTCCAGAGAAACTGGCGTATAGCGGAGTGACAAATTGGTTTGTATCGGAGCTCCAGCAGACAGTCCGTAGAACCAAACGCTGTGGTCTCGCTTGTCTTTTCTCTCTAAGCTCCAGGATAAATGTTGGTACTTCTACTCCCGGCTTCGGAGTCTTCTTGCTTGTGGTCCTTGCACTGCAAGTGGGTCCAGTCTCAGTGAAGCTTGTGGCCTCCTCTCGGAGGTATATATCCAACCCCGCCCCCCCGGCTTCAAGTTGGAGTCAGTGCGTGGATGGACTACCCAAGTGAATGAGACAGCAGTAAGACGGGGGGAGTGTGCGGGGGAGCCGTGTTCGTGTGTGCGCACGCGTGCGTGTGGAAGTGTGAAAGTGACTATGTCAGCGCACGGAGGCGGGAGGGAGCTGAAGAGAGGGGAGGGATCTGTGCAGGGAGACAGAGACAAACGACTATGAACACCAAACTACGCAGATATCAACGCACAGCCAAAGGTACCGGAAAGAGGTTCAGCGGAATATGTGTGCAAGCACAGGGACGCAGTGGAGGGATGGATTGTCTCCACCTCAATAGTATTACGACGTATGACTTTAGGTTACAAGCATTGCACAGGCAGATTTGATTTTAGATAATTATAAATGATCATATTCATATGATGATACGTGATGCTCAAAATCATGTCTTAATATGAGGTGCGTTTGATGATGATGATGATAATAATAATAATAATAATAATAATAATAATAATAATAATAATAATAATAATAATAATAATAATAATAATAATAAAAGCTTTCAAAGTTTGTTTGTGTGCTTGTTAAGTATATACAGGGATTATCCCTTCATTTGGGGATAGTAGAAAGGCAATACAGTTTATTAACTGATCACGTGGGGTGTTTAATGAACTCGTGTAGAAAGAATGATGTATACCGACATACCGACAGTACATCCACCAATTAAAAGCCAAGGTTTAGACAATGCGGTAATGCAGGAGTAAACACAGGTGGGTACATCCTCACTCTGCCTGCCTGCCTGCCTGCCTGCCTGTATGTCTATCTGTCTGCCTCCTCGCGCTTCCTCTCTCAGAAACTCACACTCACACAGACAAAAACACTCGCGCACACAGGAATCAGCGTCCCTCCCTTCCTCCATCCATCTTTGCAACCCTCTCTGTCTCTTGTCTCTCTCTCTCAGGGGAATGTGGGCGGATCTGGGTAGTTCTCAAAGTGTGAAAGGGATAACCTGCCGTGGGTGTCTAACTGTTGGTGTAATCCTGGCTCCTTTCCTCTAGCAGAGCTCCACGTGTGGAAAAAAAAAAAGGATTAGAATAAATAAATGACTGTCCAAATAGCATGAGTCAATAAGTGTGAAGCTGAAGAGCTATTAGCAGTGATAATCAGTCGTCTCCTTTTCCAATATTGTTCCTCAGTTTACTCAGGAATTGTGGGAGTGAGGAGTCATAGGCTGTATTGAGATTTGGGTCTTTTGGGGGGGGGGATGTCATTCCTTCCTTTTAGAGCAACTAAAAAGTTAATTTCCTATTCCGCTTTCTATTTAAGTCCATTCATTTACAATAATGTTTCAGGAGGGACTAACTTGATCCAGCTGCTTGGTGGTTAAGGTGACCCACCAGACTAAATGGTCTCTAAAGCGGCACATTATCTGCAAAGGTTTATTTTTAAGACACTTCAATTTTAGGTTGCCATTGAAGAGCTACAAATGTCACTTGCACCAAGATACAGCATATACCTTACTCAGTGTGTTTCTTATTTGGGAAAATTACTTGAATTTCTTACTTACTAAAGCTAAAAAAAATTAGGATTCAACGTCATATCATCTTGCTGGTCTCTGCTTGTAGGAAAAACATTCTTAAATAATGGTTATATTAAAATCAAGTGTTTTAAATGTGGATTTATGTGATCAAAACTTCAGACTTTCTCTTGAGCCACATCTAAAAGTAATTTAGTCATTACATTGTCCTCTTTATAAAAAAAGTGTTTCAAATTATTAATTAGATCAAGCGCTTTAGCGTATTTGTGAAATCTATTTGTATATTTATTTATACGCAGCAATGAAACCCTGTCTTCTTTAAGTTTGTGTTGGTTTGTAACCTCTTGGTTTCACAATAACGTCATAAATCTGTAATGTTTTAACTTTCTCCAGACTTTATCAGCTGCAGCTCTTTTGACTTGAAACTCTAAATTGTGTCCTTCCTGTTGTGTGAAGAGCCAAATCTCTCCTGGGAAATATTCTAATAACTTTTCAGACAGAAATGAGAGAACCTGCAGCAAAATTGTTGTTTGAAGTGAAATCAGAAGGGAGGCTTATGACGTCGGCTCCATGAGTAAAAACAACAGCATTTTTATGGCTTCACACATGCGTATGAGTGAAATGTGTCACTACCAAACAATGTCTTGTGCATGCAACACAATAATACATATTACGCATATATCTCTGTGTGTGTAGGGAAGTGGTGGTGGAGTGTGTGTGTGTGTGTGTGTGTAAGGGGGGGTTGCCACACAGCATGAATTGATCCCACACACTTCTGCTCTCTCATTCTGTAGATTACGTCTATTAAAGCCTATTATCTTTAATACCCACCATATGCAGTAATTACTTTCCTTTTCCTGTCATTTGAATGAACCTTGTTCACTTGCTTTTGTTTGAGATTTACCAGAAATGTACATGTTATCTGGCTTATTACTGAGGTGACAGTTTCATCCTGTTTGCTAGTGCAGGATCAACCAGTGGGTATATTATCATAGAAAAGTTGTGTCTCTTGCACACCAACACATGAGCCTTGAGACCTTTTACCAGGTCAACGCGCAGAACAAATGCACATGTACAGAAAAAAAAAAAACTTGCAGACCTGGTTAATGCCACCTTTAAATAAACCCCTTTAGCTGGTTTATTCATCATGATAGTTCCAAAAGTAGCAAGCAAGAAATATCCGGGGGTTAATCTTAGCCTCGAGATAACAACAGGTATGGACTTGTAATGATGAAGTATTGGTTTTAAAAACAGGACAAACAGTGGGTCTTGGGGAAAAACAGCTGGCAGCCTTTAGGCAAAGAACAAAAACAAGGGGAGGGTGCTTATGCTGTTTACTGCACTTATGTAAGTTAATTTAACCTGCAGCTAATGAGTAAAAAACTCTACTGTGGACCAGTGTGCATGCATTTGATTTATGTGGGATTAACAAACAAATATGCAAGATAAGCTAATGAACAATGATTTATCAAAATGTTGCACTTACTGATGTGAACCTAGAAGGCCTTCTGGTTTGACAGTGCAAGGGAGGCGTGGGCTGCTACAGGCACAGTTATATAAACAAATGTCCATAAAAGTAAGAGAGATAAAAGTTGCGAGGAATCACCACTACACCTGTGGACCTCTCGCCTCCACACTCCTTTCCAGGACAGCCCTCTCCAAAGAGGGATTTTGGAGGCAGCATAGAGCACTTATGGGTCCAGAAAAAGGCCTCACTGTCACGTTCAAACAGAGGCAAATCCCTACATATGTCTGACTCACAGGATGTAGTTCTTTTCAGCAAAGTGCGTGAGCGTTTTCTGCATTAGTGTATTGATTTTGTTGTAAAAGCCTCAACAGTCCACATTCACTTCATCTCACATCATATTGTGTGTATTAATTTCTGAAGCACTTTAGCTCTGTACTGACTTTTTCCAGATCAAATCCTGATAAAAATTATATGAGAAATACTTCTATAATTCACAGTGTTCAGTTTCTGCCGTCATGCTGCATATTCACTGCAGCTACGGTGTCGTCTCAACTCTAGATGGTGCTGTTCTTGAATGAGGCTGCTGCAGGCTGTGCCAGCATCTCAGGTTTCAAACAGGGGGAAGAAAATCAGGTATCTTGATTAGAAACAGCAAATTGTGCTATAAATAACAAAGAAAGTTGTTACACAGACTGCAAAGCAGAAATGCTCCCATTCAAGTTTGCTTACCAAACACAGCTGTACTTTATGTAATTTACATAAGGGGGATTAAGAGTTGATTTTTCTTGATTTGACACAAAAATGTCTTACAGTTTGGTGACCGCATGTGGTAAAGAGGGCTTGTAGTTATATTTGTTGCAGACTATGAGGAACAAAAGGACTAAAAAAAGCTTAAGCCACAAGGTTAATGTCTCATGTAGATTGTATGTTAATGCTAAAGCATGCTCTATCAATTTTCTTAACTGTTCAGTCCAATTCAGGGTCACAGGAAGCTGGAGCCTTTCCCAGCAATCTTTGGATGAGAGGCAGCATATACCCTAGACACATGTCTCATCCATCGCATGGACACTTGTATTTTACTCCTTTTATTAATTCATTGTGATTTTTGGTATTTGTTGCTGCCTTTTACTACTCTTATGGGTTTTTGCATCATCTATACTGCTTTTAATACTTTAAATGATCTTATACATGAAATCTACAAATGAACTTGCACTCATTTCTACTCCGCTAAAGAACATTCACTGCTTTCAACACGTGCTTGAATAAGAAGTTTGCTGTGACTGTGTGCAGAAGCACCTGTCTTGTATAATGGGCTGATTGTTGAGAATCAAATTGTCTGAGAAGCTGCTCACATTTTCTGTTCTGTGCTTTACACATGCAGTAATTTTCAACTCAAATTGACAAAAAGTTCAGAAGAGGGAGAATTGCAGAAAGACAGATATATATATTTGTACCTTTATACATTTCGCCATAGCTGGAACTGCGATTGTCTGTCTTTGTTGGTCTTTCTCTATTTAACAGTAAAGCAACAAAAAAGTAGGACAAGCACAGGAAAAATAGAGACTTGGTGCTTGTCCAAAACCAATTACTGTGTCCCGTGCCTGTAAACGATTGCCCACAAAAGAAGGCAACACACCACTTAGTTAAAGAGGTCTCAGTCCTGCTGGCAGCCCAATATAGATAAACTGAAGCAGTTCATCCCTTCTCAAATGCACCTGAAACACCTAAAAATGATTAAATTCAGGACAGAAACTGTTCAGTAAGAATATATTTTTTACTGATGTGAAATGAACAGATTGAACTTTAGAAGACAACATGTAGCTCCTTAAATTTCCCAAATAACAAACTATGTGTAAATAATGAAGTGACTCAGGTCAGATACTTTGTGCAATTATAATAACTCAGTGTTAAACAGGTCATAAAGCCACATACACACTTTGCCATTATGGTCCTTTTTTAAACTAAAATGCCAAATGGAGCATAATCTTATTAGGGAGCTTTACACTGTAATCCCTCAAAGTCAATCCCACATCATAAGACTTAAACTTTAATGAGTGTTGATATAATTTTTAACAACATGGGACACCTTTATTTGATTAGTTTGTCAAGATTTTTATCTCTACTTTTAGCATGTGCAGAAATGTTTTGTGCTTTTGGTTGCTTTCACGTAATGTGCTGGCCATGGACTGTTGGGGAAAATTGTGCACAAAGCTTTCTTTAAGTTATATGATCCTTGTCTGGAATGTGCAGACAAAGTCTGAGACAGGAAGAGTTTCCTGCAGGGCATCTGTTTTTGTCAACTGCTTGGTTGACCAGTTGCTTAAGGTTAAAGGTCAGGAAGAGAATGATTGTTTTCTGTGGTGTGCCCAGCAACTAGGAGGAGTTAAGCATGGTTTATAATCGGGTGTTACTTCAGCATCTGCAGAGAGAGTTCTCTCTCCAAGCTCCAGCGTGTGCTTGTATTAGTTTATAATAAAATGTTCATTGTAAGAAGACAGTTGACTCTTAGATGTATTACAACTTCTCAAGACCAGAGTATTTTCCACCACAGGACAGTGAGAAAAAAAGGATTAAAACAGAAATCTTAGTGGGTGTTTGCAGGCGTGGGCAATGCTGTAGCTCTCTGAATGCTTTGCTTGCCATGAATTTAAACAGTCCTAAGAAGACTTTATTGTAGTTTGAATGCATGATTTACTTTGGCAAATTAATGTAACATATTAGCATTAATGAGACAATACCAAATACAGGAAAAAAACCAAAACAGATTTGTACAGCTGGAAAGAGTTTTACAATAATAAAAAGCAACAAAACAAATAAGCTGCTTGGATTGTGGCTTGGCTTTCCTGTTTTCATCTTCCCGTGTTTGCCCACAGCCACCATATTTCATGTGTGGCTGAAGTCATAATAATAGGTGCAGCATTAGTGGAAGCACAGGCTGCCTTGTCTATTTAGTCCAACATGAGGACCCTCCTGAAAGCTGAGGCAGAAGAAGAGTTTGGGGACAGGTCATTCAAATCTTACACTTCAGCTGTATTTGCAAAAAGAGAGAGGTTCCCTGCAGTTAAGAATACCTGTTAGGCTTTCACTTCCTGTTGTGAGGAAAAGGATATGACTTTGTGATTGACAAGGACAGACATTGATAAGGATAACAAAACCTAACTTGTGATGCAACTTGCATCACCACGGACCGGAAAAATCTTTTTAACAACAGAAGAGTGCCAGTTAAGTGTGACAAGCTCACATGCCAGTCAGCAGAGCTGTATGGCTGATGAAGACACATATTCTTTTCTCATCCAGATGATAAAAAGCAACACAGAAAACAGGTGCAGGTCTCTGTTGTTGTTCACTGATGACTTAGTTACATAATTTTGCGTCAGCATTATTCAGATTATTCTAGTTACCCCCACTGCTTGCCTTGTAGTCATTACCGGATAATACCTTAGGTGAATTAGCCTGTCATTGTCAAACTCATGTTTCCACATGAGTTTGACAATTTCCCTCCCTCATGCTGCCACCAAGATCTAGTTGACTTTAGCAAGAAATGTGTTAGGAATTAACATTAGAAGATTTTGCTACAAACGTGCTAAAGTATGCAAATAAAGCTTTTTTAATTTAGTTGAAAACAGAAGACATAATTTGGGTGAGAGAACCACATTGGCAGTTTTTACAAGACAAATCAAGAGTTTAAGAGCCCTACATTTTCATACAATACACTCTCAGCAGGACAGAGACAGATATGGGTTTCGTTCCTTGTAATCAGTATCCAGCAGTGCACATCACTTGGCCATAAATTCTGCTGCAGTCTCACATTTCCGTTCATTGCTGGGTCTGCTGAACATCTTTGGTGGCAGCTCAATTGTTTTGGCAATCAATTTTGACACGGAGACGAAAAAAGGAGAGAAAGTCTGCCCCTTGACTTGTGACAGGAAACAGATTTTTTTCCCAGCTTCCTGTAGAACTAAATTGAATCCCCCAGCTTTCCTTTTGGCTGGACTGCGATTTGATCAGAGTGAGTTGAAGAGTTTGTGATGGACCTAAAATGTGTTCAAGTAATTCACTTGTGCTCGTTTTCATTTCAGTGGTTTGCATAAAAAAAGATGAGTAACTTACAAAGAAAAATAAATCATCCATTTTAATATGGCAGAAGCTTGTCTGCTGTTTTTTCACTGTGAACGACAACAACAGTGAGCGGACAGCACGCACCAAACTGTTCTTAGTCATCATCATCATGTCTATGAAGCAGCCAAGATTCATTAGGTGCTGATGGGGCAGGTGGTGTGAATTTAATAAACACCAGAGAGAGAGATCTGTGGGCATGTAGCAGAATGATTCATAGGAGTTTCGCTGCTCTGAGTGCCAGAGGAAGGCCTCCTCTGAACAGGTTCTCGTGGAGGAAAGTGATACAATAGTAGGAAAGACATACATGGTGTTACCTGTCAGTTAGTACTGCAGAAAATCCCAAGCAAACGGAGACAGAGTGAAAAACTGCACAAAGTGGAGCAGAGCCAGGCTGGCCTTGAGGCTTTGACAAATTTCTTGTTGAGCTTTAGAAAGAATAACCCAAAAACTGTTGTTGGAAACCAAGTTTGCAAACATTAAAATGTTTATCACTGTTAAAAAACATCACAGACAAAGAAGTAGAAAAGGAATGTTTAGGAAGCAGTCTCTAAATCATTAAGGGTAAGGTTTCAGATCAATACAGACACATTCATTTTGGCCAATTAATATTGAACCTAGTTAAGGATAACCAACTGATTGCATCAAATCCAGACTTTAATCCAATCCCCCATCCAGAGCGTGCATGTGGAAAGTTAAAAACTCCCTTTTAACAGGAAGGAAGGAAAAATCTCTGACAGAATCCGGTCAGGGAAGACGGCCATCTGCCAGAGAGACCAACATGTACTGCGACTTTTAGCCAGGAAGACCTGCTGCGAGAGGAGAAATATGTTTATAATCCCAATACTGTCATATGTTTATATATGGACAATAAGGAGAACAGAGATGAGAAGGAAGTGCTCAGTGCATCATGGGACATGCCTCAGCAGTCTAAACCTATGGCATCATACCTAAGGGATGACTAGGCCACCCTAAATATGAGATTTATCTAAAAGGAAGGTTTTAAGCCTGAACTTGAAGATAAAGAGGTTGTCAGCTTCCTGAACCCAAACTGAGAGGTAGTTCTATGAGAGGGGCCTGAAAGCTGAAGACTCTGCCTCCCATTGCACTCTTAGAGACTCTGGGAACCACAAGTAAACCTGCAATCTGAGAGCAAAGTGCGCCGTTTCAAATATATGGTACTCCGAGATTTTTGATATACAATGGAGCTTGGTCATGGAAAAGTTTATGTGTGGAGAAAAAAGTTTCTAAATCTATCTTAGATTCAGCAGGAGCCAATGAAGAGAGGCTAAATCAATGATGTAGAAGCAAAAGAGGATTAATCTGGTTCTAATATTTGTCAAATTAACCTGATTATATCCAATATAGTACTTTATCACAAAACAAATCCATGTTTTATAGAACAAATCTAAAAGAAATATAATTTTGTTCATTGATTTGATAGAAATAAGAACAAATGCAAAGGTTTTTGAACTGAAAATAGCTGAACAGAATTCAAGATACTCGGATAACGTCGGCCACCCACTTTGCAAACAGTATTTCATAAGGATATTAAAAGAATCAGTGCCATTTTGCAATCTCTCGGGAAGGCGCAAACAACCTATTTAAAGATTTTCATTAATAAAGTGCAACATGCTAAACATATCACAGACAACTCAAGATGTAAATGTGTGCTATGAATATTATTAGCAAGTTTTCTTTCACTAGAAACACTGAAATTGGCACCCCGTCCCTTGAGGTTTGAATTTGTTCCCCAAGACGCAACAAAAAAAGAAAACATCTCACAGTTTTTTTATTGCCTTGTGGGTACATGTTTGTTATAGTGGGTATAATTGGAACTCAAAAGCTCACTCAAATGTCTGAACTTTTCATATGTCTAGTCAAATTCATCCTTTATAGAATAGCCAAGTGATGAAAAATGTACCACTTTGATAACATGTAACATTATGTCTCTTTGCACACAAACAACAAGACTGACAGAAGACAAGAGCTGCTAAGGCTCAGAGGGGATTATCCTCCTCCTCTCTAAAATGACAGTCGACAGAAAGTTAAATAATGTGGCTCTAAGCTGTCTACAAAGATTAGGGATATTTCTTCATTATGTAACACTTAGTGATTATGACCAGTTGCAACATTCATAAAGCTACTGAGTTACAATGCATTGAAATATGAGTTTAATTGTGTTGAAGGCTACAGTTAGTCCAAATCAAATCCATTCTGACTCAAAACTAATACTTAATTGATTTAAGCATTGATGAAATTATCCCTTTAACCAGATCATATGATTTTTAAAGGCTAGCTTTAGCAATCCGGGCAGTGTATTACTATCTCTTTTCTACTTGTCCACCAACATTTTTTGCTTTCCATTGTGGAGGTGCATCATGCTTTACTGCATAGCAATGCCTGTTGCAGCTTATTGCTGCATATGCACATCAAGCTTATGGGGGAAAATGTCTGTTGCAGATGCAATTATGCAAATATGTGAAAAATAACCTTAAATTCATAATCACTTTTTATTCACATTCTATTAGTCAAAACTAGGTATTTCACTCTGAATTTTAACGCAAAGCAAAAATGCATAAAACATGAGACAAACAGTGGTTTGGCTGCAGGTGGAACAGTCAGTGATGTGGAAAAAGGAAAAGGGCTTTTACCACTGAGAGCAGAGACAAATGCAATGCACGATCCTTGTCATTCCCTGGTTTCACAGTGCACGTGTTAATAAAATGTGTAATTTATTACTTGGATTTGAGGTTTGCACCACACTTTATTTTGCAGGGCTTTTGTTTCTTTATTCTCTTGCTGTCTCACTCTGCTCTTCCTCCCTCTCTGTCTTGCACACATGTATGACTAGGGAGAGTGGTAGTCTGGAGGGTGACTCATCGGTTCCTCACATCATCAGTGCCTGACCATATTTGGGCTGCCCGGAAATCCATTTTGTCTAGCAGAGAGGAGCAAGCGCTGCAGAGACATCATGATGAGCTCTTTTCAACGTTTTTTTTTTCTCTTCTGTATTATTTCTCAGAGCAAGGACCTCTGTTGCGTCTTCATTATCAGGACAAATATTGTACCAGTTTTCAATGTGTTTTCCAAGGCTCTTTCTTTTCAAAAACATTTTCTTGTTGGAGAAAAGTCGACAATGTATTAGCCAGAGATGTATGCATGTAGAAGTATATTCTCTATCATACACAAAGTAAGACATAATATGTTTCGTCTTCCTCTGTTCCCCTCAAACACACAACAATGCATTTAAAAATTATATACTCTATATTAAGGGTGTATGCGTTACATGATAAAAGCAAAACTGCTTTTTTGTTTATATGTTTAATTTGTTTCACACATTTGATGGATTGTAAATGTGTAAGTCTGTCTTACCTTGATGCTTTGCTGCACAAGGTTTTGAAAAAAGACAAATTTTAACTAGTTCTGCAAGAAATGTAGAATTGTGGACAGCTTTGGATCTGGATTTAGATGCAGTTAAAAATCTTTCATTTTGGGAATCATCAGTCGACCAGAGGCTATTCTCAAAGCGAATTGTATTTTTGTGACTTGACTCACATTGGAAAAAAGAACACAAAGGTCAGGATGCTCTTTGTGCTTTACTTATTATGTTTGCTCATAAATAAAAAGAAAAGATGTGCCCATGTGCACAAAGAGATGCTCAGTCGCTCCACAGACATCGCTGCATTCAGTCTACTTGTTTTCTTTTCAGGTATGGAGACTTTCTGCATGTTGTTTCTGCATGCACTGCAGACCTGAAATTCACAGGCATGGTGTAGTAATAAGTTGGGAGGCTTGACTCTCAGAATTGATAGGTTGCAATCAAACCACTGCAATTAAAGCAACGATCTTGGTTTATGATGTCCTTATTTCTACACCGATGTGAGGAGATTCTTTGAGATTATTTATTCTGTTATCTTACTCTAACTGTAACAAGCATAATAAAAAGGTTTAATCCCATCTAAAATAATAAAAAGTCCTTTATTTAGTTTACGGGAAATTTTTAACCTTTAGGAAATCAATTATTTTTTAACTGCAAACAGTCCTTTAAAAGGGTGTCTAGTAAAAATGTCTGATTTCTCAAAAGGTTTTGAAAGTTCTGAAGCTCAAGCTGGTTTTCACAAAGACGGCTGGGCAAGTAAACACGCAGAGGCACATCCCAATACACAATATAACATCTCATTTTACATAAGATGTGCTCTCCTACAGACTTTCCTCTTTAAATTTGATAGCAGCCACAGAACCACTGGTAATTACTGCTTATGGGGTTTATTAGTGTTCCATGTGTCCACTTTTCAGGATCTTATGTCAGACTGATCCTTTAATCAGACGCCGCCTGTCTGCAAGGTGTCTCTGCAGGTTTGCTCCAGTTTCTGCAGGTCATTTGCTCCCAGTGCTTTCAAATATAGCTAGCACAGACAGGCTACTGCTGCAACAACCTGCTGTGGAACAGACAACAGAAGCTGTGTGCTGTAGAGATACTGTTGGGCTTCAATATAGGCACAAATGGCAGTAGAGGCAGATATAATAATGTTAGAATCAAAATGTCCACTCCAAATATTTGTTGCTATATACACCTAAACAAGATGTTAAACGAGGAAACAAGCATATGTGCTAAATAATACTGTGGAATCATGACCTGAATAACAAATGCAAAATCATTTGGTATGGAAGCTAAGTCCAAGTTACTCTAATTGCTAAAAGTCTCAATGATCAATAAGTGTTTTTCTCTGTTTTTGTGTCATTTCATATTGTAGCATTCTCCGACTTGCCTTTAATCCTGGGATAAGCAGAAGTTTAAAAGAAATCCATTTACATTCACAAAAGTCACTTTAGCCTCCCATTTCCACCTTACGTTTCTTGGGTCACTTTTGTTTGGGTCACTATCCAATGTGTAAGTTGCACCCGTTCCAGACTGAACTGGCCTTTAAACAACATTAACTCAAACTGGCTCTACAGTATTTTGAATCTAAAACTTGAGTAGAATTACAGGTTGAATCCCATCTAAAAGGGAGTTAGACTGTCTGTGGATATACATACAATGTTGGTGATGATCCATGAGATCAAGATATGACAAGTATGACAAGATATTTTTTTAAAGGAAACATGATATATATGTAGAAAAAAAAAGGATAATCTTACAACTAGCCTTCCCCTAACGTTGTTTAAAGGCATTGCTACAAGTCATGCAAAGTAGATTTATATATAGATATATAGATATTAACATAAAGATATCATCTTGTGACATTTCATGACTTTTTCCCAGGAGACTTTAGCTACATTCCCTTGAAAACGATTGGCAACGATGAATTAAACCTTCTATTAGTGTCTAAAATATATCATTAGGTATTTGTCACTAAATTCTCAAAACTTCAGTCTTAATCTTCCTGATAGTGACTTTTGTCTTTAATAAGACTGTGTTATAAATTAAAAATGTAACTTACCACTCACAGATACCAGTGTTGAAGAGCTGAAACAGACACTGTTGCTCAACACTGAGACAAATTTTTTGTTTAATGTGACAACAAAATTATTCCTTTCTCATTCCTTCCTGTGTGATGGCTGTGTGCTGTTAGTTAGTTTCTGTCTCAGCAGGATTCGTCATGACATTTCTGTTCATTTACTGGATTGGTTTAACATAACATGGTTTAGCCAAGAAAGTTCAATTTTAGAAAGTTATGGCTTCTATTATGTTTAAAAGCCATCTTAAGACAAGACATGACAAATCATATATTAGTCCCGTGTGGGAGAAATTGAAAGATTAAACAGGTATGACACATGTCATGTGAGTTCAAGAACAAAGGATTTCTGTGATCCGGATATCCTGCTCTGTTGATTATCCTGATAGTTTTTCTTGTGAAATACATAATGACTGTAAATTGTTCTTATATGTATTACCCAATTTTTCTACACAGGTCATATGTGGAAGTACCAGTGAGAAATTAAGTGTAGGCAGTATGAGGTGCTAATTTTTATACCAAGCTCAGTTTATTGACATTTCTCCAAATTTCCTGCCCTGGTTTAAATTTTCCATTTTCAAATGAAAAAAAAGAAACATGTATCATTCCAGGAACCACAAAAAGAAGAACTTCATACTTATTTATGATTGTTGGAAATACACTTTGAAAGTGGTAAATCAAAAAACATGTTTTAATTTCTAGAGACAATTCTAAACTAAAATAAAAACTAGAAAAGCACTCAGCAAACCTTCGCCAAGCGCATGGTAAAAAATCCTTTGAAAAGTTCCTGGATCCAAATGGTGATCCAGATCACCATCAAAATTGAACTAATTCTTCCTTTTCACATTTCCAACAACGACTGAAAATTTAATTGAAACATAACCATCCATAACTTTCTGAGTTATCTTGAACACAAACAAACAGATAAACGCTAGTGAAAACATAACCACCTAGGCGGAGGTTATGAAACAGTCAAGACATGAGTTCTACATTTGCAATATATAAAACAACAAAGAAACACAACAAACGAACAAACAAAAAACCCCCCACAAATTTAGAGGGAGGAATCCTCGAGAAAAACAAAGTTGTAGCTGTTTGTTGCATCAACCTATATCGAGAATGTTGTGAGACTCTCTGGTTTCTTTGTTGCCTATGAATAAAAATAATTTTCTTGGTGATGTGCTACAGGAGCAGACTCATGAATAATGGTAAAAAAAAAAAAAAAAAAAAAAAAAAAAAATCAAAAAATGAATGTGTTTTTAAAATGTCAGATAATGTGTCACAGTGCCTTTGAAATGCACTGTAGAATTGTGAGATTTAAGCTAGGATAGTGTTTTATTTCAATATTGCTCTCATTCGTCAGTCATGTGGGGTTGCATTAAGACACTTAGTAAATGAAATTGACTTCCATGAAAAATTCTGATAAACAGAAGGAACCCTAAATAGAACACATATATGCAGAGACACTGTCCAAATGTCCATTTTGAAGCATGAACAGTAAAACACAGTCTAATAAAAGATGTAATGATGTAGCACTCAGACTGATCACTGGAACTCACAGGAAAAGGCTGAATTTACAACAGTCACTCAAATAACTGGAGACTTAAAAAATGAACAATAACTAAAAATTTGCAAAAATATAATTTAGTAATATAAGACACTGTTTTTTTTCATTTAATTGAGTTGAAGAAAGAAAAAAAAAAAAAACCAAACAAATAAATTGGTCCTGGACAAATTAAAGCACTTTTCTGTTGAACAGTGGGACAAAATACCTGTCAACAGGTGCAGAAGTCTGACTGAGAGGAACAGAAAACACCTGATTGTATTGGAAACATTAAAGGATTGTTCAACAAAATATTAGTTTATGAGTGATGTAATATGTAATAAATTATCTTATTTGTTTGCTTTTTAAAATAAAAAAAAAAAAAATAAAAAAAATAATATTGAACCAGAATTAGACCTGGGACCTTCACGGTCCTACGCAGTATCTTGGTTGCTCCTCTGACTGTGCTCTTCTGAATGGAGATGTCTGATTTTTCTCCAGGTATTTGTGTTTCCATCAATATGTCTGGCTGGTTGGCCACCATGACTTTGTTGGTCTGAATCTGGAAGTCCCACATAATCTCAGTCCTTCCATTCTCCACCTATAGCCTTCTGTCCATATTCTGCACAGGACTTTTATGCACTATGTCAGTTACTTGATTATGGCTATCCACATATATATATATATATATATATATATATATATATGTATATATATATATATATATATATATATATATATATATATATATATATATATATATATATATATATATATATATAAAATCCCCTGTTTAAGAGCTGTAAATAAAGGACTTTCTTAAAATGATCTATCTTTAAAAAGCAAATAGGGTTGAAAGGTTTTTCCTTTGAATACAGACGTATTCTAAAAATATGCTAATTCAAATAATTGTTTAATTACTAGTCATGCCTTGCAACTAATTGGAATTGAAGTTTTTTCTTTCAAAAGAAACAGTGGAATAATTTAATATTTGTTCAAATTAATTATTTCTTGAAACATCATCGCTCCTTATAATGTGTATGTACAGATACAGTCCAATAAAATAGAAAAGGACATCTCTATTAAAGCCACTTTAAAATTTATTTAAGAATCTTTCATTGGTGAATTTACTACAATCTATTTTTCATGTCTTTGGTTTAATTTTAAATGCTATTAAACATGTTACTGTTCCCAAAGTTATGCAGTTTCTTTTCCCTTAAAAAGTATGGAACAATGAGCTTATTGTCAAACTAATATTTCTCACTGTGGAGTAACCTCCCGGTAGTTATCATACTGAGTGAGAGTTGATTATTTGAAATGTTTCTCACAGGAAGATGCATTAATCAAATGAGGAAAGAGTATCTTTTCTACAACAGTCAATTTAGCTAATCTTGACTTGACTCAACTCAGTTTTTAGTTTTTTTTTTTTAATTAGTTAGTAGCACCTAGTTCCAGGTACCTTTTTAGCCCCTACCAGTGTTCTAGGCAACCTGAGTTGAGCTGAAAATGAGATGTCTTTGGACTGCAGGCCACTTGATTGACCAGTGAGTGATGTAACTGGATGAGCCATTTGTGTGACTTCTTTAGAAGAACTTCATAATTTTTTAGAACACCTAGCAACAGTGACCATGCAAATGGATCATCTCTGTGAACATTAATGAGGTAAATAGCAGCATGCAAACCAAAACAGGGGTCCAATGATGACATGCAGATCTCTGTGATTGGTGGCTAAAGAGAGGAGGCAGAAGGAGCGAGACGGTATTTGTGTTGCATGCAAATGAAGTCATGGGACTTTCAGGCCACTTGGTTGTGTGGAACACACGCACATCAAGATGGTACCTAAATGTAATGGAAAATTACCTGAACTGAGTAAAGTCAAGCTGAATCGAGCAACATGTGTACTAGTGGAAAAGAGGAAGTTTACTGTGTGGTTATAACCTACTACTGAGCTTGAATATTATAAAACATACAGAAAAGGTAGTCAAATGATCTGAGTATAAAACAGAACATGAGTGAAGCTACGGACAAACCAAAACAAAAAAGCAAGCAGACTAACAAAAACAATAACAGCGAAAACTTTACAAAACTGAAACAATGTGAAAATAAACTTGCACAATCTGTTTTTCTGGGAAGACCCTTTCAGAATAGTACACTATGAAGAGGTATTTACAAAAAAAAATGCATTCATCATAAAATTGATTTTCATGATTTGCTTGTACTTTCAAGCACATCTTGCTTTTCTTCAGCATTTGATGAAAAACGAGAAATCAGTTGTTTTCTCTCCTTTTTACTTTGGCACAGCCAGTCTGGTGTTTCCAGTTGGTTACAGCTGCTGTTGTCCGCTTTGTGGGAACGAAGCAAATTACAAACACTGATGTCAACATCTGAGTATTTCTGGGGCTTGCTTTGGTTGTTGGTGGGACACGGTGGGCCATGTTGTCCCCACTATCCGTCTGCACATTTTAAAAATAAGTTTAAGTGGTTTTTCTTCTCATATAAATATAGCTATGCTGCGTATGTCAGGTGAGTGTCAAGAATGATCCACACACACACACACACACACACACACACACACACACACACACACACACACACACACACACACTACAGAATCCATGAAGACAAACACCCACCTGAAATCTGAAATAAGGTGAGATGTGTGGCTGTTTGAGCACACACCAGTTTTTCTTTGCTATGCAAATGTAAGAAATAACTGTAACTAATAGACCTCCGTGCAGTAATGTCTTTTCCAATGAATGCCCTTATGGAGTAAATGGCGTTATTAGATATTTGTGAATAATTCAGTATCCTTTGTTTTTAATCTGCTGGGCTGTCACAATGCATTTTCATTGATATTTGACAATAATACTTGATAATCATATTTATTTGTAAATATGCACAATAATCCATAACTTAAAAGTTATAGTTAGAAGTACACAAAGATTTTAAGACAGATATTTTGCAGCCTTGTTTTCCATAAAGTAAATGGTCAATGCATTTATTGGAACAAGCTTTCTCATTGTGCAAAGTCTCCACAGTAATAGTGCACCACTTTGTATGCACCATTGTGGATTACAATGTTCACCTCTATGAGCCAAATTTGATGATGAGCAATTTAGCAATTTGAAAGTATAACCTTAATACAAAAAAACTGATGACAAGCATTTTACTGTTGATGAATTGCAACAGCTTAAAACATCTTTAACAAACCAGTAGAGAACACAACGAACACAACAAACTTGGTGACTTTTGACTTCCAACATACACCAAACTGATGTGCACCAGGATAACTTATCACATTCATAAGGATATTCAGCAGATTGTTGTGAAAATTTCCTAGTCCAGGAAAAATTCTGGGTCCACCACTTTAAACAGAAGACAAGAAAGCAGTCCACACAGTGGAAATGCTTCTCTTCACCTTCTTCACAAGAAAAGGTGAAGACAACAGTTGTTTTGGAAGGTGGCCATGCAGGATCGTGGCTCGGACGCTCCATGGATTGATTATATAGTAATATTTGCTTCTGAGGTTTTTTTTTTTTTTTTTTTACCACAAGGATTAAAGCTTTTATACCCAGATGACACCCCCCCCCCCCCCCATAAAAAACAAACAAACAAACAAACAAATAAAAAAATACTGCATTTGGTCAGAATTACCCATTGCATTGTGACCAAGCTATTTACCAAAGTTTGAATGAGTGTGGGAGTCAAAACTTTAGATGTAAAAAAGTTAAGGAAATGTCATGCTGGGGAAAAACCCTGGCACCTCCACGTGCACCATGTTCAGCACTTAGTGATTCATTTTAACGTTGTTGCTTATGACCTCAACAAGCGGCCAATCAGAGAGTGAAGCTAATTTAACTAATAACAGTGAAATTCTAAAAGAAGCATGTTGTTTATGTTTGCACATTAATATGAGTAAATAAAGTTGTTAACAAGCTGTACGTCTCGGGGTTATCAAGGTACTTTAGGGGCTGAGGATTTGCACTGTAAACATTTTTCGTGTGTTTTTCCAACATGTTTTTCCCTCCTCTTTTATCTTGTTTTTGTTTTTCCAGTATGTAAATGGAATTTCCTTCTGTGACTGCTTAAAATAACAGCATGTCCATGCTGGGAGATGTTATTCAGAAAACCAGTGACGAAGACGTCTGCCCCGAGAGGCTGTGTTGGTGATGAAACGCCACAGTGGGGAGTTAATGACGATTTAGTTTACACCTCTTCCCACACTGCTAAAGGCTCAGGCCTAACTGTTGCTGTCCATACCAGCCGGAATATCACTTATATGACACATTGCATGGCACCCATCTCTGCTTACACGTTTTTTTGTGACTGAGAATTGGCCAGTTGCCCAGAACAGGCTGCTGACGACTGGCAGGTCTCCTGTGCAAGGGACAGCACTCAACTTAGTCTTCCTTCTTCTTCAAATGAGGTTTGAATCATCAATGCGGTTGGCACACAATGGCAGTCCCTGCAACCCACACAATCACCATGAGTGGCTACAATATGGACTTATTTGAGCAGAGAGGAACTCACAGGGTTCTCTCTGTTGTAGTTCAGTGATACTATTTGAATTAATCACATGTCAAGACACATATTTGGGGAGCATGCAGATTTGTGTGTCCTCAGTGAACCTAAAGGGGTTTATGAGGATGGTCCAGAACATTATAAAGTTATCTAACACACAGCTTTCATGTGAGGTCAGTTACTTCTTACTGGCCGTTTTGTTTTATGAAAATAGTTGTTTTAAATTATTACATATGTTAAAAAAAAAAAAAAAGAAAAAAAAAAAAAAGAAAAAGATCACTCTCATATCTTCAGAGTAACAATGGAAATCTCAAGCTGAAAATGATTGGTTTTGCTACCGATAATTAAGACCAGTAGCATACAGAACAAGATCCATTCACACCATTACCTACATCCCAGAAAGCCTTTGTGCTGGAGAAAAGTTTATGGCAGAAAGACATGGCACTTCACCCATGTTCCTTTTTTATGTAAATCTGCAGGGATTGCTGCATCAGCTAATAAACTACATTGTAGTTCCCGTGTTACATAAAACAATTATATCTCATGGCTGCTTCATCATTTATCAAGAAGGCTGCAGTTCAATTCTCCAGAAAGATATCTAGTGTTTGTAATAAACAAAACAAAAAACAAAAAGAAGCATCGTATAAAACCATGCGCTTGCTTTAGGGTAATGAATTTTAACAATAATATCTGTATCACTGATGATCTGATTTGATCAGATTTATTGATTTATAATAGTTTATAATTGGCATTTATAATAATAAGAAAAAAGATTATATTGTATAAATATTTATTCTATCTAACTTGATTGAAGTCTGACTAGCTCAGACCCAGAGCAAGATATTGGTATGTCATGATTGTTTTGTGTGCAAATCAGTATTTAGATTATATGGTCTGTTATATATTCACTCATTGCATGCATTCATTTTTTTTATCCTTATCCCAACCAGTATTTGCATATAGTCTTGAATTATATAATTTATTTAGAAAGCATAACAAACCATGGCTGATGGCTAAATGTAAAAGTGAAAATATCTTTATCAAGTTATCTGGGTTTTCTTGGCATATCAGCTAATAGGATAACCCTACTTTCCATCACCCTTCAAATATTTCATTGTATTGCACTGTAGTGACAATTTCAGATAACTTTTTTGGAACCTTAAAAAATGTGAAAGATGACCACTTTTGTTTGAAAACTTGAATGAGAGGTTTAGGTGTTGGATGATTTTAAAGGGCCAATATATGCTTGTAATTAGTAAGTCCATTCATAGAGCTGCTGCATTTTGTAGCTTGGACCAATGTCCAGGTAGCTTTTGAACATTTTCCTTGAGATCGTGTTGGTCTGGTTCTAAACAGAAATGCTCAACTTCACACCTTTTGGCATTTTGATGTTAAATTTATTTGCTGCTGTTTTTGAAGGGAAAAGAGTCAGTGCATTTGGAAGCACCCACCATCACACCCACACCTATGCACACCTCCATACCTACATTTGTGATTGCACGATTCACCTACACCCACCCATGCAAGCAAGCACATTCAGCAAATGCAAAGTAAATTCTGAAGCAGAGATGTGAACGGCTTCACTGGCAAGATATTGCCCTGATTCTGTTGTTTTTACAGAGAGAGGAACCAGACGGACTTAGCTTAGTAAAATAATCTGTTTAATCCTGATGACTTTCTCCCCAGCTTGCTACTCTTATTTGCTCTGTTTCCAGTTCTCGCTTTGTCTATTCCCCTTTCTCTCCACAGCCTTTTCAAATGTGCCTGGAAGTTGATTTCATTAACTGCACTGGTAAACAAGGGCCTCAAATTTGCTTGAGTCATATTAATTAAGAAATGTTGAGAAACTGTTGGAAATTACGATGAAATTACAACATTGTTAATGTAATTGAAAAACTACCCTCTTCAAATGTTACAAAATCCAAACCTTAAATTGGATCACTTGTGGAGCATTTTCAGTGCTACATAAAAACTTATGCATCACATAACCTCAATGCTAATCATTCAATAATTACCATTATTTCCTGGGCAGATAGGATGTATATGTCACTGGATTTTGGACTTTTACAAGAGTGACTACCACCGCTTTGTGGTGAGATTGCCTGTAATGATTTTGCTTTTATGTGGTTGAATTACAGCTCTTGGTGCTAATATTAAAACCTGTAGGGACATGAAACCCAGGTACCTACTCCCTCCTGGACTCGTGACTTATGTCTTATTGTGATGCCCACACACGCCTTTGATAATGACCTTGTTTATTTCCGGATGAAAATCACGACCTCCCAATCCCCCTTTCCATAGGAAGTAGATTTTTCAAAACAGCTCAATTTCAATTCTTTTGGGCTCAGTCACAGTTTCTGCTTTCTGTTTAGATGTTTCTGCATGGATAACCCCTTTTCCTATTCAACAATGTATCAATGATAATGCAATCTCTATAATAATATTAGCCCTGTAAAGTAATAAATAATTCAGCTTGCATATGGCGAGCCTTGTAGCATCGCTGGTGGTGTCATCCGTTCCCAAGCTTTTGTTCTTATTTTAAAATTTTCCACTCCACTGTGCCACTGAGCCAACCGGCAAACCTTAATATGTGACGTACAATACTGCGATTGGATCTATCCAAGCGACAAAACAAGTCTGTTCTAAAAGGAGCTAATGGGGGAATGAAATGCAACAGCACCAGATGTGATAATGTGCCATTGATCAGCGCCCGAGTCACTCCCATCTGCTGCCACCCTGACTCCAACTATGATTTAAGTTTAATAAAGCAGTTCCATCATCCTACTTAAATTTAATCCAACGTGACTAAAGATGACGAAATATATATCTGAACTTTAAAGGATGACTTATTTCCTTCTTAATGTCCCTACTGATGCATTTCATCCACATCTATATCTCCTTTAAGCTCATTATTCTGTTTTTTTTTTGTAGATGTGACATTGTACTCAGTACCCTCACTGATTGCTGATGTCACTGTGTGACTTAAAAGCTCCAGCTAGGTCTCATCTCAGTTAACTTTTTTACTAACGTGGCACAGACCTGGCCAATCACTCATTCACTAATTAAAGTATGTCATGTCCATATTGTCTGTTGGATACTTATTTTTTTTTTTATTTTTATTTTTTATTTAACCTCACAAAGCTGCCTGAAACCTAAACCCCATAACCTGCCAAAACCACTGCTGCTTACCAGTCAGTACTCCTCTCCTGAATAGTCCCTTCTGCAAAACCCATCATCTTATATAACATTTTCTCTTCTCTTAGAGACCTGTTTTCAAACAGGCTGATTCTACACAATTATATTTAATGTTCTGACACACTGCTACTGATGACCTGTTGAGGCAGAATCCTTGAAATAAACTTTAATCAACTCATTTACTCCTTTAGTTTTTTTGGTTTCAGCCTACCAACATATTATCTAAATGAGACAATATATAACTAATAATAATGTATTTATTGATATATGATAAAATTAAACAAAACAAACATGTTCTTATTTGCATTTGTTTTTTTATTTTTTTTATTTTTTACAGCAACTAGACAGTAGCATTTTGATGAAGAGATGACAAAGAGATTTCTTGCAGCTGTAATCTAGGAGGAAAACCAGTTGTTTGCCAACTGGAAAGTTGATAGCATGTTTCCAGGATTCCCCAGATGGCAAGCCGAAGGCTGACATTAAACCCTATGTTGCCTACAGATATATCTATTAGGGAATGAGTGCGAGTGATAGGAGAAAGCACTTAGTAAGTAACAACTGAAGTGCTTTGTGAGTTGGACTGGGTGAATGTGGCATGTAGGGTAAAAGTGCTCTGAGTGGTCAACATATAACTATGACATCTCTATGTAAGTACAGTTCATTTACATTTCATTTCTCTCCAGTTTGCTGATTTTACAGCAGAGGAGAAATAAAGTCACTGTAATGCCACAGTATAAAACACAAGTAAATGCCTGTGGAAGTGTATTTCTTTCAGAAAAGTCATGATTTTGCTCATAGTAAAATACCATGCTCAGGTGCAACGTAAACTTGACGTCAGCTGCATTTCTACTCATCTGTAAATCATCGGCCAAGTGAGAGTTCAAGCATTCTTTGTTTACGAAGAAATTTTCAGTAAACTTCCCCTGTTATGTTGCACCCACATAAAAAGATCCCATTTTTACACTTTCATTCACAGACTGGTGTTCAGAGCATCTGTGACAGTGACTTTTCCCATTTGCTCTAATCAACAGCAAATCACAGATTGCGGCATAATGAGAGCATGATGTGTCATTCTTTTAATTAATGCTGGGAGTTCAGATTGATTTGTGTCGGCCAAATTAACGGTTGATGCATCATTGATAACAAATTACTCACAATGGAGCTAACTGTACATCGAGTGCATCATGAACAACTTGGAAATGAAAGCTGAAGAGGTGTACTGAAAAATATGGAGGAATTATCTTATTGGCATTGTTCTTTACAAAACAACTGTTTGTTGTTGACAGTGTTAGAGGGTAAATCAGTGTGATTAAAACCAGCCATGCAGCATCAGTGGTTCAAAGAATCTCAATCTCCAAGTCAAGGCTGAAAGATCAGCTAAATAAAATAATCTGCCATTTATTTTTTTTTTTTTCTTGTTTCCAAACTTTATGTAAAAGACTTTGTGATTTATCTAACACCTAAAATAATCACTCAGGAATCCCTCCCCACACAAACACAAGCGAGTCACTGTGTTTACAGAAGCAGAATGTGTGTAGGAGACCAAACCATTCAAAGAGATATCCGGCTGACTAAAATTCTTATAATTTCCAGGGTGATGCATCTTTTTTTTTTTCCACTCACCCTCCTCCGTTCATAGATTTAACATGAGGTGTCTTTAGGTATGTTCTAGGATTTGTCATGGATGTGTGTTCTATACTTGGGCCAAGTGTGGGCTTCCTTCATGTGAAACCTACTGCAATGTGAGGGCAGGCAAGGGCTTGACATGCTGAAGCCCAGTGGTAGGCGTAGGTAAGGAAGAAATAGGGCAGTTGTTGGAGTCAGGCAGCACAAATTAGCCTTGGAAGTGCAAATTTTGCATTCACAAAAGAAAGGCTAAATGAACAAAGTTCTCTTATCAGGATCATGAAATGTCTATGAGCTTTATTCTAAGTATTATGATTTTTAACGATATGTTTGCGTAATTAAATGTCATGTAAATAGGAGGGAGGATGATTCACTTGTTGTCTTGCAGTCTATCAAGTGGTTACAGTAATACTGTATGTAAGAATGAATGTGGAGGAGCAGAAGTGGCACGGATTGAAGCAGGGAGAGACTGTGGGAGAATAAGGCGACCTCTTTCAGTTTGTCGTGGACTTGCCCGGTGACGCTAGCTTCCTTGATGACATCACAGTGTGCTCCCACAGAAACTGGAACATTACGAACAACAACAGACGGGGAGCTTCCTGGTGATTCATTCATTCATTCCTGATAACCTCCTTTACTGCCCTCTGATATCTTTTATTAATCTGGAGCATTCAAGTGATCAAGTTGGCTACCTTTTAATAATGTGTCTTTTCTAAACTCCCAACTCCACTGCCATTTTACAAGTTTTTTTTTTTTAAATTATTTTTTTTTCTCACACATATACAACACAAAACAAGGATGCACATTTGTGTAACATTATACATTGTTTGAGAAGGAGCAGAAGGAAGCCGAAGGCTTATTTAAATCCTACTCCTTATTTACAGTCTTGAATTTTCACAGTTATATGGATATATACACAGATTACACCGAAAGACATCAGCCAGATGGCAAAATATGAAGCAGCAAAATAAATCATGAATTTTCTTCTTTTTTATATTTCTCCCTAAATATTTTCTTGTACATTTTTTTTTAAACTGAATAATGTTTTTACATAATTTTAAATCATCACTTCGTCCATTCCATAAAGTTACTCCATAAATGGAAACACATCTGCTTTTTTTCATGCCAAGCTTTAGGGAACTGGTTGGTTTACATTAGAAATAAATTGTTCCTGTTGTTTCCCAGCAGCCTGTGGTAGGAAAGAGCCAGAAGGCAGAATTAAATGTTATATTTCAAAGAGAAGGAGCATGTCTGAATCCCAGCTTCACTGTAAGAAACTCACAGCAGCAGAACCTGACCTGCCAGTCAGTGTTATATTTAAAAATGTGAGGTTGTTTATTCCCATTATAGCTGTGTTTTGATCTATTGCCAAGTTTTTAAGATATGCATTTATGTTTTTAGTTTCCTCTGGAGCAACAATCTGGACTCACAAATGCAGAAATAAAGATCTTATTGCTTAAACATTCAGTTAATACAGGCTATGACACTCCTTTAATATCATAAATAATAAATAATATATTTTCTGACAACTAAATATGCAGTTTTAAGCCAAGCCAGCTTTATTTATATGGTACTTTACAACAGCAGGAACTGAACTAAGTGCTGAACATAAAATAACTAAAAAACATTTAAAAAAAAAATGTAAAAGGAAATAAAATCAGAAAACAATAAACAAAAGAAATAACAAGAAAAATACAACAGTAAAAGCAACTCTTATACTGGGTGAAATACCAGTGAAATAGGTGAGTTTTAAGAAGGGATTTAAAACTGGACAGTGTGAAGGCTGTCTGACCTGCAGTGGCAGATAGTTCCACAGCTCTGTACCCCCTTCTGCTGCACCCTCGGGCCATCGGAGTAACTAATCAGCTGAACCGAGGGACCAGGAGAGGCAGGACATGTGTAACAGCTAAGGTCGAGTGGCACCAGGTCATTTTAAGACTTAAAAAGATTAAAAAAACAAACCCTCAAAAGAACAAGCAGTCTGTGCACTGAGCCAAATATATACTCTGTCTCATGTACTGGTCAACAAACATGCGGAAGCAGTTTACACAAGCCACCGACGGGACACAGATTTTGGAGAAACACAAAATACAAACAATGACAAATAACCAGTCACGTTGAAATAAAACCATGTGTCACTGTTTTAAAAGAACAAGTTTAATGTTTGCATCAGCTGGTTTTGCCCACAGCGTTGATCTGCCGTTCTAGATTAAAATCAGGGTTGACACCTAGACTGGTGACAACAGGTTCAGGGTTTTGTACCAGAGGGGTCAAGTGAATAGGAGAGGACCCGCTGGCACCAGGACTTAAAAACATAACTTCTGTCTTCTTTTATTAAAATGGAGAAAATTTAAAGCCATCCAGGCTTTGACATAGTCAAAGCAGGTTAAAGTTTACTTTAGGCAGTAAGTTTTAATCCTCTGATGCATGAATTAAAAAAAGGTGCAATTTTTTCCACATTCAATATTTTACTTCTACAGACATGTACAGAGATTCTTTTCTTTGCCTTTAATATTATTTAACTTTTATTTAGTTTATTGATGTTGTCCATTCTATAGAAATATGTATATGAAGTAAGATTTGTCAAATCAAATCAAAATGTGTTTGTGGAGCACCTTTCATAAATGATGCAGCACAAAGTGCTTTACATATATTAAAACCACAAGGAAAACAAATAGACACGTAATCATGAACACACACATACTGAACACACCCCCCAATCCCATGTTGCATGGCAAAACCCTAAAATATTCTTCTGTCTATTTAACAAAAGAAAAAAAACCCCAAACAAATAAAAACCCAAAACCATAAACATCTATTTATATCATAGAAATATTCTATAAGAATTAACTAGTATCATTTTTATTCTGTATACTACTGATGGTAAACTTGGTAGTTATGTGTTCATGTTTATATGAAATTTTATACAATATTTGTTTATTCTTCAGTGAGTGGCAGTGTGTTGGGTGATTCTTCTAATGTCCACTGAAGTGGCAAAATTGCAAATGTACCATAAGCACTTATGATTATTCTAAAAAACAGCTTTTAAATAGGTGCCATCTGTAGTGGACACAATGCATAAAAGGGTTTAAAGTGGAAATATTCTCTTATTTGGGCCCAAAGTAGTGAGATAAAAGATGACATAAACAGGTCTGGTGCGCTGATGTACTTTTATTATTTTTAATTTTTGTTTATTTTTGCAAAGTTTTACACATTGACGCACAACTGCCTGTTTCACATCACTGAAAGCATCGAGGCTTATGAGGATTTTACACAAGCAGATGTATTCAGCTTAAAATGGGACCTGTCAAAGTAGTATTACAAATTATTTCCCATTTACAGAGCTGGTTAGATGCACTGGTAGACACACACAAAAAAAAAATCTATCAATTGAAAACTTGAGACTCTTGAAAAATCTCATCTAGTGATTCGCTGTCCTTTTTATACAACCTCTCTTGGCAACATGATAATACCATTGGGGTAAGTCCATTAAATATATCTGCCTGGATGTTATTCATAATCCAGTTGCCAAGCCAACTGGCACAAAAAATAAAGTAAAAATAAAACTTGATGACGAAGTGAATCAGCGGGAGAGCTTCCTGGAACAGCAAAGTTAACTCAGTAAAAAATAAAAAGAGGTTGACGTGGTTGGACCACTGAGCAAATGGAAATAAAAACGGGAACTTCCGCATCCATAAAAAATAGCATGAGAGTCGTCTATTTACAAAATAGGCTCTTGTTGGTCAAATTAGATAAGATTCTCTGATGTCAAGTAAGTAGTAAGAAGAACCATGATGACAAACACTAGAGGTGGTAACAGCTTGTGAAATTAGCTTTCCAAATGGGAGAATCAGTGTCTGTGCCACTTAGAGGAGGCTGCAACCCGACTGTAACCTCTTGAAAGTGAGGGGCAGGAGATAATCCAATGATCCAATGTTAAAGCTGCGTAAAACACCAACAATTTATGTTCCAAGTTGAACAGTCTTGTACACGTTTGTATTATTTTTATAGAATTTTAATGAGTATGATCACTTTTAACCAAACATGACTGTGTTTTGGTAAAACTTGCACATTTTGACACTACTGTCTGCACACGTGCTGCATTTCGAAATGTGTTAATGTGGCAGAAGCAAATCCTAATAGGCTTAAAGTGACTGATGGGATTTGAGAAAATCCTTGTTCTTTTGCTGTATTTATGTCTGAATTGTTTGTACCTGCTCTGATAACTGTATTGTGGTGTGCTTTGGATAGATCGAAAGGATCTTCACACTTTTCAACTAGTAAACACGAGCACTTACATACAGCATGTCAGCATGTTGGGAAGTTTTGTACAGTTAATAGTTTGGAGATTGGAGATTTAAGATGTCAATTAATGCACTTAAAATGAAATACATCTGTGAAATTATACAAATTTTCCTCACAATTATCTTTGAAGTGCAAGCACATAAGTCACACATGTGATCCAGTCCTGCTTTCAATGATAAATACACTGGTTCGGTCAACCTGAAGTACTTTTAGCATTTCTACTTTCCTAATGGTACACTGAGAAATCACAAAAATAGATTCAGGAAAGACTGACTGTGTAGATTTATGGAAAATTAAACCTTTACTTGGATGTCCCTCCATTATCTTTAGTGACCATAAGAAAAAAACATATTAAAAGTAATCCAAGATTTAATACTAGATAGATAGATAGATAGATAGATAGATAGATAGATAGATAGATAGATAGATAGATAGATAGATAGATAGATAGATAGATAGATAGATAGATAGATAGATGATTTTGTTACTTAAAAAAACCTCCAAAGATAAATGGATTAAATTAAAGTTTAATATTAAACAATATAATTGTGGCTGGAATGAAGGACCTTCTGAACCGCTCAGTCCTGCATTGCAGAGAGATCAGTCTCTCACTGCAGCTGCTCCTCTGTCCTGTCAGGGTATTATGGACGTGATGTTTTTTTATGATCCAAAATACCCTAAAGTTTTCTCCTCATAGTACTGAACTTGCTTAATGTGCAAACACCTTTGGTGAAAGACAAAAAAGAAAGCAAGAAAGAAAAAAAGCAAGAAGGAAAGCAAGCAAGAAAGAAAAAAAAAAATCTCAGCCTAGCAAGACTTGACCAAAGGACTTTGCTGACAAAAGCTATAGTGTGTTGGCAGAAAAAATGTGGGAAGAAGCCCATCTGAGAGGCAGATTCTCCAGTGGGGAAGGACAAGATGTCCATTTGGTCTCATTCTCCAAACTGAGATAAGCAGTCATGCCCATTAGATCTCTGAAGAGAGGTGGAAAATGGGGAGCCTCCGCTGATTTTAATGATTCACTGCAATCTCACCTTCGATGACATCATTCCCAAGATCACAAGCAGAACAGATTAAATGTTTCCAGGAACAGCAGATTAAGGTTTTTGCAAACCCTCACCATGAAGGGGCTGAAGTCCCAGCAGCTTTTATGCCAGCTTTTTACACTGCTTCATAAAACCCTGAGTAATGCTGGAATTGCCTTCTAGTGCATCTCTGAGTGACTCAGGGGCACAGAGTTGATGGTACATTTGTCCAGCCAGTGGTTTTAAAGTGTTGTTGAGATAATACTGTAATTTCAGTTAGATTGTTTTTTCAGTGCCGTTGCTGCTGTTTGTTTCATACAAATGATTAAAGAGAGATTATTTCCATTTAATCTCACTTTTCAATTCTCCATGCATCCCTTATTCTCATTTCTCAAAACAACTTTTTACAACACATCTCACAAAATGCAACAACATAAGACAACATAGGAATAACAACTATTACTAGAAACTGAACAGATAGAATATGTTGCAACACATTTAATGTTTCTGGTGTTTCCCATTCTCATCAATGTCTTTAAACTAAAAACAACTGGTAGCTTCCTTTGTGCTATTTTCATCACTACCCTGACTAATCTGCCGTTGTAAGTAGGGATACAGCTTACGTACTTGCATCTTACTATGCCATCACTATGAAGGCATCTAACATCTTGTTGTTTCTACTCACAACATAACAGTGTACAAGTTTGACACTGTTGAGTTGGACATTAAGGGAGAGGAGGAGGAGGGCTTGAGGTGGCAGCCGGTCACCGTTCTTGCCTCTCCTGATGATAACATGTCATTATAACAAAAACAGAAAAAAGAAAGAATCTTAAAAAGATATATGAATCCTTTTAAAACTATCCTTTGGGGATCAAACAGTAATGCTTTTGTATCTAAATGCTTACAGATTACAAAGGTTTACGGATCATGATTAAGAACAGATCCAGATACCCCTGTACTTTGGAAATGGGAAAAAGGCAACT